>NC_059304.1:13336392-13388892 GCF_017591435.1 Portunus trituberculatus
GGTCGCTTCCTGTGAGATTATCGATGTTTTGGTGACCTGTCAGGCGAACAGTACCCCTTGAGAGAGAGAGAGAGAGAGAGAGAGAGAGAGAGAGAGAGAGAGAGAGAGAGAGAGAGAGAGAGAGGTGGTCAATACTTTTTTTTTACTCTCGTGCGAAACTTATCCATTTCTCTTCACATACATAAAACATTTTCTTTCCTTCCCCTCTCCCCCCTTTCTCTCTCCTCTCTCTCTCTCATTGACAGTGGAGGTTCGCTGGTCCTGTGTAGCTTCGAGTGGCTTATCTTTTCCACTGTTATCAGCTTGCTTATCGTTATTAAATGCTGCTACGGTGGTGCTGGTGGTGGCGCTGATAGTGAAGGGGTAGGAGGGGACAGAGAGGGATAGTGAGGATAGGGGTGATGACAGTAAAGGTGGCGATGGGTATAATGGTGATGGTTGTGGTTGTAAAGAAGCCAGCAGAGGTATAATAGCATTGGTGGTCGTAGTAGTGGTGGTAGTAGTGGTAGAAGTAAACTTTTCCTAAACTAAATTAGCTAATCCGATTGTAACTTCTTTTCCTTCTTTTTAACTTTTCAGGGATGTGTCTGGTTTTTTCCTTCTTTCAATTCTTTTCCCTGTAGTTTTTGTATTCACGCTACGGCCAGTCTCCTTTACAAATTGGAGAAGAAAAGTACGTACAAGTAAGTAAGTGGTGTAATGGGTGTTGGCAGTACTGCTGATTATAATGGCCGGAGTCATGTTGGCACCACTGGGGTTGGTAGTAGTAATAAGACGGAGTAAATGGTGTAAAATAGTAGTGATAGATGTGGTTGATAGTATGGTGATGTCAGTGGTGATGATAGTTATAACGCGAGTGGATAAGTGGTGATGCTGGTGTTAGTGTTAGTGGTGAGCGTAGCAAAAAATGGCTCTAATGCTACCGGGAAGGATAGTGTTAACGCTATTACGAAACAATTAACACCAGAAGCGACGCGTGAAATCTTTATAAGCATCTACAAGAAGAGAGCGAAGTATATTTTGAGATTTCCCGGCAGTTCAAAGATTGGGTGTGGCTACTGAACAAGTACAAATGATTAAATAACTGGTACTTAAGGAAAGGTTTACTAAATGGCTGTGAAAAGGTGTTGATAGCAATGAAAACGTGGTGCTGATAATGGTATGAGAAAAAAATATAATGTTTGTGGACTTTGAACTATAAGGTGGTGGTGATATTGGTATGAATAATAATAATAATAATAATAATAATAATAATAATAATAATAATAATAATAATAATAACAATAATAATAATAATAATAATGTTTGTGGACTTTGAACTAGTAGTGGTGTAGCGATGTTAATAGTAGAAGTGGATGTGGAAGTAATAGTGGCGGTGGTGGTGTTCTCAGCTGTTCCACCTCCACACAGGTGTTCAAAAGCAGATGAGGGGGCTGTGCTAGTCTCGGAAATATAGGTTACGTGTATAAAACTCCACCAGTATACTGCACTACAACTGCACGAGCCTAAATCACTCTATCCTGCCTTTTTCATACTTCATATCCATGCAGTCACGTTTTGCAAAGCCACTACAAAATATAAGCAAATGATACTATGCCTTTTTATATTACTTTTTTATCTATTCTATGTTGAACTGCTAATATTATGATCTATTTACCACCTACTTGCACTTATCTTTTCTATTACTTTATTAGAGAGCACCAGAAAAGTCAGATAAATGTCAAATACTTCCCGATTACAGTCAATGAACTCATGAAAACTGACTAAAAAGATGCGGTGAGAAAAATAACTAGGACACACACACACACACACACACACACACACACACACACACACACACACACAGGAAGGGACTTACTAATCAGCACACATCAGCCTCTTATCGCCCTCCAAACACCCTCCTACTTCCCCACCACTCAGCCCCTCCCATACACCCACACACCCACACCAACACACACACATACACACACCTGCCTCCCCACCCAGTATGTCTCCATCCACTTTCTTATCTCCTGGGGGGGATTAAAAGAAATAGAGCTCAAAATTCCCTTACATAACCGGAAGTACAGATTAAACCACATTAACACCATCAGCATCTACCACCACCACCACCACTACCACTACTACTACTACTAATGCTACCATTACGATAACAAATTTTTCTTTTCCTTATTCTAGTCACTCTTTTATCTTTATGTAATATGCAGTCTTGTTACGTGAGAATTGTTGAAATGTATACGTGAAGAAGGGGACTACAACATCTACTATTACCATTACACCACCACTACCACCACAACTACAACTACGTGATGGTGATGCGTCATTCATTCACCATCCATTATGAGCCTCGCCCCACTTCGTCAAGGCTGCTTATAATTAACGCCTGATAACAAAGCCCATTGTTTAATTTCTAGCCAGCATTCGCGGCACGGATTTCAAAGATCTAATTTGCATGGGAGGAAACCTTGATTGCATGTTGGTGACTCAGATGAAAAGAGAAAATAATTACAGGCAATTTGTTCCGTAATTGTCGATACATTAAGAGTAATTACTGATGATTGTCACGGATTACATTTGCAAGTTGAATGGGCAGAGACTCGGGAAGACGTGGATTGAGAGTGATGCAAAGACAAGTCAACTAGATGCACTAAAGTTTAAATCAAGTAATCTACTCGATATTTTAGCACTTGAAGCCAAGATGTGTTTTACTTTATAGTCAGACAAGAAAACAACATCAGTGGTGGTAAAAAGTAACGATACTGCAGTAATGCTAACAATAATAATAATAATAATAATAATAATAATAATAATAATAATAATAACAACAACAGCTATACTAACAATACCACATGAAGGACAGATACACACAAACACACAGACAGACAGACAGATACACACACACACACACACACACACACACACACACACACACACACACACACACACACACACACACACACACAAAACACGCACTTGTTTACACACTTCACATTGGTGGCAATTTTACGTGACCTTGAGTTGGTTGAGTTATGATGGCGTCAGTCAGTCAGTGAGTGAGTCAGTCAGTGGTGTGTGGCGTACAATCCTTGCAAGTACTATGATCTGCGTTCCTGGCATCCTATTGCTGCCAAACATCCCTTTCTAACAAAAGGGAAGAGTGACACAGCATCAGGATACACAGAGGGAGACTTAAGCCATTTCCTGAGGCGTCCAAGATGATGTTGCAACCAGGACTTCCCCTCCCCCCTTCTCTCTCCCCCTCGCCACCCCGTCCTACTCTGCCCTGCTCCAGCATCCCTCACCCCAGTCACCTCACCGCTACCCACTCAACCCCACCCCCGAACAACAGGAAAACACTGTCCCTTACAAGTTATCTGACTCATGTGTCAATTCTATACCCTGAACTGAGGGATGATGTCATATTCTGATTAACGGCACCACGTCTTCCTTGAGATGCAGCGGTCCTGTTCCTTGCCTGTTAATCACTCATATAATGTAAATGTTAGTGGTAGTGAGAGGAAAGCAATACAACGATTGATCTTCTAGTATTTAAAGTATTGTGAGGATTTCAACTGTTGAGGCAAAATGTATTTGTTGATGGTATATTGAAGGCAGTATTGTTTGTAGAGTATGCATAGATTCTTATCCTGCAGCTAGGCTACGAATATCTGATGACACAATGCAGGAAACAAAAGGGTGGTGGAATACAAAAACACCAAAATCCCATGGCTTCCAATATCTAAACAAGAAATAATAAAATACTTGGTCATAGGAGAGAAAAAAAAAAAAAAAAAAAATGCTTCACTTACTTCACACGGCGATCACATAACTGTGTTCCGGGCCACCTTATAAAAAAAACCCTGACGCCAAATACGCACATTAATCATTGCAAAGAACGTTTTCGAGGTCAAAGAAAATGATAAATAATTAGGTCGGGATTCGTTACTATGCTAATTTTGTCTCGCTTCCGGTTAGCTTTTAAAAATTTCTTTGTGCACAAAATCGCACACTTCCCTCGCAGCACATAGATGAAGATAGAAAGGAGCTGTAATAATTCTCCCACGAATGCTTTCTTCCTGTTTCATCAGTACGGGGCGGAGAACGGGTGGTGGTAGCGGGAGGGGAGGTGGGTGGTGTTGTATTGGGGAAGGGATCGACTCCATACTACACACCACACTCTCCCCACCCACACCTGTTGGTTATTTATAGGTATGACAGGTGTGGCTGTCAAGTGACGTCACTTGCATTTTCTGCCTTTAATATTCAATAATATTTCTTGGTTTTATAATGGAATGTTATTCAGAGCGTTATCTTACATTATTCATATCTTCGTATAACATTTTCCCTTTTCCTTCTCTTAATTACTGTCGTAAATGATTAGGGTATATAACTAATGTCATGCCACCAACGAGCAGCCTTACAGGGAGGTATATCTCCATCTTGGTATGTCTGTCATGTCAATATTCCTTTCAAACCTCAACTTACTGCCATTACTCACTCTACTTGTGGCGACCCACTGACAGCAGACCCCACCCTCACCCCGGCCTGGCGACGCCCCGCCAGCTTTGTCTCAAGCTTCTATTTTCATCGCACGAGAGTACCTACTAACCCATGCAAAATTGAATATTGTAAATAATGTAGGACGGTAAAGTTCCAATGGTCGTCCGTCTCCTGGCTTAGTAACGGGAATGCAATCAGTTTGTAATCAGAATATCATTCAGATAATGTGTGTTTTACCACCAAATATATTCGCGCCACTGTTGTCTTTCACTGGTATCTAAGCTATCAGCAGACCATTAGGTCATCTGCAGAGCCAAGACTTTCAACAAACATCCAATTTCAAAATAAATTTTCTGCTTTTCCAACTTTGACCATCACTGACATTTTTTTCTGGTGAATTTCCACACTGATTTCATGAAACAATCGCTGCTTTTCAACAGCAGTTTCTTGAGGCAATCACCACATCACTACACAGGCACATCACCTTTGTTACCTCACCGACCCTGGACACTTCCAGGCCTGGCCACTCCCAGTTCGTTGCGACCACTTCTACACATCACCATGAGAGCACATCAGCACACACACACTTACACGTCAGCAGGACACATTTCAATCACTCCAGGTAACATTACAACCTTATTTCCGGGACTAGCGGCAGGTATGAACGAGTCCACACACCACTAAACATCGCGAGTCCGCCCCGAGATCCGCCCTCAAGCGTTTCCTTCGCCTTGCCGAACATCACAGACACATTGACGCAAGGAAAGCAAAAGGCTGCCACTTCAACACTCCATTTCAAGTATTTCATCAGGAACATCACCAGTGGCCAAGTTCATCTCCGGGCGGAACATCGTCTACCACAGCCCCGCCAGCACACTCCCCGCCGCACACACCACATCTACGTCCATTTTCAGCTCGACGCAGGGTTTGCCGCGGGTTTTCCTCTACGCAGGATATGTAGATGACAACACTTTTTCATTCACCAGCCACCAAACATGAATTGGTAATAGAAAACACCGGTAAACCACCTTTTTTCTTCTTGGCTGGACTAGTCGCATCCTTCGAGGTTGAAGCCATCTCGCCCAGTGAATTGATCGATACTTCCCCCCGCCGGCACGAGAGGGCAGCACCACAACCACAAACAAGTCACTATTATACCTCATACAGCGCATCACATGACATTTTATGACTGAAGCATTAATAAGTATCTTAGACTCATTCTATGGGAACCACCAGCGATAGTCCTGTCATTGACATAGAGATTTGAGTAGTTAGTGCAGTACGACAGGTTGGACAGCGCCCTCCACTACCACATCTGTTCCCGGGATGCCCATTGGGTGCCGCAGCTGACTGTCGGTCGCACCTACATATTTACTTCTCCAGTCGGCGAATCAGCCACTGGCGTCAAGTTGAATGGTATTTAAACAGGCATAAAAGGATTTATACACCATCGCCGCACCGCTCATGTCACGCCCGCTTATTAATTGATTTTACATACACCCGGGAAAATTGCCATCGTTCGCCGGCCGATATCGCACGTGAAAAACACGAAATTCAATGCAAAATATTCATGGATAGTATGAATTTACCAACACATGAATATATTTCAGCACGAAGGTTACCTGCATTATTATTATTGGGAATTGAATGTGATCAATACAATGCGGTGGTGCAGGTGCAGGTTGCAGGGTGCAGACCTCGCGTGACACACACACACACACACACACACACACACACACACACACACACACACACACACACACACACACAGAGAGAGAGAGAGAGAGAGAGAGAGAGAGAGAGAGAGAGAGAGAGAGAGAGAGAGAGAGAGAGAGAGAGGAGACTATTCGAAGTGCAGCAATACTTAAAACTTTAACAAATAACAGGAAGGGAAAGATGATACCAAAGAAAAGTATTGTATTGTGGTGTAAATGCATTCGTGACATGCACCTGTTTTATTGATTATCTTCTAATAGATCACACACACACACACACACACACACACACACACACGGTAACCAAAACTTATATATGTACGTACAACTATAATAATTAAACTACTTTAAAAAGATAAACGAGTAGATAAATAAGCAAACTGATAATAATAATTATAATAATAATAATAATAATAATAATAATGTCACCAATAGCAGTGATAAGTATTTACCATCACTGTCGCATAATCACAAGGCCACTTAATTAATTAGCCAACCACTTAACTCCAGAGTGCGTGGAGTCAGCCAGCGTGTCTTAAGTTTGCCTTCCACGCCAAGGACGGAGGGCAGAACAAGAGATGCAGTGTGTGTGTGTGTGTGTGTGTGTGTGTGTGTGTGTGTGTGTGTGTGTGTGTGTGTGTGTGTGTGTGTGTGTGTGTGTGTGTGTGTGTGTGTGTGCTCTCTCTCTCTCTCTCTCTCTCTCTCTCTCTCTCTCTCTCTGCACGACACATGTTCGAGCTATCATCTGTATATGAAAATAAACGAGAGAGAGAGAGAGAGAGAGAGAGAGAGAGAGAGAGAGAGAGAGAGAGAGAGAGAGAGAGAGAGAGTCGAATTCAAGGATCCCTCTGGGTAGTGTGCAAACATGTTAACCAGAATGAACACAAACTATTATAATATATTTTTTTCTTAGTTTTTCTATAAGCATTTTTCCCTCATCGTGTCTGAGTAACTTCATTTTTTCCTCCCACCTCTTTCTCTCCATCACTTAACCTCGCGATCTCTGGCGCCAGTGAGGGAGGCGAGGCCAAAACAATGAGGCAAAACAAAGATTGAATTATGGGAGGGAAAAAAATCGTTTCTCGTTATGACTTGTTGAAGTTTTCTTAGTAAGGCATGCAAACGTACACACCCTTGATAACTAAGTGCACGTACACACACACACACACACACACACACACACACACACACACACACACACACACACACACACACACATTTTAATGGTTTCAGGTTACAAGTATGAACCCGTTCAATAGATACATTCATACATGAAAATAATCCTTATGCACATCATACACATACATAAATATACACGATACTAGTTACAAAACAATCTCCTCCTCCTCCTCCTCCTCCTCCTCCTTTCTCCTCCTCCTCTTCCTCCTCCCCCTCCTTCTCCTCCTCCTCCGCTTTTTTTAATCCTCCTCACACTGCTACCACTACTACCATTATCAAACTACAGACCAACAACACTACCACTACCACGCACTGCACCCTATAATGAATTCCCATAAAAAAAAACCAAAAGCAAAAAAAAGGGAGACTGTTGTAGCTTCTGGTTTCACTGTAGCAGGGAGAAAGGGAGTCATTTACATAATACTAATCTTTTATGCACGGTGATAAACGAGAAAGTTACGATTATGCATTTAGACTCTTTAAGATACAAGCGCATTGGTTGTACAGTGTACGATCCCTGTTTGCAGCTCTGTGTTCAGTGTTGTTTGTGTTACAGCAGCAGCCGCCGCCCACGTGTACCTACAAGTCATATCATTGAAGCCACGTGCGTGTGTTTGTGCCTTTCCTCCACTTGTGTGTGTGTGTGTGCGTGTGTGTGTTTAGATAATCATCTTTTCCTTGTCGACTTTAAAGCAGAAGGTGAGGGAAAAAAAATATGCTGCACTGATTTTGCTAACTTGACCGTAATCAGTACAATCTAAATCGCACTTTTTGTTGCCCTCCTGCCAGTTTATGGGAGTTACTGCAGGGAAGATCTGACTTGATACTCCTCATGCGTGACTAGACAAACCTTCTCTAAACCAGCGTAACGTTATAACCGTCACACTGTCGTAGACCTTCCCCTCCCTCAGCCTCGACGAGAAAGAAGAGATAAAAACATAATAATACCCAGTTAGGGAGTCGGTGGTTCTGGGTTGCCAAGGGTCGGCCTCGTTTGCCCTCCAAAGGCCGCCTTATAAAGGGTGAGCGGTGATCCCCTTGGAGGTCTGGGCGAACCTTACCTGGCGCCGCACTCCCGGGGCTGACGGCCAGGTAGGTTAGGGGCGCCTAGTGATAAATCTGCCCGACCTTTTGAACGTGAGCTTTCGTATTCGTGAGTGAAAGAGTTTGTTTCTCCTTACATGGCGAGGGTTGCGGTGCTTGCCGGTCAGAATGTTCCTGTTTTAGCGCCTTTTACAAACGGTTTCTACCTCATATTTAAATACAAAAGTGTTAAGCCTCTAACCTGTTGCTTCATTTGGGTAACCCTACACGATTTCACGGCCTTAAGATAAACCAACAGGCACTAAAAGGTTTGAAATGTTCGATCACTCCTTTCTCTTCCTCTTAGTTATCCTTCGAATTTACTGTATTCTACACTTGCATCACACAGTTATATTAGGCCTGACAGCAGACTAGACAGTAACCATAGTACTAAAGAAAGCGGTGAATAGCATATATTTAAAGTTTTAATCTGAATGAATGTTGCGCTTAGTAACACTGTGAACTGGCCGCAGGTGTGATGAGGCGATTACCAGCCGTGCTACAGGTGGACCAAGGTGACTCACTCGGATCCATCATCATCATCGTCATCATCATCATCATTTCACAGCACGTAATTATAACAAAAATACACTGCATATTTTTTTTTTTTCTCGCACGAAATGAATACCTGAAATAACTTCCACAAGAGGAAGTAACATCTGTACTTAAATAGTAGGAAGTTATGGTACAAAAAAAAGTGTATTTTGACTGTATGTACATATTCTGTCTTCTTCATTCATTCCTACCAGCTGCACATCGAGCAGCCTTGAACCTTACTCTATATGAATGACTGATAAACAAAGCATCTTCCACATGAACCACCACGAAACAAACCCAAACCCAACACCACCACTACTCCCACCACTTACACAGTTAATACCCTCACCACAACCCCAAACAAACACCAACACTGACACTACCATCATCCACATGAACCACCACAAAACAAACCCAAACCAAACACCACCACTACTACAAAACACTTACTACTCTCTAGCTCACACACAATTTATACCTTCGCCACAATCCCGAACAAACACCACCACTAACACTACCACCAGTCGCCATCACCCATTCCTATACCCTTCACCCCTACACCACCCTCGTACTGCTAGTGGTGGTGGTGGTGGTGTAGCTGCTACCGCCACTAGTGTCGTAAACATTATCGCCATCATCGGGAGCTCTAGTAATACCTGTAGTACTGCCGCCGTAAAAGACTGCAACACAAGGGAGGGACGGGGGTGAGAGGGGGAAGGGAAAGAGAGTGAGTGGGCTGACGCTGTGTTCGGTGCCTTCTACGGAAAGGGCAGGAGTGAGACCGGCAATAGATGGGTGAAGGAGTACAAGAGAGAGAGAGAGAGAGAGAGAGAGAGAGAGAGAGAGAGAGAGAGAGAGAGAGAGAGAGAGAGAGAGAGAGAGAGAGAGAGAGAGAGAGAGAGAGAGCAAGCAGAGTCCAGAGCGAGCCATGCCAAACCTCCCTTGACCATGCCTTGCCTCAGAGGTCACCTTCCCCTCCCGCCATGTTGCTACTCCTACTCCTACTCCCTACTCTCATCCCTGTCCCCCCTCCTTTCCTTTCCCCCCACCAACCCCATGCTCCTGTTGCTGCAGTTGCTCCTTACTCCCTCTGCTTCCCTTTCCCCTACACTTACCACCTGTCACACACACACACACACACACACACACACACACACACACACACACACACACCTTGAGGCACAACACGCGTCCCTGCAGTAGGTCTTAAGAGGTTCAAGAACCAGACCTGCAATTATCCTGCATGACCGAACTCTTTCTCTGCCTCCCTCTCTATCAGCTCGTCCTCTTGAATTCCATTAAATGCATTCGGAGTAATTTCACAGCCGGTCCGATGCTTTACTTCCATTACTTAACACTGGAGGATGAAAGCGAAGCACCTGCACTCATCGCCGGCCCGCCCCCCACTCAGCTGGTCTCCTATGTTATTTCTGTCGATTATTTAAGACGTATTTGTTCGACAGCTTGGATGATTGTGGTCCTGAGGGTGAAATTATGTAAGATTTGAAGACTTGCAATGTGGCTTGTCGCTATGTGTGTGTGTGTGTGTGTGTGTGTGTGTGTGTGTGTGTGTGTGCGTATGAAAACTTGCTGCAATCTTTCCTTTGTTCCTCTTTTACTTGCAATGTCTTTTTGCTTTTCTTATAATGCTTTTGTACGTCATTTCTCACCTTCACAGTCGCGTTCAAGGTGTGTCAAGCAACACACACACACACACACACACACACACACACACACACACACACACACACACATACACACACACACACCATGACTCACACAAACAAGTAGGGAAGCCAGGAGGTGCGGCAGGGGGCGGCTCCTTCATTCTTTCGCCTGGAGCGCCTTTACGAGGAGTGCACGGGGTCAGGGAGTGAGGGACGGGAGGCTGGAGGTCCTTCAAGGGGAGGCAAACACAAGTGCGGCGCGAGTCATGCACAAGGACAGCCGGGAAATGCATCTTCAGAGGTCACGGCGGCTGGGCAACTTCATCTTAAGCAAGGATGACGGTACTTGCTGATCTAGTCCTCTTGTACTCACCTCCTCCTTCTCCTCCTCCTCCTTCTCCTTCTACAGATAAAAATACAAGAGGACTATTGAATTTTAAGTGAGTTCTTAAGCACCAGCAAATGTATAAGAAGTGAAATTTTATAGTAATATTGAGAGGAAGCAGGAATGCAGTGGTGTGCTCTTAAAGGCCCTCGATGGGTGTTTGCGTTTCAGTGTGTTGGTGTATTTTTGCGTATTGTGGTTGTGGTGGTGGTGATGGTGATGGTAATGGTGGTGGTGGTGGTGGTGGTGGTGGTGGTGGTGGTGGTGGTGGTGGTGGTGTAGTAGTAGTAGTAGTAGTAGTAGTAGTAGTAGTAGTAGTAGTAGTAGTTGTAGTAATGGTCTCACTACCACTGCTATCACTACTACTACTACTACTACTACTACTACTACTACTACTACTACTATTTCATATTGTAGTACATACGTTCACACAAAAGAGGTGAACATTTTTTGCCAGGTGAATTATCTTGCCTACCTGCAGGTCACGATTGCACCAGGCTCACCTTGACACACACACACACACACACACACACACACACACACACACACACACACACACACACACACACACACACACGGCATTGACCAACCCTGAAATTAAAGTCCAGGAAAGGATTAGGTTTACAAGAGACCCTATTGCTGCGCTGCTGAGGTTTGCCTGCATGTTGTTGTTTTTATTGTTGTTGTGGTTGTTTTTGTTATTGTTGTTGTTGTTGGTGGTAGTGGTGATAGTGAGTGTGTTAGTGTGTATTTTTTTTTCATCCGTTTTCTTTTTCCCGTTTTTTCTATTCAATCTTCCATCTACTTTTTTTTCCAATCTTCTTACTAACTGCCTCCATTTCTACTTTTCTTACGTATTTTCCTTATAAATTTCTGTTCGATTTATTTTCTCTTTCCAATATACCATTTTCTTCTTCATTCATTATCGTACTGATTCATCTATTCCTTTATTTATTTGTTTATCTATTAATTTACTTATTTAACTCATTATCTATTTATTTCTACTACTACAACGCCTTACCCAGAAGCCGCACCCTCGCAATTTCCTGTTGCTTCTGGCCTGCCTCCTCTCCCTTCTCCTCCTCCTCCTCCTCCTCCTCCTCCTCCTCCTCCTCCTCCTTACATCACCACCTTCCCTTCTTCTCATATCCTTACACCACCTCACGTCTCGCACCTTATGGACTAGACTAGGGGCACGGTGGAGGGGGTGCGGCGGAGAAGGCGAGTGGAGGAGGCGTGGATGGTGGGTGTACAAAAATAAGACGCCAGAAACACGGTGAACTACACATAGAGACAGGAAAAGCGATAAACCCTCAGAGTACACACCTACACCCGTACAACTCCTCTCCATTACTTAACTTCTCATTCCCCTTGCCAACTCCTCCTCCTCCTCCTCCTCCTTCTCCTCTTCTCGCTATGCTCCCGAGTAAAAATAGGTGGTGTGAAAGGTGTGGTATTGTATAGTACTGTTGGAGGCAGAAAGGGAGCAGTGGTGATATTGTGGTGGTGAAAAGTGTAGTGATAAGGGTGGCGTTGATGTTTGTAGCAGGGACGTTTGTAGTTACCGACAGAGCATAAAAAAAAAGAACAGAAAGAAAAGATGCTGCGTCTGTATTTATAAATGTTTTCTTATCTTACCAGTGCTATTTCTTTTAAGGACTTTAGAAATTATTAGTTAGGTTTTTTTTCACAGCGTTTATTCCCTTTGGTGATACAGCATTGTTGTTAAACTATCGCTAGAATCATACAAACCATCACTGAATTTATCTATTAATCTCTTTAGTACTGGAATACATTTTTATCATGAATTCTTGGTGTGATAAGACGATTTTATTTATATTAGGAAGGGTCTATAGAGGTCAGAAGATTAATGGCCAGAGTCTTCACTATCTTAACCTCCGCGTAAGTTGCTGAAGCTGTATAAAATCGCAAAATAGTAAGAAGAATAAATATGAAAATGCGTTCTGGTACTGAAGGGGTTAACTTCCAATAAAGCTTGTTGAAAGTTATTGAGTTAGGCCGCTGAAACGTTTGGGCACAAGAGACCACGAGACTAGGGGCTGACAAACTTGCCTGGGGTGTGTACATGTCAAAATCTGCTTAAGTCACTGTTTCTAAGCATTTTTTTTTTTTTTTTCGGAGCATAAATAGCCAGACTAGTGTTACGTGCCAGTGCTCTGAGCTAGCGACGCACCAGCCTGGGTATCGTGGTGGAGGGGCGTGGTGGAGGTGGTGGCGGTAACGGTGGTTCCTGTGGTGGAGGTGATGGTTTTTTAATGGTGATAAGTCTTGGCTGGTTTCGTAGTAGAAAGTGTTGGAAGTGATACGGACGCTGATTCATATTTTTCCTCGTTTATCTTATTATTTTTTTTAGAAACCGCAGAGGTGGTAACGTAACACTGGTGGTGAAACTGGTGGTGGTGAAACAGGTGATGGCATTGATGATACTGTAATCTTGATAGCTATGGTAGTAAGGCTCGTATTCTAAAACGCTTTGCTCTCTCACCATCAATACTTTCCAAGGGCTCCAGCTGAAAATACTTGTGTTTTAAGAATATTTCTGCGCTTCTGGTGATAGATCGGCTATATTTCTAGTTTATTAAAAGGAGAAAATGCCTTGAAAACCCGATAAGTTGTCTCTGTGGCCTTGGAAAATTGTCTTAGTTAGAGGGGAAGGCGTTTCTGAATACAGGAGTAAGAGTGTTTTATTGTTTCTACTTAGGGATGGCAACAATACCACTATGACAACAGTACCACTAATAACGATAATAACAATAGCAACGGTAGCAGCAGAATTAGGCGGGCATTTAACATTCCCCTTTGGAGATTAGTATCTGTGGTTTTCACGCCCCGTCAGTGATATTAGTCTGCAGCCTTCATTCAGTTTAACGCTTGGGCGAGTGTGCGAAGGACCAACACCTCGTCAGTGACCACCCTTCCCCTACACCACCAACCAGTCCCTCCCATTCCCCCGCTACCAGGCGTATGAAGTGAGAGGGAAGAAGAGAGAAAAGACAAGAAAAAGAAGGGGATTTAGGGGCAAGAGAGGCAGGAGGGGGTATGGGAGTAGAAAGGATAAAGGATGAGAGGAAAGGCGAGAAGGAAGGTTGCAGGGACAAGAAACATGAGGGATAAGAGAGGTGAAGGAGAAATAAGAATATGGAGGAGAAAAGGACAAGAAAAGGGGGTGACATGAAAGGTGAGTTAAGAGAGGAGGAAGGGGAAGGATTGAAAGGGACGTGATAGGCCGAGTGAAAGGAAAAATAGAGAGAGTAGTGGATAAGAGAAATAATATGTGAAAGATAAGGAAGTGAAAGAGAGAGAGAGAGAGAGAGAGAGAGAGAGAGAGAGAGAGAGAGAGAGAGAGAGAGAGAGAGAGAGAGAGAGAGAGAGAAATCATCAAATATATCAAACGAACCACGGGACAACGATGGAATTTGAACGACTCTGGCTTTCTGTTTACATAGGTGGAGTGGAGAAGGAGAAAAAGAATAGGGGAAAGGGGGAATGACGAAGGGAGGGGGTAAAGAAATAGGGAGAGGGAGGGAGAGAGGGAGAGGGACAGGAGTAAAGGACACGACCCAGGAAGCTTGCTCTCGGCCTCAGCAAACACATCAATCAAGGGAGAGTTTGTTATCACCAACACACGCATGACGCATCTCACTTCGCTTACCCACCTCGTCTGTCCTCGCCTCGGTAAATATTTCTACTTCGGCTGATGTGTTGTTACTCTCTCTCTCTCTCTCTCTCTCTCTCTCTCTCTCTCTCTCTCTCTCTCTCTCTCTCTCATTCATAATTCTTTTCTCCATACCTGCATTTTCTCTCTCTCTCTCTCTCTCTCTCTCTCTCTCTCTCTCTCTCTCTCTCTCTCTCTCTCCTCCTTTCATTCATAATCCTTTTTTCCATACCTGCATTTTCTCTCTCTCTCTCTCTCTCTCTCTCTCTCTCTCTCTCTCTGATAGGGGACGAAGAGAGCCGGAGCGAGATAGCTGAGGGACGCGGTATATTAACCTGAAGAACCTGAACAACAGCATGAAGGAGAAGTGGATCAGGTTCCTTGACTAAACACGCTCGTTACTCCAAAGTGCCTTGCCGCCTCTCGCATTACTCGAAGGTATTACGAGGTGGAGAGGAGATCCACGTAATCAGTGTTGGTGTGGGGGGAAAGAATGGTAACTGAAGTATAAAGGTTGTTTTTTTGGGGGAGGGACGGGAGGGGTGTGTGATTTTTATTAGTATGTTGGGTTTAAAGCTGTTGTGGTTTGATTATTTTTTATCTCTCTCTTCTCTCTGTTTTGTCTGTCTGTCCGTTTGTTTGTCTCTTTCGACTAATATTACTGATTAATTTCAGTTTTTTTTCTTCTTTAGTCTTCCCTTAGTTTTTTTTTTCTTTCTTCTATTTATCACCTGTAACGCGTCTCTCTCTCTCTCTCTCTCTCTCTCTCTCTCTCTCTCTCTCTCTCTCTCTCTCTCTCCACTAATAAGACGTATTATTAATAACACACCCAGAAAAAGACAAGAGAGGAATCCTTGAGGCCAGACAGCTGTGTGGCGCCTCTCTCAGGAACCCGCCGCGTCAGTATGATCTGCTCAGTCTCATCTCAAGGGCGGGGCAGTCCCTCTTCTAGCCGTCTTGGGAAAACTAATAACTGACCACAAAAAACACGACACGACACGGCACACACACACACACACACACACACACACACACACACACACACACACAGGAAGAGAGTAAAAATAGAAGAGAAAGAAAGAAGAAAAGGACACACACTTCGTTATGTATGAATGACTAAATAGATGGAAAAATAAATGAAGTAAAGATAGATACGATTCTATTTGACAACCACTCCATTTCTTTTCGATCAAATAGATAATAAATGATAAAAAAAAAAATAAATAAAAAAGGTCACTATTTTTTTACACCTGAGAAGACACATAGCGCTTCCATTCTAGAAACACACACAAAACATCACACAACATACAGATAAAGCAATACAAATGAATAAATAAATAAATAGATAAGAAGAAAAAAAAAAAGCAATTTCTTACGCCTCTTAACTCTTAGGCTGCGGTTTTGCCTTACGACTCCACTTATTCATGTATTTATTTATTTATCCCATGGGCTATAGGTCAGCGGTGGTGGCGGTGGCTCGTTAGTGGGAGGTCGCTTGTTATTATACATCTGGCAGCGCGGCGAGCACTTGGAGCAACTAGCAGAGACGTGCGCGGCATACGAGGCTGGCGATGACGCAACTCCGAAGCACACCCCTACACACACACACACACAGAGAGAGAGAGAGAGAGAGAGAGAGAGAGAGAGAGAGAGAGAGAGAGAGAGAGAGAGATTGTTCCTGTCTTATGAACAAAGGTGAAGGAAAAATTGTTGCTCGTAGAATCTAACATATTGGTGAGAAACTGGTGGAGAGAGAGAGAGAGAGAGAGAGAGAGAGAGAGAGAGAGAGAGAGAGAGAGAGAGAGAGAGAGAGAGAGAGAGAGAGCTTGTTCTGACGTCAAAGGAGGGAGAGTAAGGAGTGTGCGAAGGGTGTGCACACGTGTGAGGCCAGCAAAGTGGGAGGTGTGAAAAGTTGGGGAGAGGTGTCTGGCCTGAGGGAGAGTGAGGGCGTTGGGTGAGAGGCGGGGAGAGTTACGAGCAAGTGAAATGGGACAAGTAATTCATCCATTTCGCTCCCCACTGCCCTTTCCACCTCTATCTGGTCCTTATTCTGAAACACCACCGCGCCTCACAGCACCTTCACTATTTGCAAAGGCCTCTAGTTGAAGTGACACGGGTTTTTAAGGATGTTTCTGTAATTCTAGTGACATGTTAACAAGTTTTCTGCATTATCAATAGGGCAAATACTCTTTAGAACTCGGCTAATCGTCTCTGTAGTGTTTGAAAATGGTCGCAGTGAGAGAGGGAAGCGTTTCTGAATCTCTCTCGCTCTCTCTCTCTCTCTCTGATAATATTTTCTTTTTTTTTATTCTAGTCTTTCACTTTTTCTTTCCTTGTTATGATGAACGGAAATTTGTGAATATGAGTGAAAGAATCAGGGACACAAATATCGAATACAAATATCAGATCACACGAAGGTCGGTCAGGCACAGCATTATATTTGGGTGTAAGATAAGGTTACCTTTTAATAAGGGCGGTAGGTTATCCAAGTTTGGTTAGGTTAGACTGGAGAACTTAAGCTGACCTAACATAACCTATTCTACCTAAACCTTCATTAGAAAATAGAGCTATGTTAGTTAGGTTGGACAATATAGTGCAAATCCATCCATTCCTTTTAGTAGTAGTAGTAGTAGTAGTAGTAGTAGTAGTAGTAGTAGCATGGTTTTATTACTATCATTATCTAAAAAATAAGAAAAAAAAGGATGCTACTCTAAATGATTTACTTAAAATAAATAGATAACGAATGAATTTACCTATCTATTTATCTATCTATCTATCTATCTACCAGTCTGTTCATCTGTCTATCTATTTATCTGTCAAACAATCAGTCTATCTATCTATCTATCTAACTACCTACCTACCTGTCTATCTATCTATCTATCTATCTATCTATCTATCTACCTATCTATCTATCTATCGGCCAGACCTTATCACTTTGCCTTTACCCCTAACACTGTATAAACAAGATCCAGTCTCTCATCGGGTCATGATCCTGTTTACCTTATTACATCATGGCAGTTATTTTCTTATCAAGGAGAGCATGGAGGATGTAGGCTTAAGGCGGGACGGGGCTGGCTATTATCCTCTACTTTCTTTCGCGTTCTTAGTTATCTTCGTTTTCCTTTTCAATGTCTCTTCTCTTTTATCTTTCATCTCTCTGTTCCTGTCTTTCTCGAACTCTACCTTCCCTTCTACCTATCTCTTTTCTTGTATCTTTTCATCTTTTTTCTTCCTCTCTCTGTTCCTTTCTTTCTCGAACTCTACCTTCGCTTCTTTCTATCTCATTTTTTTTATTTTCTATCCCCTTTCTCCCTATCTCTTTTCCTTTCTTTCTCTAACTCTACCTTACCTTCCTTTTATCTCTCTCTTTTTTCCATTTCTTCATCCCTTTTCTCCCTCGCTCCCCTCTCCCATTTCCTTCACTCGTTTCCACTCAGGTGTGTCGAAGCGTGACAGGTGAGGGGGCATAAATCACAGCTACCCTCCTACCTGCTGTCACCTTCACCCCCCTGTAGAGTTCATTAAAAGCGATACAATAATACGTGAAGAAATATAAAATGAATCTCTGTTGAGGGAAAAAAAATTGTGTGTGTGTGTGTGTGTGTGTGTGTGTGTGTGTGTGTGTGTGTGTGTGTGTGGGTGTGTGTGTGTGTGTGTCTGTCTTTTGGTCTGTTTAGCTACTTAAAGATCTGTTCATGTTTGTCTAATCATCTCTCTCTCTCTCTCTCTCTCTCTCTCTCTCTCTCTCTCTCTCTCTCTCTCTCTCTCAAGAATAACTCCAACGTGTTCATACTTAAAATAACAAAAGAAATGCTCGATGAAAATAGTAAGTGAATCCACGAAGGTGACGAATAAAAAAACAGATTCATTTCAGTCCCACTCAATCCATCCGTCTCTCAAAAATATTTCCTTTAATCTGTACCTTTAAATATTCCCAGTGACAATAAACGTTTCTCTCAGTCTATCGATCCATTAGTCTGTTTTCTCCTCCGTTTTCTTTCCCATTTATCCATTTTGTATGTTAGTTTGTCTATACCCGTCTATTCATCAATTTATATATCTGTATCACTTTCCACTTCTGTCTATCGGTTAAGAAGACTGCTGTGATGTTTGCTACAGTGAAATATTGTTTCTATCTACCTACCTATCTATCTATCTATTTATCTATCTATCTATCTATCTATCTAGCTATCCATCTGTCCATCTATCTATGTCTGTCCGTCTGTCTGTCGCCTGTCACGTGCCTGTCTGTCCACTATCTGTCAAGCGTCCTCTCCTCTCCTCTCCTCTCCTCTCCTCTCCTCTCCTCACACACCCTCGTTACGGCAGCTGACACCAATCCGAGAAGACGTGACACGAGAATTCAATCACACACAGTTCCTCCCCTACTCTCTCTCTCTCTCTCTCTCTCTCTCTCTCTCTCTCTGCCATTAGGATCGCGTTACGGGTGGGACGCCAATGTAAATATCGAGAGAGAGAGAGAGAGAGAGAGAGAGAGAGAGAGAGAGAGAGAGAGAGAGAGAGAGAGAGAGAGAGAGAGAGAGAGAGAGAGAGAGAGAGAGAGAGAGAGAGAGAGAGAGAGAGAGAGAGAGAGAGAGAGAATCAGTAACCCTTTATGTGCTGATACGTTGAAATATAACCACAACAACAACAACAACAACAACAACAACAACAACAACAACCACAACAACAACCACGTCAACAATTTCTACTCATCCTGTTGTGAAATAAAAATGTACATGTGAATCTTTCTTTTGTGGAAATTATGCTAATGTGAAAGAAAAGAAAATGTAAAACTTGATAATTTGATACACGTTCTTTTGTTACATTCATTTTTTTCCCTAGTATCTTGATTATAGACGATAATTTTAGGTCTGTGTGTGTGTGTGTGTGTGTGTGTGTGTGTGTGTGTGTGTGTGTGTGTGTGTGTGTGTGTGTGTGTTTAATTAACTTACCCAATAGCAGTCCACTGACACACCAGCGAATCCACTCGGGAATGTTCACCAGGGAAGGATAACATGAATAATAATAATAATAATAAGAATAATAATAAGAATAATAATAAGAAGAAAAAAAAGAGAAAAGGAGAAAAGAAGAAAAAGAAGAAAAAGAAGAAAGAAGAGAAGAAAAGAAGAAGAAGAAGAAGAAGAAGAAGAAGAAGAAGAAGAAGAAGAAGAAGAAGAAGAAGAAGAAGAAGAAGAAGAAGGAAAAAAAGAGAAGAAGAAGAGGAAGAAGGAAAAGAAAGAGAAGAAAAGGAGAAAAAATAACCTTATACATTACAAATAAAAATAATATAAAAACCACTACACTGAGAGGCAAAAGGAAATACACGAAGTAAAACACGCGGTTACGTCATCCGCTCACACACACGAAAATAATAAATTAGTGGAGCAACGAGGTAACACAAACCCACACGCGCTACAGGGAAAGCTTATGAGAGGCATGATGTCAGCGTGAGGGAGGCACAGGGAAAGAGAGAGGGAGAGAGAGTGAAGTTGTGGGCGGACGGGTGGGCGGGACAGAGTGGAGGCTGCAAAGATGTATGAGATTAAATGGTAAAAAAGATATTGACTGTAGTTAAGAAAGGAAGGAAGGAAAGAAGGAAGGATGGAAGGAAGAAATGTACGAAGGATTGAAAAAGGTTTAAAAGCAAAGCAGTGGACAGCGAGGAAAGAATCAAGAAAAGAAACAGAAAGACTAAAAGACAGGAAGGAAAGATGAAGGGAAGGGGGAGAAGGAAGGAAGACAAAAAAAGTAAGGCAGAAAAATATAAAGTTTTCGAATGAGTAGAGGAAGAAGAGATCCAGAAAAATTGAAGGAAAAAAAAAACACAGCAGGAAAAGAAGTAGGAAAAGAAGCACACAGGAGGAAAGACAAATCGAGTAAAAGAATGACGAAAGATAAAAAGACACAAACTGAAGTGAAGGAAGTAACAACGTAGGAAAAGAAGCAAACTAGTCATGAACAAGATACAGGAATGATGAAGGAAAAGAAGTACGAAGGACAGAGAGGTAAGGAGGAAAGGAGGGACGGGGAGGGAGAGGGAGAGAGAGAGGGAGGGGAAGCATTACGTCAGGGACAAACACACACACTGGGAGTAAACAAGCAAGCAATGAGGTTCCTTGAAAGAGTCTCATGAAACGTGTCGTCTTGAATATTTTCCCGAAGACTAACGCTGACTTAAATTTGGTCAAAAGAGAGAGAGAGAGAGAGAGAGAGAGAGAGAGAGAGAGAGAGAGAGAGAGAGAGAGAGAGAGAGAGAGAGAGAGACGCAAGGGACAAGTGTGGGTGTCTGGCTAGAGGGAGGAAGGGTTCACACTGCCGTACGTACAGCGTCGGGAGGGGTGGGTGGGGCTTCTTGCTGCGGCGGAGGCGACGGCGTCAGTGGTTGTGGTGGTGGTGGTGAGGAGGGTAACGGGGTAAGTGACGCCCAGCTTGCCCTTGGAGTGGGAGGGCTTGCCGGGGGCGTGGGAGTGAGCGCCCCTGCCCAGCGCGGCGGTGGGGGTCAGGCGTGGGGCGGTGGAGGCTGCGGTCGCGGGCGTTAGTAGTATGTGTGGTGTGGACTGTTTCCCCGGCGATGCTGTGCTGGGTTTGGCGACCGCGACAGGATTATTAGGAGAGCTTTCTACAGGTAGAGCGGAGGAGCTTTGGGCGGCTATAGTGTAAGAGGACACTTTAGTTATTATTGGCTTTGGCTGTGTGGGGCTTAAGGACGCTGTAGGAGGAGGAGAAGGAGCAGGAGGAGCGGAATCTATGGGAAGTACAGGAGAGGAGGTGGAAACTGGGGGAGCTGTAACGCCGTGTGGAGAAGTAGAAATTCCTGAAGGAGTTTTAAGAGCTGATGGCAAACCTGAGGCAGTCACAGGGGAAGGGAAGGAGAGGAGGAAACATGGGGAATTGCAAGGGGATGTGAGGAAACTGAAACATCAACACAAGACTTTCCTGAAGGAGTAGCAGAAAGGTGAGAGGAACCTGAGGGATGTGAGGGACCTGAAGACGAGTCAGGGGTAGAGGGAGGCGTGGTAAAGGAGCCTGAGGCACCTACGAGAGGGAAGCCAGACGAGGGCACCAGGAGGAGAGGCGAGGCGGCTATGGTGAGGGTCGAGGTGGGGAAGGTGGCTATTGAGGCTGTGGATCGTGGTGGAGGCGAGGCTGAGTTAGCGGGATGGGTGGAGGAGGCGGGGATGTATGAGTAGGAGGTGGAAGCTACGTAACGAGGGTGAGAAGGAGGATGGTAAGGAACATCTTCATCGAGGGAAGCTGAAGAGCGTCTACGCCTCCAACAACCTGCAAGACGGGACAAACGATGACGCCGCCCAAACACTCCGCGAGGGAAGAACAAGTGTCAGGTGAAAAAATAGGAAAAAAAATAGATGAATTAAATGAATGGATAAGATGGATAAGATAAAAATTAAATGACGAAACTTCAAATCACGTACTTCACACTCAGTCACAGAATCAAAGCTCTGGATTGCCTCTACTTTACAAAAAATTGTGTAATCTGTAATGAAGAAACTAGGCAAACATTTTAACTTCCACCGCTCGACGAAGGAAGAGCAAAATGTACTATGAAAATTGGAAAAAAAAGCTAAAAATACGAACTTCACTAAAGACAATTATAAAACCTAAATGCTAAATGCCAATATCTCCACACCTGCCACATGTAACTAAAAAAAGACAAAAAGAAAAGAAAGAAAAAAAAAATGAAAGCTAAAATTTCAAAACAGAAAGAAAATCAAGAATACAAGGAACAAAAAATACATAACCAAAACATAGAGAAACTAATTAGTAAGCCGTTAGAAAGACGGAACTTGCTGGGAGCCATTCAATCATCGCAATCATTAGCCCCTCCCACGTGCCCCGCCTCACTCCACAGCCCCGCATGACGTCACCGGAGATAATTGCTCTATCTCTCGACCTTTCGTCCCACTGTTCCCCTCCCTTCCCCCTCGGCGCTTCCGGGAGGTGCGGAAAGGAGGTGAGGGGAGAGGAGGAGGTGAGGGGAAGGGAGGAAAGGGGGAGGAGAGGGACGGGAAGGAAGGGAGGAAAAAGGGAGACAGGGAAGGAGGACGCACTGATAAGAGAGAGAGAGAGAGAGAGAGAGAGAGAGAGAGAGAGAGAGAGAGAGAGAGAGAGAGAAAGGAGTTCTAGGTATTGCTTTATATACAGGAGGTGCACATTTGCTTGTTTGCTGACGTGATTTGACCATTTACGAGTATATATTCGTGGAAGCGCGTTCAGCCTCTTGATGGCGCGCGGCAATTTGAGGAACGTTAATTCGTCTCTATATATGCAGTATGTTAATCAACCTACTCCTCCCTTCCTCCCATCTCTCTCTCTCTCTCTCTCTCTCTCTCTCTTTATTTAAACTAGGTAACATGATTTTTCATGAGGCTTGGGGAAATATGTACGGAAGCTAAAGGCCTCCTCTGTCATGAGGGAGCATATTTTAAAGCTTAAGCCTATTTATATGTTTATAATAGGAGTAATGATAATATATACAGAAAATGGTAATTGTGAAAAACACGGAGCACTGTCACTGTCACTGTCACTGATCACTGCCTTAACCACTGTCACTGTCAGGGCTTTTCACTGTCACTCTCTCTCTCTCTCTCTCTCTCTTGTTAGTACGCTATGAGAGGATAAACAGGTAAATAAAGAAGAAAAGATTGCTGGCTCTCTCTCTCTCTCTCTCTCTCTCTCTCTCTCTCTCTTTGACAGTGCCAGTGGTAGGCTATATTTGGCTCTGTGCCACACTGCTACTAGGGTAACTACGCCTCTCCTCCTTCCTTCCCTCCACTCATCTTAATACCTTCCACCCACCTACCCTCCCTCATTCCCTCCCTCCCTCCCTCCTTTCCTTCTTTCCTCCTTCCATCTTTCAGCCTGCCACACTCCCTCCATCTCTCCTTTCTCACCACACCAAACTCTCCTCCACTTCCCTCTCTTCTTCCCCTCCTACTAATCTCCTCTTCTCAAACACTAGCCATTCTCCCTCCCTCTCTACATCAAATTCTTCCATCTCTCTCTCTCTCTCTCTCTCTCTCTCTCTCTCTCTCTCTCTCTCTCTCTCTCTACCCCAGTTCCCTTCATTCCACCCACTGATCTTCCCTACGCCTCCACTCTTACTCCTCTTCTTCCTCCTCCTCCTCCTCTAGACCCCATACCTGTGCTCTCACCTGCTCATCCCTTCTCATTAAGCTCCACCTGCCCAGCCATATCCTCTGCGCACCTGTGTAAATGTCAATGGTGCAGAGATTCAGTGTAGAGGCGCGCGTGACTCAAATAGCTGTGTGAACGTGCTCTAGTTTGGGTCAGGGAACTCTGGAAGATGTGTGTGTGTGTGTGTGTGTGTGTGTGTGTGTGTGTGTGTGTGTGTTATTTTTCATTGTTGTTGTTGTTGTTGTTGAGATAGTGGTGGTGGTGGTGGTGGTGGTGGTGGTAGCAGTAGTAGTAGGTTGTTCTGCTGTTTCTGTTGTTGTTGTTGTTTGTCGTTTTCCTCCCTTTATCTTTGAGTCTTATTCGTTGAAGTTGTCCTCCTCTTTCTCCTCTCTTCCTCCTCCTCCTCTTCTTCTTCCTCCTCCTCATCCTTCTCCTCGTCCTCCTCCTCCTTCTCCCCTCATATAGTGGTTTTCAATCTTCTTCCTTTTTTTTCTGGCTATACTGCTTCCTTTCGTGACCTCATTTCCTCTTCCTTGATCGTGGTTTTCTTCCTTCCTTGTCTTTTTCTCTTCTTCTTCCCTTTGTCCAGCTTGAATGTTCATTAATCCTCCTCCTCTTATTAATTTTTTTCCTTCTTCATGTTATTCGTTCTATTCTTGACCCGATTTCTGCTTCCTGATCGTGATTTTCCTTCCTTCTAAGTCTCTCTTTTCTTTTCCTCATCTTTTTCTCCACCTTTCTTGTTGTTAGTCTTGGTCTCGCTTCCTTTGTGCTCCCTCACGCTGGTTTTATGTCTGGCCTCTTTCTTGTCTCCTTTCTTCATTTTATTACTCATTCATTAATCTTTTCTTTTCTCCTCTCTTTCTCTTTCCTCTCATTGTGTTTATTTTTGTTGGCCAATTTCCTGCATACCATTTATAGAAGCATTTCAGGAGACTTTTTATTGCTACTTTGTTTTTTTGTATCAGGAACTCTTTGTCTGCTTTTTACGAGTGTGTATTTTTCTTTTTAATCGTCTGCTTCACCTCGAGCCGAATGAGTCATGTCGCCGGAACCAGGTAATTATCGAGGCGCCAGGTAGGGTTACGAGAGCTCACGACTCGAGGTGAAGAGCAAAAGAAGTCCCGTTAATTAATGCCCGGGAAGGAGATAAATGATGGTGCATGTTGGCGGCAAGTGCGGTAAATATGTTTCGCGGTGGGCAGTGTAAATATGTAAGGACGGGTAGCGGGTGGCCACTGTAAACACGTGTAATGAAAGATGACTGGCGACTGGCAAGCTAAGACAACAGAGAAATGGTGAAAGCTGTGAGTTATGCCGCTTGAAACTCGCTGGCTGATGACTTTTAAGCATACTTTTATTTATCTATCAATTTATTTTTAGACAAGGTGCAGGAAGGAGAGTGGGGAAGAGAGAGAAAGAGAGGAAGTTCGCATTCCGTATGTTTCCCTCAGGTGAACTTTCCCTCCCCAGAACATTCCACTGTACAGGATTTCCCTTCAAGTAATTCCCTGCAAGATAAGTCAATGTTAGGTTCCTTTATGTTATAGTACGAGTATGTTAAGTGACGGTCGGGGCAGAGTTTTATCATAAGGGAAAATAATTTAGAGGGTATTTCTGTATAAGAATGTTCATAGAAGAGAGTTTAGGTAAGGTTAGGAATTGCGTCAGGTTTCGTTGGGCAAATCTATCATAGTGGGAAAATATTTGCGTTGAAATCTTTATAGAGGACTTAAGTAAGGTGAAATATAGCCAGAGGGGAGCCACAGAGCACGGTAAGCCTGTGTGCCGCCGCCCTGTCGCTTTGTCCCCGCGAAGTAGTAGACGCGACTGATTATTTATAGTTACGTGCCGTGTTTTCTTGGCTACACGCCACCTCTAACCAACCACACCCGTCTATAGCCTACACACCCTGTCTCTCCCTCCCTGCCTCCCTGTCTCCCTCTCTTCCTCCCTGCCTTCCTCTCTGCCTACCCTATACCACCACCCTTCCTATACCTGTCTGCGTCCATGCCACACCCGTCTGCATACAGTCCCATACACTCTCCCCTCCCTTTTTTTTACTTCCTCCCCTTCATTCCTTTCTCTTTCCCTCCCGCGTCTATCACTAACTCCTCGCTATTTTACTCTGCCTACACTCACCTCCCTCTACCTGTCTGCCTCCACGCCGCACTCACCTGCATTCAGCCCGCCCTTCCTCTCTTTTTTTAACGTCCTTCCCTCCGCTCCTTTCTCTTTCTCTCCCTGCCACGTCCGTCACTAGCACACTCTATCGTATCTCGTCTTTCTGCTGCTAACATCCATTGCCTCTTTCCGTCCTTGTCTCCCTCCCTATCACATCCGCCAGCGTCCGTCCTATCTATGCTCCTTCACCTGCCTGTGCCATCAGCTGTCCTTCCTCCTTCGCTTCCTTCATCTCTCTCTCTCTCTCTCTCTCTCTCTCTCTCTCTCTCTCTCTCTCTCTCTCTCTCTCTCTCATTTACAAGATATCATCATTATCACTTGAGCTAATCATCACTCAAAATGTCACTTTGCATCCCGTTCCTCTCCGCTATGATCATTAGAGATTAGACCGAGATGACTATAAGACAACCGCCACAACCACCATCACCACCAGACACCGACAGGACACACACACACACACACACACACACACACACACACACACACACACACACACACACACACACACACAGAGGGACCACCAGCATGCCTTCCCTCGCTTCTCCTCTGAGCTTAGCGGCCCCGTCTGGGAGTTTATGAATGAAGACGTGAAAGGGTGTGACGGCGGCGGGTTGAGAAGAGGGGCAGGGCAGCGTTACTTCACCAGATCGCGGGACCGCCAGCCAGCCTCGCCCTCCTTACCGCGACCCCAACGAGATAGGAAGTACAATAAAGAACGAGTAGAGAGGAATGGTGGTGGCTGACTAACTGACTAGGTGGATGAGAGAGAGAGAGAGAGAGAGAGAGAGAGAGAGAGAGAGAGAGAGAGAGAGAGAGAGAGACGAACAGACAGACAGACAGACGCATACCAGACCCGCCCCGCAGCTTGCCTCAAACTAAAGTAATGAGGCTAAAATCGGAAACTTTCCTCGCCTCGCAGCCACCCAAGCGATCAAGCGAGGGTGTGTTTTCCGCAGAGGCGCTAGGCTATCTCCTCACTCTCCAGCGCCTCCACCGCCTCGCGTCGTATCAAATACCAGAGAAGTTACGAGAGAACGAGAGGGAGAGAGGTGGTGATGGTGGTGGTGGTGATGGCAGACCGTAAGGGAATGGAGGTTATAATAAAGAAGATGAAAGAACAGTAGGAAAGATAAAGAGAGAAATGATGTTAAAGTAATGTCGCAAGACCTATAGAGGAATAACACATAAATTAATAAAAGAGAGAGAGAGAGAGAGAGAGAGAGAGAGAGAGAGAGAGAGAGAGAGAGAGAGAGAGAGAGAGATTACATTCATTGCTTCTACTTGTATGCCTACTAGAGACTGAAGGAAAGTACTGGGAGCGCCGGGGAAGGGGTAGGGAAGGGTAGGGAGAGAGAGAAAGAGGGTGAAGGGAGAGGAGAGGAGGAGGTCGCGATGCGGAAATGTCAAAAGTTCAAACAAGGAAGGGAGAGGAGGAGGGAGAGAGAGAGGGAGAGGAGGATGAGCTTTGAGTCGCGTCACCGTAAGAATCGATACAAATTTACGTCACTGAATTCTCTTGGTGCATACATTTATATCCTCAACTTATCACCAGCGACGAGACACTGACGGGACAAGGCAGGCTGGTATTCTCACTCCTCTGCTTCACCTCCACTATTTCAAAACGCTTGATCTAAATTGACATGAGTTTTCAAAGTATTTTTTACGGTTCTAGAGGCAGAATGACAAGATTTCTACATTAGTAATTGGAGGAAAACTCCTGAAAACCCAACTAATCATCTCTGTGGCCCTTGAAAATAGTCGTGGTGAGAGAGCAAAATGTTTTTAAGAGTGTTTTTACAGTTCTAAAGGCAGTGTGACAAGATTTCTACATTTTTAACTGGTGAAACACTCTTGAAAACTCCGCTCATCTCTGTGGCTCTTGAAAATAGTCGTGGTGAGAGAGCAAGACGTTTGTGAGATCCATATTCTGAAACACTTCTGCGCCTGACCTCCACTATTTTCAAACGATTCTAGTTGAAGTTCCATGGATTTTTAAAGGAGTTTCTGTAATTCTAGTCTCATGTTAACAAGATTTCTGCATTACCAACCAGGACAAATTATCTTTAAAACTCAGGTAATTCTCTCTGTGGCCTTAAAAAATGGTCGCCGTGAGAGAAGGAATTGCTTCTGAATATGGCGCTGAATTCGGGCGACAGACACACTAACCCTCAAGCAGCGGGGCGAATAGCGAGTGACGAGTAGCAAGTGGCGAGAGGCGAGCAAACAGGTGCACCGTTCATAATGAGGAACGGGACTTTTCCTTTGAATCTGCCGCTCGTGGTTCACTTCTCGGCGATTTTTTGCATACTAATTCCGGAAAATCTCGACGGATTGACCAAAATACTTGCCGGAACATTTAAGAATTGCTGAATAATGTAATTTTTCTATCATTATTTTTAGCCTTTTGTTCTGTGCTTTTATGTTTTATTTAGTTTTTATGTGTATATTTTCCGCTTATTAAATCACCAGAGAGAGAGAGAGAGAGAGTAGGGGGAGGGAAAGGAGGAACCAGTCACTGTTACTCTTCCTCCCCCCTTCTCGTTCCCTCCCTTCCCTTCTCTCTCTCTCTCTCTCTCTCTCTCTCTCTCTCTCTCACCGGCTGCTTCAAAAGTTCCCCATTTAGCCTCCCGGGAAATGTGGTGATTTAAGTTCCTCCATATTTAGTCATGGCCATAATACTTTTTTTTTTTCCGCACACACACACACACACACACACACACACACACACACACACACACACACACAATAAATTAAAACGAACAAATTAGTTATCTACACCACTTCTATTACTACTACTACTGCAGTCATAAGCCAGATGCACCGTTTAAACACAACTAGGATTTCGCACTCATCCCCCTCCCTCCCTTAAGTATACTGTGGACATATTAGACCTTCTGCACCTCGCTATTAACGCCAGACGCTCCGGAGAGGGTATAAAATTGGTGCAGAGGAAGGCCATAACGACAGCAACGGGTGGCGGGGTTGGTTGGCTGGCGGGACGCGGGAGGGCGGAAGGAGGGAGGGGCGCGGGAGGGAGAGCGGAGCGGTGGCTTGTGGTGGGGTGGATCAGCTGCTTCCCCGACACCGCTGCCACGACGTACGATCAATGGGAGGTGGTGGTAGTGGTGATCTGGTGATAAAGCTTGATTGTTTATTAGCGTGTCTGCATCTGTTTTTTTTTTTTTTTTTTGTGGGGTGTAGCAGGGAGGTCAGTGGAGGTCTTTCTTTCATTCTCTACTGCTACTGTATTTTTTTCTTTCTTTATGTGCTTGACAGGGTTGCTAATGGGTGCTGGTGCATTAATAAAGACTACAGTATATTTCTCTCTCTCTCTCTCTCTCTCTCTCTGGTTTGGGACCGTGGCTTTATCATTTATTACAAGAGCTCGCTCCAACACACACACACACACACACACACACACACACACTGGGTTGGCTACTATATGGTAATACAATCGCCCTTTCTCCTAAAATAAACACACTACCAAATTTTTTCTTTCATTCTTATAGTTACAGAAGTCGAGAGGGTATTTTAATTTTTAGAGGCCGTGAATGTTGCCTAGTTTAGCAGTATTTTATTTTTCTGGACTTGAATTTCAGTATTATTTCACACTTGGATGGCTGGCTGGCTAGCTGGCGGACTGACGTGACTCCAACACTGATAAAAACTACTGGTTAAAGGGGTGGAGTGGAGTGAAGTGATGGTCTTCCTGCGTTCTTCCTAGACTCATGGCATTCACTCTCCCTCCACGCCACGCTCTCCCAGTTCCCGCTCTCAGCTCGCTTCTCACTTCTCAGATCCCATGCCCCATCAATTTCACCTCCCGCCTCTTGCCCTCCCAGCCCCAAGAATTCCCCCCGACACGTATTGCCCCTGCCCCACATATCCCCCCAGCCCACGTATTCCACAACTCCCTTCCCCACCGGGTCAGACTGAGATGCCTTTCCAGCGTGACGTCACACATGAGTCACCACCACCACACTGGTTGATGTCACCGCCGTGGGGCTGGTGACGCGGCTCATTTCTCCCTCTCTCTCTCTCTCTCTCCGTGCAGAAAAAGTGGAGGAGGGAAGGCTGAGAAGGGACAGGAAAGAGAAGCTCCAGAAATTTCACACTGGTAGCGAGGTGAGGAAGCGAGTGAGCGAGTCAAGCCAAGGCGAAGGACTGGATTAGAGGGGGATAGTGTTTGCAATAACCAAGCTGCCTGAAAGCTGCCCACCACACGGCCTGCTGTTATCTTTCCTTGAATTAAAGCACTATATATATAACCTTGCCACTATCCTGTTACTTGACTCGGTAGATAATGGCACGATTGCAGACGCTTCGTAAAATGTTGACTGTTTATTCTGTTTATTTCTTTAGCGTCTCCGTACCGCAGTGCAACCCAACAAATATTTGCAGTGGACACACGAGTAGTTGTTTTGGTGACGGGTAGATCAACAGGAGAGTGTAACGGGATGAAAAGAAGGAGGGAGAGAAGAAAGAGAATCGCTGACTGCTTTGCATACACGTTCGTCAATGGGGAAAGTGCGCCGTCAGCATAAGCAGCGAGAGATTCAACAAGGGAACAGGAGGTGAAGGTAGAGTAAGTGATACTGGCAGGACCCAAGAACGACCCACTCTCCTTTCCTCCAGCCCTCCCTGCCTGCCTGCCTTCTTCCCTCCCTCTTTTAGCCTCATTCCCTCTCTCCCTCCGTCTATCAACCACAAATTCCCTCAGTCCCTCCTCTTCTCCACTTCTCCTGCCTTCTGTCATCCCTGCCTTCCTTCCTCACCCATTGTCATCGTTATTACCTTCTACCAGCAGTTATCTATTTCTCTCTTTCTCTTTTTCTCGTTCTTTTTCCTTTTTTTATTCCCCCATTCCACGTCGTCAATACGTAAGATCCACGTATACAATCTCTCTCTCTCTCTCTCTCTCTCTCTCATCACTACTAAGCAAACTTCCATCCGTCTCTGCCTCGCTCCGCCTCTCCCCAGACACTCCCTCGTCATCCCTCGTTTGGTGCCCACCAGGATGACCTCACCGCCTCGTTCATCCCGCCTACAGTTAAGGTCGGGAAGGTCACCCATCACTACCACAGAGGCCTGCCTGTTGTATCACCAAGAGATCAAGGGTAGGAGTGAGATTGTGTAGCACGCATCTCTCTCTCTCTCTCTCTCTCTCTCTCATTGGCAAGTCAAAAACAACTGTCTTAACTAGTGTGAGAGACAACAGACCACCACCACCACCACCACAGCCGCCGCCACCGCCATGGTAGCTACTGGTGGTGGTTGGGCGGTGGCTTTTGAAAATTACCTTGTTATGAAACTCACTCTCTCTCTCTCTCTCTCTCTGGATGGATGGGAAAATACAACTGAGAAGTGTTCTCGAATTCGTCACAAATAAAATGATAGAAAAAAAAATGAATAAAAAAAAAAAACGCGGAGTTATTGACCGATTGTTTCCTCTTATCAAATCTCACACGTGGGGAGAGAGAGAGAGAGAGAGAGAGAGAGAGAGAGAGAGAGAGAGAGAGAGAGAGACGCAAAAAGAGCAGAGGGAACGTGTTGCGTCCCTGAGTGAGGACGGGCCAGCAGGTGACTCACTCCCCAGGCACGTCAAACAGACCATCTTGGATTAAGAGAAGTCGATATCGCCATTCGATGTTTGGGTACTTATTTCTTTCTCTCCTCTATGTCTTTCTTTCTTTCACTCATTCCTTTTTCGTTTTTCATTTATCTGTCATGTGTATTCAAACATTCTCATCTTTTTTTTTCATATATGTCTGTCAACATACGTGTGTAAAGACTAACACGTAATGTACATAAGAATATCACACACACACACACACACACACACACACACACACACACACACACACATCACTGAGATAGAGGATGGCGTGGGCTGCTAATCAAGCGTCTATCTGTAGCAGAAGGTTGAAGGAGAAGCTCGAGTTGGCTGCTTCCCGCGTCTTGCCGTCTCGCCATCCTATGAACTTAACAGTATCACAATGAACGTCCTCCTTTACATCCTGCTTTCCATCTATGGCATCGCTACCAGCACGATCGCCGCTCTATGCATCAAAGCAGCCAATCTGTTCCTTGTCGTGCAAATCCCCGTGGCGAAGAAGCCGACGGCCATTGACTTCACGGTGGAATCGAGGTGGTGCTGGTGTTTCTCTGGGAGGAAGCACAATACGTACGTTCCCATCGTAAGTGTCTCGCTGGGCTGAGAGGGAATGACCTCATATTTACCTATCAGGGAGGTGTGTGCGTTGAGATTAGAGGCGTACCTTGTAACCTTATCCACTAAAAATAGTATTGCGCACCTATCATTGTATTCTCATTCCGTTATTCACTTCAAATCAAGACTACCGTCAACGCAGCAGCGACGGCCGAGACAGAAACACTTCAGACTCAGATCGAATCACCTGGCACAAGTGACAGGCAGCCCAAATCAGCCTGTGGCAGCGACGCGCCCCCTGACTGAAGCCACAAACTTTCCGCTACCTGGGGATCCAAACGCCCACCGTTACTATGCGTCTCGGCCACTCGCCCTGTACAGACACTCTTAAAGCAAGAGTAGAACGGATACTAAATATTTCATCGATTGCCGTCACTCCGTCACCTGCATAGAGTGAAGCTGATAGTCAGAAAGAAAACAAAGAAAGAAAGGAAATACATAAAAGGAAAGAAAATAAAAAAAGGAAGAAAGAAAGAAATGGTGCACAAGGCCTCATGAGGTAACCTGAGAGGCTGCTGCTGTCCCGACATGCTACACACATTTGCTGTTTGGCGGTGACGGGACGAGCGGTCCAATATCGTGGGAAGGAAAGCGATCCACAAGTAATATCCAACCAACAACCAACACTGAACCAAAGACCACACAACTCCTTTCCGCAAAACGTCCCGGGAATGATGAACGAGCGCAAGTGTGATCAGCAGCTCAGACATTTTCCTTTGGAAAATGAAATATTGTTTGACTGCAAGAAACATTTAGTTTGTGGTTGGCGATGCAAAGTCCACTTTCTTGCAGCTGTTGTGGTGTTGGCACGAGAAGAGCCAGCGGCGGCGTGGCGGCAAGCAAGGCTGGTTGGGAGGACGCGCATTGCGGTGGCAGCTGTGTCGTAACACTGCCACAAACACGTGCGTGTATCGGCAGAGAAATGAACAGCCGCTCCTCTTCGTGTTATTCAGGCAACCTCTATGGAATTCATCGCCACCAGGAAATTACCAGAATGAAGCGGAACACTTGAGCCGTGCTCTTGTCCACCAGCAATGGACGAGTGCCGGTGTCGCCGCTGGCCTGAAAGCTGCTTCCCGTCCCACTGACGGGTGGAGCCCTGTCTGTCCTTCACAGCGGCGTGGAGGTGAAGGTCACTGCTACACACCCTATAATTTTTTTCAAGGGACTAAATAAGGAACATTTTCAAGTCTACAAAAGATAATTCCAAGAAAATCCAGAACGGTGAAGTGACGTGAATTCCGCTTATACTTGACACATCACGCGTCACTGTAACGTTTTCACCACAAAGCCATGGACGAGTTCCCACGAGTACGTAATGTAAATGTACACTCCAATGCTGTCTTCTTGACGAGTGAGAGTAAAGAGCCATGAACTTTCACGATTTTGTGTTCCGTCACTTCCACGGATAACCTGTTTATTCATTCCTCCTGCACACAGCCGGCATTCCTCAAACACGAAGATTTAAAACAACTATCTACCAAACCTGAAGTGCCTGTAGACATTTCTTGCCTCAAGAGTTCATTTCCTTCATCTCCTGCATTCACATATCTCTTTAATTTTATCCATGCATTTATTAAACTTCCTTACTGGTTCCACGACCTCCTCTTTCACCTCGCCTCTTTGAGACAGACCAGATGTAAGGAGAAGAGCCTCATTCCATCTGTTCGTCCATTAAATTTCTACACCAGTTCCACGACTTTATCCTTGCATCTATTAAGCTTCTTCACCAGCTCTACGACTTTAATTCCTCGCTTTGCTCCCTTCTTTAAGACACACCAGACGGGGAAGGCAGAGTGAGTGAGTGTAAGCAGAGGTGAGCATGAGACAGCAGGAGATAATGTACTTACAGTGTTTGGTTAAAAGGGTGAGTGGGCATAAGCAGCGGTAAGAATGAGAAAGTATGAGATGTTGTGCAATGTTGTGTTGGGAATTCGAGTGTGTTGCTTTATCATGATCTCTGTTAACTTCATATTTCTGCACGTAACACTGAACATTTCTTTATTTTTTCAACTCTTGTATTTTATTCATCTCGTCCTCCAGTACCATGACGCGTTTTCATATTCATATTTTCAGCACCATATTCATATTTTCATCACCAAGACGCGCTTTTTCAGTACCATGACGCGTTTTCATATTCACATTTTCTTCAGTACCATGACACGTTTCCACATTCATTCTGCTTACTATTTGCCGATTTTATACAGCTTCAGAAACTTATGTGAAGATTAAAATAGTGAAGCCATTAATCTTGTGACCTCCATAGACCCTTCCTAATATCAATAAAATCGTTTAATCACACTCAAAACTCATGGTAAAAATGCGTTCCAGTACTGGAGGAGTTAATATAAAAGGTAACTAATATTCTGTTACTCTATTATCTTCTGTAAACTCTGGAACACTCTGGTTGGTATTTTTTTTTCTGCCATTCTTTTACCGTTAACTTTTTAATCTTACTCTGTCGGAGTCTGTCCACTTACCAGTTAAAGAGTTAAGCAACATCTTCACTCTTTGATTCCTTTTTATAAACTGTAAATCCTGCCAGGTTCTGTTCATACCGTCTCTTGTGTCTATTTACTGCCACTCTTACTCTGTTTTATCTTACTAATATAAGAGTTAACCATTATCTTCACTCTTTCGTCCCATTCACTGCTTTAATTTCGAATACTTTTCCCTGATTCTGCTTATCCACATTCCTCAGCTGAGTTATTTCAAGAGACGAGAATTAAGACGCATCCGAAATTAAACTGACCAGCCAGAATAGAACCTTCCTCTCTTCAGCTTTTTTTGTGAACTCAGACTTTCCTTTATATATATATTTTTTTTCAGTAATTTTTTGTAGCCCTTCGCGATCCTCTTGATGTTTAAAAAAATAGTGAATAGTTGAAACAAGACGACGCTTCAATGACCCTCGGGATTATGTGAAGGCTGCTGTGTTATCTCTCACTCTATTGACCTTCGAACTAGCTTAAACAGACACAATGAATGGAGGGAAAGGGAGAGGGACTGATAAAAAAAAGGAAAAAGAAGAGGAGGAGGAGGAGGAGGAGGAGGAGGTTAATATATCAGGGAGAAGAAGGAAGGATGGAGAGATGAAGATATCTTAACGTACAATCCTTTCACTGTCTCACCGTCCACTCTCCCCCTCTGTTGACTTAAAAAAATGATACAAGCGTCAGTGGCACTTCACTGTTCACCGCCACTAGGGTTGTGTTACTCCTACTGCCTCAGGCCTCGCTTGGGCTATGCTGCTTTCCAAAATGGTTACTGCTTTTTAGATTTTTGTGTTCCTGTTGTTGTTGTTGGCGGTGGTAGTGATGGTGGTGGTGGGGTTAGCGATGGTGGCGGTGGTGGTGGTGGTAGTAGTAGCAGTAGTAGCAATAGTTGTTGTTGTTTTTACTGTTGTTTTCGTTAATGTTACTTTATATTTTCCATATCCTCGAGAATGTCCTTATTTCTGTTGTTTCTTCTTTCTTCTCCTTTTCTGATTATTATTCCTTTCTATCTTTAACAAAAACATGATAATGAAAAAAAGAAAGGGGGAAAAATCTTGCTAGTCTTTTGTTTGAATTTGGGGAAAGTCAATGTATTCTCATCTCAGCATAATAATGATAGAAGCAAAGAAAAATAGAAATACTGCTGCCAAAACCAACAGATTTATTAACACTAAATGCGCAAGACGTCGTTTTTACCCTTTCTTCGTGCAGTTCGCGTCCTTTACTCCATCAAAATGTACGACTATTTGTTTGGATTCTCAGCATAATCTTTTTTGACACTATCCGGCACTGTGGAATATTTATGTGTGCTGAAGAAAATATTGTTTACAGCCTACACTGCGAATTCCGAAGATAAGTTCAAATGCTGTTTTTTGCTTTTGACTCCTCCTCCTCCTCGTCCTCGTCCTCGTCCTCCTCCTCCTCCTCCTCCTCCTCCTCCTCTTCTTCTTCTTCTTCTTCTTCTTCTTCTTCTTCTTCGTCTTCTCTAAAACCACAACATAAATTCTTGCAGGTAAAAATTTCAACTTCCTCAATTGCTTTCTACTTCCTGGTCTATTGGCTTTTTTTTTTTTTTTCTTCTGCTTCTCCTGCTTCTGTTGTCCCATCACCACCACACCACCACCACCACCACCACCACCACCACCACCATTACAGTAAAAAGAAAGAAAATAATCAGCATGTAAAAATCTCAACTCACCACTTCCACCATTGATACGATACGGTACGGTACATTCTCTCGGTATTCCCAATAGTGTTTGTGTTGGCCCACCACTTGTTGTCTTAGGGCGTAGCGTTTACTCCGTTTTCTTTCACTCCTTCCCTCCCAAACATTACGCAACCACCAGTACTTTTTTCCTTAGCTACCCCTCTCGCCTCACCTCCTCATGCCTCCCTTACCTCCCCGTCTCCTCCTCCTCCTAATGGCCTTGCTTCTACTCTTCGTCATTGTTTACCTTTGCTGACGGCGCTGTGGTAAGAGTCGGGCCAGCAACGTCGTTCTTTAAATGATCTATGTATGGCAAGGCTTACGTAAGGCGACGCAACACGATGGATGACTCAGCGACAGAAAGAGCCATTTGTGTGTCTGTGTGTGTGTGTGTGTGTGTGTGTGTGTGTGTGTGTGTGTGTGTGTGTGTAACTTGTCCTTTTTCCTTCCTACACCCGTATTCAAAGACGCCTTTCCCTATCACACTGACGATTTCCAAGAATACAGGGACAACTAACAGAACCATAAAAAAAATCCTCTTAAAAAACACGGTTATCTTCAAGTAAAGCCTTTGAAGAACAGTGATGGTGAGATACGGGCGCGAAAGTGAACAACGCGAAAAGGAAACACTCGCAGTAAGATGACATAACAAGGCGACTCTTCCTTCATATATATAACCTGCATGACACGAAGAAGGAAACACTCACACTGAAATATATAACGTAATAATCTGAGGAAGAAAACGGATGGCCTGCAATGCGACAAGGAACTATCTCATTATACAACACTTCACCTCCTCCTCCGCCTTTTCTTCTTCTTCCTCCTTCTCCTCCTCCTCCTACTCCTCCTCCTCCTTTTCCTCTCCCATCCGTAGGAGTAATCCGGAGTGACGTCATCTGCCATTACCCCCTGTGGATGACTCACTCCCTATTACCTCATCTTGGAGACTCATCTTCCTATTACCTTCTTTAACTCTTCCTCATCCCTCTACGCCTCAAAATAGAAGAGGGAGGAGAGAAGCAAGAAGATGAAAAAAAAGAACAATAAAAAACATAAAGAGAAAGGAAGAATAAGAGGAACAAATGCATCATAATCAAATAAGAAGAAAGAGGAAGAGAAAAGAGAACGAAAAGAAGAAGAAGAAGAAGAAGAAGAAGAAGAAGAAGAAGAAGAAGAAGAAGAAGAAGAAGATTGATTGAAAGATTGATTAGCTGATTATTTTTGGCAGAGAAACAGCAAGGTTGTCTGGCGCCACGGGAAGAGAAGGAAGAGGAGGAGGAAGAGAAGGAGGAGGAAGAAGAGGAAGACGGGGACGAATAGAAGGAAGATGGATGGAGTTCAGGAGCCAGGAAACTCCCTCTCTGTATCCTCTATGTGGTGTTCTAGGCCTCGGAACACACAGGATGCACACGTTAAGCCCCATCAGGACACTAAGTGAGACAAAGAGGGGGGAAGGGAAGGACTGCAGGATGGGAGGGGGGATAGGGAACGGCTGGGTTAGGATGGATGGATGGATGGATGAGAGAGAGAGAGAGAGAGAGAGAGAGAGAGAGAGAGAGAGAGAGAGAGAGAGAGAGAGAGAGAGAGAGAGAGAGAGAGAGAGAGAGAGAGAGAATAAAACATAAATAAAATAAGTGTAAACAGGAAGAAATGACGAAATATGAGAAGAATTACCAGAGAGAGAGAGAGAGAGAGAGAGAGAGAGAGAGAGAGAGAGAGAATAATCAGAAAATTTTACATAAACTTCCCCTCCTCTCCCTCCCCTGCCACACACACACACACACACACACACACACACACACACACACACACACACACACACACACACACACACGAGTTATTATCCATACCATACAGTTTAAAAAGACTAATATTCGACCTCATTCTACGTCAAAACTCCGCAGGATCCTTAATGGCCTAAGTTTTAGAGGGAACGAGTCATAATGCGCCTTTATTTTTTTCAAGTGCAGTGGTGTTGTGGTGGTGGTGACTGTGTTGCATTGCGTGACTGCAGATGCAAGGCTCCCTCCACCACCTCCACCACCACTACTACCACCGCCACCTCGGCCACACACAGGATATGGAGAGTAAAGAAATTAATAGTGGAATGTCCGCGTGCATGTTGGTATTTGAGTTTTGTTGCTCTGCGAGGGACGGGGTAGGGATAAACAGACAGACAGACAGACAGACAGAGACAGACAGACGTACAGAGAGGCAGACGACTAGACGGACTAACTCACACACACGCACACGCACACACACACACACACACACACACACACACACACACACACACACACACACACACACACACACACACACACACACACACACACACACACACACACACACACACACACACACACACACACACACACACATAAGTACAACAATAATAGCCTTTAATTACGTAAGTTCTCAGTTCATAAACAAATTCCCAACTTATCTATCTGTCTATCTATCTATCTATCTATCTACATATTTATCTATCTATCTTCCTTTCTACATATATATCTATCTATCTGCCTATCTATCTACATATCTATCTATCTATATTCTACACACACACACACACACACACAGACACACGAGCGCGGTCCGTGGCTGCGTGGAGAATGTTGCCAAGTGAATCATGGGGGCGAGCTGTCTTATCGCGGCCCGGCCATTGTGGTCACGGCACACGTCACTCGGCTATCTCCTGCCTCCCCGTGGCGTGACGCAGGAGGAGGAGACATGGGGGGATTGTGGGGAAGGATCATGCAGTGCTGGACGATGCCTCCACCATCACCATCACCACCATCACCACCACTACCACTACCATCACGAGAAGCATTATCACCACCATAACCTTCACCACTCTTATCACGTGTACCTGTATAACCGCTTTAACCAGTACTACCACTAATTAGGGCCACTTATATACCACCACCACCACCACCACCACCACCACTACCACCATCACTACCACTCCTACCAGTTTCTCATACTCTTTCTATCCTTCTCTCATGCGCTTTCCTTCTTCCTTCCTTCCTTCCTGTCTTCAACTTTAGTATCCTACATGATGTTTTCAGAATTACAGGTGAGTGTAGCTCTCTCTCTCTCTCTCTCTCTCTCTCTCTCTCTCTCTGCCTGAATGTGTATTTCCCACTTCTTACGACCTACGATCTACTTACTTATCTATATTCCTCCGTTAATCATTACTTTGGGATTTTTTAAAAGAGGGAATTGCTTATTTTTCAGCTTTTTTCCAGATCAGCCTCCTTAGTGTACAAAAACTAATGAAGAAATGAAATCACTACATTATAATGGGCCAAGAGGTGAGATGCTGTTTGGTCACCTTTTGCCTTTTTTCCTAGATCCTCCTCCTAGTGTAGAAAAAAGTGAATAAATAAAATCTCTACATCATAACGGGTCAGGAGACGAGATGCTGTTTGGTCATCCTTTGTGTTCCTGTGTGATGGTCCTTTTCCTCTTCCATTACCACCAGTGTCCCTGTCCCGCGGGAGGCATTCACTGGTGCCGCTGTTATGAATGGTTGACACTTATATCACCCCGTTATCAGCCTCATCCTTCCCTCATACCCCCCCCCACTTTACCACACATCCCCTTCCTCTTATCCCCACCCTTTCCTTCTCTTCCCTTTCACTGCATATTTATTCCCATGTTTCTATCTCCTTCCTTTCCCTCTCTATGATTTCTCTTCCCTTCGCTTCTATTATTATTCTTTTTTTTCGTTTCCCTGCTATTATCTTTTCACATGCATTATCATTTTACCTCACATCTCCTTCCTCTCACCCTTTCCTCGTCTCCCTTTCACTACATATTCATTCCTATATTTCTTTTGTCTTCTTTTACTATCTCCTTCGTTTATCTCTCTGTAATTCCCCTTCCCTTCTCTTCTCTTACTATTCTTTCTCCTCCTTTCTCTTCCATCATCTCCTCACATGCACTTTCCTTTCTTTCTTTCACCACATTCACACTCCAATATTTCTTTCCATTCTTTTATCTTCTCCCTTTCCCTTCTCATCCCATCCTTTCCTTCCCTCCCTTGTCACCTTCCCCACCTCCCTTCCCTTCCCTTCGCTTCCACCCAGAGTTGACATAACCAATAAGATACACTTAAGCCTCGTCTCATCCCCTGCCAACCCTGCCGCGCCCTGTCAGACCTCCCATGATGCTGTACTGTTATTGTTACCCTGCCAACCTCCACCACTACCAACATCAACACTTCTCCTCCTCTGGCTAACTTTGTCGTGGTGATAGTGGTGGTGGTGGTGGTGGTGGTGATGGTGGCTTGAGTTTATCTTTCAATTCCAGGTGATTGAAGTCAAGATGGAGTTTTAAGTGAAGATGATAAGGATGTGGCATAAGCAGCACACTGGTGAAGATAAATGGAGATGATAATGGTAATGCAAGGAGTGGTAGTGGTGATGATGATGGAGGTGACAGTCGTAGTGGTGGTGGTGGTGGTGGTGGTGGTAAAGATGAAGATAAAGTTGATACGAATAACCAATAGATGAGTTTGGTACTTTAATGATAGTGGAGGAAGTGATGGTGATGGCCTTGGTAGCGGTGGTGATGGTGGTGGTAGTAAAGACGATGATAAAGGTGATACAGATGAACTAATTCGCATAAAAAATAAAGGTAAATGTAGATGAACACTGATAAAAGAAACAATAACAATGACAACCATTAGGAAGAAAAAACAGCAAATAGAACAATACTGTCTGTTTTGACTGACGAAAATAGGAATGAAATAATAAAAAAGAAACAAAAACAAACACAACACACATAAATAACTACCGGGTCAATATTACAACACCACAACATAAAACATTCCTCGCGGTGTGATCTAAATTTGGCCCTGGAAAGTCCCACAAAACACGTCTATGCTGAGAAACATGACGAGGAATGAAAACAATAACATCCTGACGCCTTCTGCACCAAAGCCACGGCAAGCGAGGCACTGCAACCATGTGACGTCCTCCGCGCTGCTCTACTTAGTGTGTGCCATGCAGAGAGAGAGAGAGAGAGAGAGAGAGAGAGAGAGAGATTGATTTGAGAATGGCAGTGAGACAAACAACGCCTGCCAGGGAAAGAGACAGTGGTGACAACGAGCGAAGTGGAGAAATGCTACAGAGAATCATACAAAAATTAAAGGGAATTATGAATCTTAATTGAGAAGAAAAAAAAAAAAAAAATGGAGCACATATACAAGGAGGCAAAAAATACTGAACATTGTAAAGAGAAAAAGAAGCTCACCAGACACATACACACACACACACACACACACACACACACACACACACACACACACACACACACACACACCAAAGAAAGAAAGAAAAAGGATATACAACCACAGAAATGCAACATACACACACAAATCCACAAAACAACAACAACAACAACAACAACATTAACAACCATAACAACAACATACAACCACACACAACACAGACAGATAGACAAGCCAGACAAGACACGTATACACAAGAAAGAAAACGGACAAAAAGGCGAGGCATACTTATCATAACCAACGAAAATGTCAAATTAAGAACACCGAGACAGAGTGCTTTGTGTAATACGTGTTTGCCTTTACCTGCGAAGCACAGAACACCTCTACAAGACATACCCAGCTCGAGAGTTTCCACTTGGGCGCTGCCTTTAGGAGAGAGACGGGGAGGGAAGGAGGAGACGGAAGGACGAGGGAGGAATGTGGATAAAAGTACGAAAATAGACAAAAAATTGGTGGAACGGAGAAAAAAAAAAAAAAAAGAGAAGAAAGGGTAAGAGGAGATATGCGAGGGAAATACAAAAGGAGTAAAGGTAAGGTAGCGGATCAGGAAAGAGAGGAAGGAAGGAATGCGAGAATGGGGAGAAGAGAGAGAGAGAGAGAGAGAGAGAGAGAGAGAGAGAGAGAGAGAGAGAGAGAGAGAGAGAGAGAGAGAGAGAGAGAGAGAGAGGAGGTAGGGGAAAATAAAAGAAAGGAAAAGAAATACAAAAGGAGAGTAGAGGAAATGTATTAAATGAGAGGAGGGAAACACAGGACGATGATGCACAAAAGAGAAGAGAAGGTGGAAAAATAAGAAATGAAACAAGGATGGAAAATCAAAAGTGGTAGGAGGGAAGAAGAGGAAACATTGAAATAAGGAGAAAGAAAATAGAGGGATGGGAGGTAGAAGAGAGAGCCAAAGGGAAGGTGAGAAAATTGGAAAGAGAGGATAGAGAAAGGACAGGTTAGAAGAAACATGAGAGAGAATGAGAGAAGGAGAGGAGGAGAGAAGGCGGGAGAATGTGAAAGGAGAGAAATTATGAAGGGAGGAAGACAAGCAGAAAACGTGAGAGTAATAAAGGAGGAGGAGGAGGAGGATGAGGATGAGGAGGAGGAGGAGGAGGAGGAGGAGGAGGAGGCAGACAGTAAGTGAAGAAAGGGGAAAAGAATGCAAGGGAGGAAAGACGAAAACAAAAAAAGAGTCGGGGTGAAGGAGAAATGAGCATAAGAAACAAGAATTATGGGGGAGAAAGAGAGAGGGAGTGAGGGGGGAGAGAGAACACGAGAGAGTGGAGACGAGAAGCAAAATGAGGGAGGTAGGAACAGAGAAACCGGGTTAGCAAGATATAATGTGGGAATGAGAGAAGGGAAGTGAGAAGGAGAGAGAAGATAAACGAAGGGAAAGAGGAGAGGAAGAGAAGAGACAAAGAGGGGGCGCAGAGAAGCAAGGAGTGAAAAATGAAGGAAGGGAGAGAGAGAAGAGAGAGAGAGAGAGAGAGAGGAACACAGTAAAGATGGATGATGGTATGAGAGAAACGAAGAGAAAGGAACGTGAAGGAGGAAGTGAAGAAAGGAGGGAACGAGTGAGAGATAGGGAGGGAAGGGAGGAAGGTGCGAACAAGGGAAAGGGACGTGGGAGGAGAGGGGAGGAGAGGAAAGGAGAGGGGAGGAAGGAAGGCGTTACTTACAGGTACAAGAAATAATATTCATCCTCAATCTGCAGTAAGATAATACAAGCTAAGTGTTCCATTGTTCTGACGTGGAGAAAACGACGACTTGACATGCTCTCTTGCACATTACTGTACTGTACATCCTTCCACTCAGACCCTCCTACGTGATGCTATCTCAGAAATATTAACCCCTTGACTCTTACATCCCTTTAAGTTTAATAAAATGGTCTGGTGCAAGTTTAAAGAGTAATTTTAAAAGATACCACTGTTATGTTAGTAAGAGGAGTGATACGGGGGCTTAAATGAACCTTTTCAAGACATTCGAGTTTCATTTCAGCTCAGTAAAGTGTTTCAGGTTGACTGGAATCTTGTAATCAGTGTCTTATTCTCATTTTGAAAGATACCACTGTTAGTTTAGCTGAAGGGGTGATACAGTGACTTAAATGAACCTTTTCAAGACCTTGGAGTTTCATGTCGACTTAGTAAAATCTTTCAGGTTGACTCGAATCATGTAATCAGTGCCCTATTCTCATCTAAGTTAGCTGGAGAAGTGATACAGTGGTTTAATTTACATTTTTAAGATCTTGGAGTTTCATTTCGGCTTAGTAATGTCTATCAGGTTGACTCAAATTATGTAATCAGTGTCGTTTTCTCATTGGCGGTCGAAGGGTTAGGTAACAACTTGTATTATCTTCACCTGCTTAACATTCTTCAGACAACATACAGGAAACTAAAGGCATTGCAGTCTCACGTGTCTCTCATCACTAAGGCACTTCATCACATTCCCTCAATTTAAGTAAGTCATTCATCACACTGTTTCTATACCATCACCATTACCGAATAATTTCACAACATTCCCTCACGTACGAGTTAAATTACCCACCAGGAAGAGACCACAAAGCTACGTATCATTACTCACTGGACATACTGTATGCCCTCGAACATACTGACACTTGATTCCCTTCCTCTTTCATGGCATTCCCTGACGCACAAGTAAGGAGACTATGCAACTACCAATACTTAGCATTCATCATTCATACAAGTACTACCACGAATCAGTTCCATTACAGTTCCCCTTCATCAGCAAATCATTTCATAACATTCCCTGACGCACAAGCCGAGTTACTCACTAATACACTACCAATACTCAACAGACTTCTACTACAACACATCATCCTCACAATTAACCTCTTCAGTACCAGGACACGTTTTCATACTTATTCTGCTTTCTTTTTGGTGATTTCATACAGCTTCAAAAACTTATGTGGGGGATTAAACTAGTGAAGACTCATGCCATTAATCTTCTGACCTCCATAGATCCTTCCTAATGTAAACAAAATCGTCCTTTACAAATCTCAAGGTAAAAATGTGTCCCAGTACTGAAGGGGTTAACACTGCACGTCACCTTAGAGTATATACAGGCATTCAGGCTCACTAAGAGATGCAGCACTGCACCGAGTCTCAGGCACACCAAGGAATGGAGGAAGTGATGGTCAACAAAACACAGCCACGTACTCACCCAGCTCCTCAATCTCATTCCCTTTGGCAGCATTAAAGGAAAGAGGGATGGCACATTAGAGTTTTGTAAAGGAAATTAGTGACTTATGATCTTTTCTTCTTAACCCCAAGAAGAAAATAACGAAAAAAATGAATAGTAGAAAAAAATATATAAAAGGAAAGTAAATGATAGTAAAAACCTTAGAATATTGTGAAAGAAATTAGTGACTTATGATCTTTTCTCCTTAACCCAGACAAGTAAAGGAACGAAAAATGAGAGAGAAAAAAAAACGAGTAGTAGAAAAAAAATATGTAAAAGGAAAGTAAGTGATAGTAAAAACCTTCTGTAATTCATGTTATTTAGTGAAACGAGTCACCATTACAGCAGTGGTTATACATGTGAGCCAGACAGACTCCACCGTGTAAGGAAATGATGATGATAGTGTGTGTGTGTGTGTGTGTGTGTGTGTGTGTGTGTGTGTGTGTGTGTGTGTGTGTGTGTGTGTGTGTGTGTGTGTGTGTGTGTGTGTGTGTGTGTGTGTGTGTGGGTGTGGGTGTGTGTGGGTGGGTGGGTGTTAAGACGGTAAGAGAGACGGAGGTGGTAATACTGGAAACTAGGTTATTACATGCTTGTCGTAATACTTATTCTCTCTCTCTCTCTCTCTCTCTTTGACATCTTTTTTTCGTGACACTTCGCTTTCTATTCCCTGTCTGGTTAAGAAAGTGGGCCAGATGCCGCTTTGATAGAGAGAGAGAGAGAGAGAGAGAGAGAGAGAGAGAGAGAGAGAGAGAGAGAGAGAGAGAGAGAGAGAGAGAGAGAGAGAGAGAGAATAACAATTACCACCATCACTCACCCTGAATCATACAAGTCGTCATCAAATAGCAGAAATAACATTGAAAGGTGCAATGACAAAAAAAAAAGGAAAAAAAAAAAGGAAAAAGATACAACAAAGACATTTCCCATTGGACGAGGTAACACGACCCAGGGAGCGGAGAACAGTGAAGAGCCGTCAACATCTGCATACATTTTGACAGTCAACAGAAGGAGAGGCGGCTTGACGGACAGACAGTGAAAAGATGGTTGGCTAAAATATCTTGATCGTCTCTCTTCTTCCCTCTCCCCCATTCACTCTTTCTTTCTCTCTCCGCTATCACCTTCTTGGCTTATTCTTCTCTTTTCTTTTCCTTTCTCCGTTTATTTTTTCCTTCCTCCCTGTCCTTTATTTTCGCCCTCCCTCCTCTCTCTCTCTCTCTCCTCCATCACTTCCTTGAATTATTTTCCTCTTCTTTTCCTTTCTTCATCTATTTTTTTCCTTCATTTCTTTTCTCATCCAAACGAGAGGAGAGACGAGCACCAGTCACACCTCACCGAATCTAAACTCACCAATGTGCAAACCTCACCAACTAACCAGAACAGGCAAGCGACGCCCTCGATGGTGAGCAAGACCTATCACCTCTTTACTCTCACTTACGATCACGTGTACTGGCGATGCTACAAGAGGGAGGGTAGATAGAAAACTAGATAGAGATGCAACGATCGCTTCTGCTGGGCGTGTAATAATCGGGGCAGTAGACAGAGATGAATGGAGGAGGTTGGGCAGGCCTTTGTGGTGCAGCGGAATCATAGATGTTGCTACTGATGATGACGTAATCTCCCTCCCTCTCCCTCCTCTTCCCTCTCTCACTCCTCCCTACGGTTAATCATACACAAGCCAGGGAGATGAAGTAGTAGAATTGTTAAGAATTACGAAGCATAAAAAGTAAATGTACAAAACAGTTAAGATGATGAAGTGGTAGAGCTGTAAAAGAACCTGAAGAATTATACTGATAAAAACTATAGAAAGAACTGATGTGCAAATCGTATACAAGCCAGAGAGATGAAGTAGAAGAATTGTAAAGCCTTAAGAATTACAATGCATAAAAAGTAACTGTACGAAACAGTTAAGATGATAAAGTAGTAGAGATTTGTGCTGATGAAAACTAAAAAGGAATTAATGTGCAAACCAGTTGAAGAGAATCATACACAAGCCAGAAAGATGAAATATAGTAGAATTGTAAAGCCTTAAGAATCACAATGCATAAAAAAGTAATTGTGCAAAAAAACCCAGTTAAGATGATAAAGTAGTAGAGATTTGTACTGAGGAGAACTAGAAAGGAATTAATGTGCAAACCAGTTGAACAGAATCGTAGACAAGCCAGATTAAAGTAGCACAACTGAAGAAGCTTAAGAATCACACCGATGAAGAGAAAGGAACTCAAGCACAAAACAGTTAAATAGAATGAGATACAGGGTGGATAAAACGACACAGGGAGCTCATACACGTAATGTAATATGACACTGGTAGTTTGAAGCAATGGTTATGAGTGAAAGCGTGCCTTTATACTCAGAAGAAAGGCCCCTAATAGCACGGTGGTGGTGGTGATGGTGGTAGTGGTTGTATGGGTGTGAGTTATTATACCACCGTGCAGCGCCATAAAGAAAAGTGAAGCACGGCCACGAAAGGTTTATGTGTAGGGTGAGTATGTACACAGAACAAGCTATAATTATGTGTTGAGATCTGCTGCAGTCTCTGACGAGACAGCCAGACGTTACCCTACGGAACGAGCTCAGAGCTCATTGTTTATCTTGGGATAGGTCTGAGACCAGGCACACACACACCGGGACAACAAGGTCACAACTCCTCGATTTACATCCCGTACCTACTCACTGCTAGGTGAACAGGGCTACACGTGAGGAGACACACCCAAATATCTACACCCGGCCGTGGTCGAACCCCGGTCATCTGTGTGTGTGTGTGTGTGTGTGTGTGTGTGTGTGTGTGTGTGTGTGTGTGTGTGGCGAGACAGTCAGCTTGACATGAATGACAATAGAGGGAAACGTGACTGTCAGTTTGTATGGAGGGGTGAAAAATGAAGAAATAAAAATAAATGAATAAGTGAAAAAAAAGCGATATGTTGAAGTCTGTAAAAGGCAAAATTTACTGTTAAATAGATTCCAGTGGAGAAGATTTATTCCTGTGTAAGTACTGCACTGCGCGGCGCGGTGAAAGAACCCCCGCCACCATGAATGACGGCAGCCTTGGAGGGCGTGAAGAGACATTACTTGTCAGAATTTCTTCACTGACTCGAGTTGAAAGCGGTGCGCCGTGAGTCGTGAGTGTTGAGTTTGTAAATGTCGAGCTTACTTTTGTGTATCTTATTTCATTTATTCATTTATCTGTCTATCTATGAATCAGTAGTGTTCAGTTTCTCAGGAAGTATATCTCTTTTAAGATATCTTGCCTCATGATTGTGGTGTTAAGATTTCACAGTTATCAACTGCATGAAGAACGCTCGTGCGTCGTGTGTGTGCTCACTCACCTGATGAATCGTCAACAGGTATTGGTGACGTACGCACTGTACATATTGTGTGGCGCCAGGCACCACCACCGCAATGCGCGTCCTTCACCACACCGTCCTTGGGCCTTGCTCCGTCACCACAACAGCGACAAACTGGTCTTTGTGTGGTTGTCACAAAGCTTCATCTTTTCTTTACGACCGCTGATCCATAATAAGCTTTCCTTGTAGCCAAATAAAGCTGCAACTTTTTCGTGAAAGTGACACAATTGGTGCAGCAAACATGGACCCACACCGTCTGTCATTGGTGCTGCTCGTGTGATACTAAAAAATTTCCGAGGCGCCATCATATATTTTTTGTATGAGCATCTTCAGGAAGAGGTATGTTTTTTCCTGCTTAGGATGGTGGATCACTCGTCCCACCACCGCCAAAGGAGTGTGAGCGGCAGCTCGTGGAGCGACGCCTCTCTTGTTATCTCTACAACCTCTTGTGGCTACTTTTTTGTGGCGCTGTTGAATAATATCTAAACTTCTGCCGCCAGATTCTTTTCAGGGAAGCGGCTGTTCTCCCCAGTGGCTGTCTCGGTTCTCAGGAGGGAGTGTAGGCATCCTTTGTGCATATCAGTGAGTTGTGGGGATCCTGCAGGCTGGCGTGTGCTTGAGGCGCGTAGGAACCTTGGGCCAAGTCCCTTTGTGGTGGAAAGTTTTGTCACTGGTTTGAGGTAGCTTGATCTGATTTGTGCTCTGATGGTCTGCCTCGGCCCTCACCACCTTGCTGTTGCTTCTAAACAATTAACAACATGAAGACAAAGGCAGCTTGTATTCCTCTCCTCGAAATAATATAATCAAGATGCAATATTTCGTTTTCAATGTTTATCTAGCTTACTTTCTCATGGCAGATGGAATGAAAGAACTCCTTATGAGGAAATGTCTTGGTTCTTTTCCAGTGTGGCAGGAAGCTGATAATTTCTTGAGCAGAGTCACGGCTGTCGGTTGCTTCACCGCGGGGACCGGCACCGCACGGAACTGGTTGACTGCTGCGGGAAAGTCCTGCTCTGATCGTTGTCGTAATCAAGAACCACCGGCAACAGACGAAACATAAAAAAAAGGAAAGGAGAATATACGTCAAAAAGAATGGAAGAAAGAGGAAATGAATGAGGCAGATGATAGAAGGAATAAATGACGATTCCATAAATAACAAAGGCAGTGCAAAGACGACAGAGAGAAAGTCCTCGGCATAATGATAAGCTTAGGAAGGCCAGAGTGTGGAGGAGCGAGCCAGGAAACAAGGCATTAGTGCAGCACCTCCTTCAGTCTCCTGCTGCAGGTCAGAAGGTTCACTGCTCTCTAGGTCTTAAGTGCTCATGGGTTTGCTCCCTGTGTGTGTGTGTGTGTGTGTGTGTGTGTGTGTGTGTGTGTGTGTGTGTGTGTGTGTGTGTGTGTGACTCCTGCGCAGCTAAGCCTTGGCGGAGGGGGCTTTGGGTCACTCAGTGTTATAATCGACTGGAGCATAAACTTGGGAGCCGTGACGGGGCGTGGGCGGGTGCGGGCGGGTGGCAACGAGGGGCACACACAAGGGGCGGATGTGGGCGGCTCCCATTGTTGCGACAGATGGAGGAAAATTGCACATGAGGAGACTAGTGCCGGTGGTGGTGGTGGTGGTGGTGGTGGTGGGTGAGACAAATAGCCCTAAGCTCAGTGCAATGAAGACAATGAGTGACCTTGAGATTCTATTTGAGTTGTCACCCATAATGGAATTCATACTTAACTTTTCACGTCACTCCTCTTCTCTTCCTCCGCCCACTCTCGTGTTTAACCATCTTCAGTACCATGACGCGTTTCCATATTCATTCTGCTTACTATTTGAGATTTCATACAGCTTCAGAAACTCATGAGAGGAATTAATCTTCTGACCTCCATAGACTATTTCTAATGTCAATAAAATGGTCTAATCGTACACAAATCTCAAGGTAAAAATGTGTCCCAGTAGTGAAGGGGTTAAGGAAAATGACGCACAGTGAAATGAAGGAATGGAATGAAGAGGGAATATTGCTTTGCTTCTTTCTCTTCTCACTATCTTTTACAACCTTCACCGTCATAACAGAATGGAATAACTGAGAGGGAATATTAGTTTTGCTTCTGTTCTTTTTACATATCCACATTAATCACTGTCTAGTACACAACAACATAGTTTAGAGTAAAATTGATATCATTCCTTTTTTCCTCTTAACTTTGCATCACCATCACAACGCTCTCCCAGTAACATACCATTTACTTTTTGTTTTTTGCAGGGAGGGCAACTGGCCAAGGGCACCAAAAGTGAAAAAAAGGCCTACTGGGTTGCTAGTTCCCTTAAAGGTCATATGAGTTATCCAAAATTCAGGGTCAGATGTCTTGAAACTTCCCTCCCTCTTCACTCATGGGCAATGGAAACAATGGCGATAATTCTGCCCATTAGAGTGGAATAAACATGAAGTAACACAGGTACTACATACTTCCGTGATCCCTTGAATTCCACCCCTTGATCTCTTAACCCCTTCAGTACCAGGACATGTTCTCATATTCATTCTGCTTACTATTTGGTGATTTTATACACCTTCAGAAACGTATGTGTGGAGATTGAAATAATGAAGAATGTGGCCATTAATCTTCTGACCTCCATAGATCCTTCCTAATGTAAATATCATCGTCTAATCGTACACAAATCTCAAGGTAAATATGTGTCCCAATATTGAAACGGTTAATCTTCTGACCTCCATAGATCCTTCCTAATGTAAATAAAATCATCTAATCGTACCCAAAACTCACATGAATTCCACCCCTTGATCTCTTAACTTTAGCAGAGGAATGATAAGCGAGCGGTGGGAGGAGGAATGTTAATGTGTCAAATTTATAGCGTGTACCGTTGTGATGAGTGCCTGAGTGTCTGTCTCCTTGAGAATTACTTCTTTAAACTATCATGATTTACTCCATATTTGCTTGTTCGTCTGCTGGAATTACTTTTTAGCCCCTTCAATACTGGGACGCATTTTCACCTTGATTTTTGGGTGTGATTAGACGATTTTATTGACATTAGGAAAATCCATAGAGGTCAGAAGATTAATAGCCACAGTCTTCACTATTTTAATCCCCCAGATAAGTTTTTTGACGCTGTATAGTAACTAAATAGTAACCAGAATAAATATGAAAACTCGTCATGGTACTGAAGGAATTAAGTTGCGTCATTTTGCGCGGAAAGTTGCACAAGTGTCATGGGAATCCTGCTTTGCATCAAGGAAAAAACATGCATTATTTCTACTGCTGTGTTAATCTGTGTATATCTCAGGCAAAGTGTTAAGAATAGTCAAGTTTAGTGCCTTTATCTTAACCTTGATTAGTGAAGACAGCCAAAAGACACGCCATCAATTATACTAAGACCTTATGAGCGGCTAATGGAAAATGTTTGTATTTATCTTACTTCATAAACCTAGACTGTATAATTATTTGAGCTCACGGCGCCTTGAATTCAAATGATTATCTGTTAAATGAAACCCAATACAACAACACAATTTTTAAAGCGGTTCCTGTTTGTCTGACTCGAGACTCTCTGCCAGTGACGCAAACGAATATGTGGTGATGTTTTGATGCTTTTCCGTAACTCGTTGTTGCTATTAACTTGTAAATGTAAGCGGTGGGAGTCAAGGTTGAATGTGTGTGTGTGTGTGTGTGTGTGTGTGTGTGTGTGTGTGTGTGTGTGTGTGTGTGAGAGAGAGAGAGAGAGAGAGAGAGAGAGAGAGAGAGAGAGAGAGAGAGAGAGAGAGAGAGAGAGAGAGAGAGAGAGAGAGAGAGAGAGAGAGAGAGAGAGAATTTGACAGAAGCAAAGTCACTGTCCACGTGTTGTATGGTTTCAATAAGTATTACGAGAGAGAGAGCAAGTGAGTGCGGGTATGTGAAAGACGTGACCCTTCTGGCCTTCCCTCCGTCTCAGTGTCCTCTGTCCACTGCTGCAGCTCGGACGTGTCTATCGCCAGGCCAGCAGCGGGAGGAGGACAGCGAGGACACACCGACAGAGCGTCAGTCTACTGGCACGCACCACAGACACACACACACACACACACACACACACACACACACACACACACACGAGCACACGACTGTTGGCAAATTCATGAGTTTACGACTGGTTCTGTAATCTCATATATATATCATCGCGCCACCACGTC
>NC_059304.1:13391392-13393892 GCF_017591435.1 Portunus trituberculatus
GTGGATTCTGTAATTATGTTCTAAACTGAGTCATTAGGAAGATTAGACAAATTCATGGATAGGAATAAGTGACAAATAGAGACTTCCGCTTGTAGTTTCTTGTAGCTTCCCTTATATACGTTCCTATACTCAAAAAGAACCTGGCTATACATCCCCCTATCGCTCAGTGCTCGCTACCTCATTCCCTCCCATTCTCCCCAAGCGAAGGTAATGTGTCCCCAGCCAGCGCGAGGGAAGCCCGACACTACAGGCACGACAGCTGGGGAAAGTGTGATGATTGTGACGCAGCTCCTGATTCCGTGACTGTTGAAAGGTGATGTCTATAGAGAGTCCCAGTTCTCACTATGTCTTGAATTTGTCCCCTGCCAGCGCGAGGCAAGCCCGGCACTACAGACACACCAGCTTGCGTGGAGAGGGAGGCGGTGGCAGCTTGCATCGCGGTACACAATCTCCGGCACACGCGAACAAAAATTTTCCTTCCGTGGGACATAAAAGTTTAAAACGGGGCCTTAATTAAAGTCGGAAGCAAAATGGCGACTGGTTTTTTTTTGTTCTTGTTTTTGTACGTAACCCGTTATATTTTTAAACCGTGTAATATTCTGGTGATTAACATAAGAAAATAAAATAAAAAGAGATAAAAGAAGGCTAGACAGAACATACATATAGAAAAGTTTATACGAAAATTGTTTATCGCTAGAAACAAAGAAACAGAAAAAAGATCATGAGTAGTATTGAAGGAGCAGAGAGAGAGAGAGAGAGAGAGAGAGAGAGAGAGAGAGAGAGAGAGAGAGAGAGAGAGAGAGAGAGAGCAGACAGAGAGAGACAGAGAAGACAAACAATAACAACACCAGCGAACGGAATGAAAAAAAAAAAAAGAGATCCTTACCACATAAAAAAAAAAACATTAAACTCACACAACAAAAGATTCTAAACGATAAAAAAAGAAAAAAAAAAAAAAAAACGAAAAAGAACGAAAAGCAAACACAATGGCAAGAATTCACCAACAGAGCGGTAACGTAGAGTGAAGATAACATTACGGAAACTCTGTACTGATACAAAGAAAAGAGAAATAAGACTTGAAAGAAAAAAAGAAGAATAACAAACACAGGAGCGAAAATTCACTTAGCCTTTAAGGAGAACGGGAAGGAAAGAGGAGAGAAGAATGGCGGTCTATTTCTTCCCAGCCTCTATGTAATCCTCTCTTTCTTCCCTCCCTTCTCCTTCCCTCTCGGCACATCGCGTCTCCGGCTTACCTGAGGAAGAGAGAAAAAGAATGATATTAATTCACGTGAAACATACCATAAAATAACAAAGAAAATACAAAAAACAACTAAGCATTATTGTTCCCTGTTTTTGTGACGGGCTTAAAGAATGTATATATTTTTTTTTTCTAATGGTGAAAGTAACAAAAAATAACAAGAAAAGTATAAACAACTAGGCATTATTGTTACCTATTTTTATGACGAGTTTAAAGAATATATACATTTTTCTGATGAGTTTAAAGAATGTATATATATTTTTTTTAATGGAGAAAACAACACGAGATAAAAGTATGATATTAATAACTAAGCATTATTGTCACCTATTTTTTTGACGAGCTTAAAGAAGGCATACATTTTTTTTCTAATGGCGAAAAGAACACGAGAAAACGACTATGATATAAATAACTAAGCATTATTCTCACTTAATTCTCCTTATAAGCTTAAAGAATATATATATTTTCTATCTAATGACGAAAATGACAAGAGATAAGAGCGATAATATAAATAACAGTGAATAAAAAGAGTAACTATCATCTAATTCTAAGCAAATTTAATGATACCGGACACGAGATAACACGAGATAACAAGAATAATAATATAAACAACAAAAGAAAAGAATTACTGACACTTATATTAATTCAGAAGAACCAGAAAAATACCAAACTATTCTTAAATCTCGACATTAACGAACAATACAACGAAAAAAAAAACGAAAGCGAACACACACACACACACACACACACACACACACACACACACACACACACACACACACACACACACACACATAAAAAAAGAAAAAAAAACTACTACATTTGATACGAAGAAAACGGGAAATACCAGAAAAATAGAAAAATAGAAATTATCTCCTCATGCTCAACCAACTTCATGAAATCTACAACTTCTTTAATGGCAAAATTCCCTGAACACACACAGTCACACTCACACACACACACACACACACACACACACACACACACACACACACACACACACACACACACACACACACACACTTTCTAATATTACCAGGAGGAGAAGAAGCACCGTCTCTATTTTCGCAGAAGGGAGACGAGAGGAAACTGTACATTTTTTTTTGTGACATGAACGTGTGAAGGAAGGAAGGAGGAAGGAAGGGAGGGAGAGAGGGAGGGAAGGAAGAAGATAGGAAGGGAGGAAGAGAGGAAGAGAGGAGAGGAGAAGAGTAGGTAAGAGAGAGAGAGAGAGAGAGAGAGAGA
>NC_059304.1:13401392-13421392 GCF_017591435.1 Portunus trituberculatus
GGTGGTGGTGGTGGTGGTGGTGGTGGTGAAGGGTTGTCCATGAGAGGTATAAAAAGATTAAAAAAACGAGGGGGAGGAGGGAGAAAAAATAGCATAGCCAGTCATGATTCATAGACTAAACATCCTTCATGGAATTTACGTTCATACACACACACACACACACACACACACACACACACACACACACACACACACACACACATCACTGACCACTTATGACACAAACGTAAGAAGAACAAGAAATAAAGAAGAGAAGGTTTAAATGAAAATGACAAGGGAATGAAGATAAGGAAGAAGAAAGGAAGGAATAACAGAAAGGAAAGAGAGAATGAAGGAATGAAGTAAAGAAAGAAATAATGAAGGAAAATTTATGTAAGAAAGGGAAAGTATAGTAAGATAAAAAAAGGAAAAGGAGGAAAAAGAAAGAAAACAGGAAGACCGAAGGAAAGAGAAAGAGCTAAGAAAAGAAGAAAAATGAAAACAGCAAAAAAAAAAAAAAGCAGTAAAAGAACACGTAAAGAACCTCAAAAAGCCACAAGTACAGACAAACGACACATCACAACACAACCTAAAAAAATAAAAAGACAAAAAAGGAAGAAAATAACAGAATAAACCTAACAAAGCAAGCGTGTTCACCAGAGTGAGCTAAAACGAGAGGAATGCCGCAAAAATCCAGTGCAATCAACAACACACTCGCGGCGCCTCATCCTGTCAACACTTCCTTATTACAGCCCAGTGTCTTGTGTGTCTGCCGCGCACACACTTGTCGCCTCACAGTAGTGTGTCGGGCCCGAGCGTGTCCCTGTGGCCTGATTCAGCGAGGTTAATGTGAAAAGTGATGCTGAATGGAGGTAAACACAATTGAAGGCAAGGGATGATCAATTTGTAATGGAGAGAGTTGGTTTTACGCGAGAGAGAGAGAGAGAGAGAGAGAGAGAGAGAGAGAGAGAGAGAGAGAGAGAGAGAGAGAGAGAACAACAGTGAGATGACGCATTTGTATACATGTGGGCGGCAATGGGCGGGGCGGGTGAGCAATGATGGGCGGGTAGGCGGCGGTGGATGTGCGGGCGTGGGCGAGCGAGGGTGAGGAAGGGCGCGGCTGTGACAAAGGGTGTTAGATAAGTAACGTGTTTTGCTTGCTCGCCTCATCTCCTTTCTCTTCACCCCTTCCTCTTCCTGCTCTTCCTCCTCCTCCTCCTCCTCCCCCACCTCTTGCGTTATTTTAGTTGGTATTTTGTTTTTCACCTCATCTCACCTTCCGGTAAAAGAGTTCAAAGTCATTTTTCCCTCACGCTCAAACCACTAAAAGGGGGAAGAAAAACAATATCTTACGGTGACAGCCATGAATTACTTTTTTTTCCTAAGCTTTCCTTTAAAAACACCTCTTCCGTTTTCTATGAACTTCTATTTCTTTGTTAACACTGATTAATGAAAAGATGATACAAGGAATGTTGTCTACCTCGTTCTCCTTTTCTTTGTGTCTATTTCTTGTGTTTCGAGTGATGAGATTCCCAGCGTGAGTTGTAAATCATTGTGGTTAGGTTAGGTTAGGTTGGGTTAGGTTAGGTTAGGTTAAGTTATGCTAGGTTGGATTAGGTTAGGTTAGGTTTAGTTGGGTTAAACTAAGTTGGAATAGGTCAGGTTAAGTTAAGCTAGGTTGGGTTAGGTTAGGTTGTGCATCAATGTGGTTATATGCAAAACATTTTACGATGAGAAAAAAAATGAGAGAAATATTCATTATTTACCAAGAAAATTTAACTAATCGGATAATGTAGGGTTTTTCCTTTACTCGAGAGAGAGAGAGAGAGAGAGAGAGAGAGAGAGAGAGAGAGAGAGAGAGAGAGAGAGTGAGCAAAAAAACATCAAAGGGAAAGAAATTAGGTGAGCTATATGAAGGAAAAGGAAATGCAATGTTGCCAAGGTTAAACGTAATCACAGCCGCATTTTTTCCTTATTGGCTACACTGACCGCAGGGTGTGTGTGTGTGTGTGTGTGTGTGTGTGTGTGTGTGTGTGTGTGTGTGTGTGTGTGTGTGTGTGTGTGTGTGTGAGTGGCAAGTTACGTAAGTGTGTCCTCGTGTGTGTGTGTGTGTGTGTGTGTGTGTGTGTGTGTGTGTGTGTGTGTGTGTGTGTGTGTGTGTGTGTGTGTGTGACTACGTGAAAAATCCTTGGTAGAAAAAAAAAAGAAAACATTAATGATAAAAGAATAATAAGAACAGATACGGAAACAATTCTTGCGAATCATTAGAGAGAGAGAGAGAGAGAGAGAGAGAGAGAGAGAGAGAGAGAGAGAGAGAGAGAGAGAGAGAGAGAGAGAGAGATTACTACAAGCCTCATTCTATCCCTACACACACACACACACACACACACACACACACACACACACACACACACACACACACACACACACACACACACCTTTCATTTCTGTCTATCTATCCTTCAACCTGTCTGTCTTTCTACCTGCCTGTCTGTCTGTCTGTCTGTCTGTCTGTGTGTATGGAGCTGTCACTATCGTCGCCATGCAATAGAGATATATCCTCTGGCATTGAGTAACATCATTCTTCATTCACAGCCATTAAATTCACCCAACCCTACTCCCAGCACCCTCCCTCCTCCTCCTACTCTCTCTCTCCCTCTTCCCCCTCCTACGTTGGCAGAAGGAATGCGATAATGTTCTTTTCTTGTCCTCTTCTATTTCTATCTCTGAATGCTTGACTCTCTCCCCTATCTGATTTCGTTTATTTATTTCCTCTATTCCTTTTGGTTTATTTCGTATGTCTATGTCTATTTCTGTTCTTTTCCCTTTTTCTTTTTCTTGTTTTATCTTTTTTTTATTTCTCTTACTCTTCCTCTTTATTTTTTCCCTCTTATTTATCTTACTTTTTTTCTCTTAGTTTTTTTTTATAAACTTTTTTTCTTCCTTTTCTATTCTTTTCTTTATTTCTTGTTTTTATCTTTTTTATTTTCTCTTTCTCTACCTGTCTTTTTTTTTTTTTATCTTATTCATCTTCTTCCTTCTCTTTCTCTTTTGGTTCTTCTTCTATAATCCCTGTTTTTGTTATCTCATCTGTCTTTTTTTTATGTAGGTCAACTAATATTCCTTATTTCCTTACACTCTCACCTGAATATATAATTAATCACAGCTTTCATTAAAATCATCGAGTGTTTTAAACTGTACGGTTTTCAAGAGCTCCTGTCCCACACTCTTATCTATCAACGTACTAGTAGTTTCTATACCTAACCTAAGCTAACCTAACCTAACCTAACCTAACCTAACCTAAATTAACTGAAGCCATTTTTTCTTATCTCTCTTTCCCCTATGAGGTTATACAAGAATCGAGTTACAACAGACTTCCCCAGCGTCACGTCACGTATTCCCCTTGAAATGTATACAATCGAGAAAGCAGAGAAGGGGTTATTTATAAAGGCAATTTCTTTCACTTCAATTTAAAAGATCCGTGACAAAGGGAGTCACTCTACCTGCTCCCTTTATTACCTGTTCGCCGCCGCCTTCCCTTTCCTGGTCTCCTCTATGCAACCTGTTGTTAAGGCCGATTGCGGTGGAGTCTTATTTCCTGCTTGTGTTCCAGCGACAGGCGAGGTCACGTAACGGCGAAAGGGAAGGTGACAGAGAGAGAGAGAGAGAGAGAGAGAGAGAGAGAGAGAGAGAGAGAGAGAGAGAGAGAGAGAGAGAGAGAGAGAGAGAGAGAGAGAGAGAGAGAGAGAGAGAGAGAGAGAGAGAGAGAGAGAGAGAGAGAGAGAGAGAGAGAGAGAGAGAGAGAGATTGGGTTGATTGATTGATTTAACGTGCAACAAAAAACGGGGTCACACGGTGCGATGAGCGAGAGAGAGAGAGAGAGAGAGAGAGAGAGAGAGAGAGAGAGAGAGAGAGAGAGAGAGAGAGAGAGAGAGAGAGAGAGAGAGAGAGAGAGACACGGAAAGAAAATGACATGGAATTACAAAAGAAATCAGGCAACCCATCTCATCTCACGGCCAAGACGAGGCTGCCTGACGCCGCGACATCCTCCCTCCTTCCCTCCCCGTGACGCATTGATCACTGTATTCTGCTCGCCTCTATCGGCTGCATAACGGGGATTTCTAGGCATGGAAAAGACACTGCCCCTTGAAACAATATCTGAAGCCAGTCTCCTTGTCTAAAAAAGATGGAGTATTATTATTATTATTATTAATTATTATTATTATTATTATTATTATTATTATTATCATTATTATTAGTAGTAGTAAGAGGAGGAGGAGGAGGAGGAGGAGGAGGAGGAGGAGAAGGAGGAGGAAAAAAAACAACATTTATAATCGCATTAGTGAAGTTAATTTAGATTTTTCCTCGAGAATCTATTTTTTTCAAACGTTCTATAGTATATATTATATATATATATAGAGAGAGAGAGGAGGAAGAGGAGGAGGAACATCATGTTTATTCCAAACGGACACAGTCATCATATATGAGAAACCATAAGTTTATAAAACACATTAAATGTTAAAAAGTTAAAATATATATATATATATATATATATATATATATATATATATATATATATTGTTTCTCCTATCTATATATATATATATATATATATATATATATATATATATATATATATATATATATATATATATATATATATATATATATATATATATATATATATATAGAGAGAGAGAGAGAGAGAGAGAGAGAGAGAGAGAGAGCGCCAGTGTTTCACCCTCACATCACATCACAAACACGGCACAGCATCTCCCACCTCCCGTTCTCCCCCGCCGCGCCACCCTTGGCCCAGTATGCACCTGCGACCCCCACCCCGCCACCACAGAGGCTGCCAACAAGCGTGTCTGGCAGGCAGGAAGCTGAGCAGGAGGAGGAGGAAGGGAAGATGAGAGGAGGACATTCAGAAGATAAATAGCGGTGATGATGAGCAGGAGGAAGAGAAAGGTGAGGATTAAAACAAAAACGTACTAAAGGTTGTGTATTAATTCTGAGATTGAAATGAGGACGAGGAGAAAAGTAATAATGTGTCAAGAAAATTGTGCTGCAAACCATTCAGTGGCAACTTTTACGAAGACTAAAAGAGAGAAAAAAAAAGAGTGAAGAAAAGAAAATACATGAAGACAAACCAGTGAAGTAGAAAAGAGTAAGATAGAAATAGGAAAACAAATGAAAAAAAGATGAGAAGGGGAAAATGCAAGGAAGAGAATCAATTAACGAAACAGGTCGTAACGCAATAGGAAAAGGAAAACAAAGGTGACTTGGGGAGGAGTTAAATTACTAGATGACTTCACCGATATTTATAAAACCCGTTGGCTTTTGAATACGTGAAGGAAGAGGAAGGAAGGGGGAAGGAAGAGAGAGGAACCCGTTCAATTGTAGGGCAGAAGAAAGTAACAGGGAAAAAAAGTAACACGTAACGGAAAGAAAGAAAGTAACAAGAAACAAAGTAAACAAAGAAGAAAAGTAAAGCTTAAAGTTATCGGTAATATCATAAACTGATAGTATTTTTTTCCCCATAAAAAAATCATTACCCCTTTCAGTAGTGAGACACATTTTTACCATGAGTTTTGGGTTCGATTAGACGATTTTATTTACATTGGGAAGGGTCTATGGAGGGAGGTCAGAAGATTAATGGCCAGTCTTCATTATTTTAATCCCCACTTATATTTCTGAAAGTGTAAAATATCACTAGGTAGTAAGCAGAATGGATATGAAAACGCGTCATGCTGCTAAGGAGGATAAAAGTGGTAAACAACATGATTAAGTAGCACACTTAATTTTTTCCGTGTTACAATAGTGATAACCCTTTTCCAAACACAATATTTCTTAAGTATGGAAGAAAAGTAGCATATTTCTGAAGGTATTCTACAATAAAAGCTTAAACTGTATTATCTGAAGACATTTCCTGGCAAAAACATGTCTGTCTGTCTGTCTGTCTATCTGGTCTTGTGTAAGTTTCTCCTGCAAGTCTCTCCCGCACGTCCTGTTTTGAGTCTTCCCGCGTGGGTTGAGTCTTGCACAAGGAGCGGCCGAGGAAAAAACAAACAGTAATACAAGGTGTGGGAGGAAGCTGGAGGTGCCTGATACGACTGCCGCGGTGGTGAAAGTTAATTACAGGTGAGTGGAGTGCATACGTGCTTCGCCATGTGAGGTGCAGGTAAGGTGCGGTGGAAAAGGTCATATCTACCGCTCATTTAGGCCCATGAAGCCACAAGCGACGCCCAGGTTAGGTCAGCCTGGGTCACCTTTATGTTCTCTTTGCTTCTTCTGATCTTATTACTATCACTACTACTACTACTATTACTACTACTACTACTACTACTACTACTACTACTACTACTACTCTTATTATTATTATTATTATTATTATTTTATTATTATCATTACTATTATTATTATTAAGTCAGGTCTTTGTTTCGTAGTTTGAGTTTAAATTGCCAAAAGAAAATAGTTTAGGTAGATTCTAATAATGACGGTGATGATATTCTAATTATATAAAGATTTGTTCAACTCTTCTCATTACATTAACCAGTATTAGTTCATGAAAGTGCTGCGTCACGTAGAGATAACGGCGGAAGAAAATACGAATGTGACTATAATAAAGAAAGCGAAAAAATGGGAAAGAGAAAACGAAAATTAGCAAGGAAATGGTTATGAAAGTGTTGCATCACCTTAGTACGTAGAGATAAGGGTGGAAAAAATACGAATGTGACTATAATAAAGGAACCGAATTAAGTGACAAAGAGAAAACGTAACATAACAAGCAAATGGATAAGACAAAGCAAAACAAACAAAACACGTACGTATACAAAATAAAAATAAAAAAACTCAAAACATCGAAGAAAAGTAACATTAGACAAAAAAAAAAAAATTGCAAAATGAACAAAATAAACAACGAAGCAAACAAAACACGCAAAATAAAAAAATGAAAAACAAGAATAAAAACTCAAAAACAATAAAAAATTACATTAGACAGAAAAAAAAAAAAAAAAAAAAAAAAAAAAAAAACTCAACTAAATAAAACTAACTTTGTAAATAAGGGACATAAAAGACTTAACCTCCACAATAAAGCTTCCAATCCCTCCCAGGTAATGCAGGTCAGAGGTCACACCCGCTCTCTGTATAAGGTCATAAAGGTCAGCCCGCAGTAAGGCACGTGACCTCTGTACAAGGAGAAGCCCTTTTTGTATCTTTTTGTAGAGGTTGTTGTACGATATTGTGTCTGTCTGTCTGTCTGTGTGTTTGTGTGTTTGTTTGTGTGTGTGTGTCTGTCTGTATCTCCCTTATTGATATTACAAAACAGATAGATATAGATAGAGAGAGAGAGAGAGAGAGAGAGAGAGAGAGAGAGAGAGAGAGAGAGAGAGAGAGAGAGAGAGAGTGTAATAAATTTGCATGACAATAAACATTTACATTTATTTTCCTAAAGTTCGCAAGATAATTTTTCGTTTTTCTTTTCCTATTTCTTTTTCCTATATTTACTTCTATTTCTCGTTCTCTTCTTTCTTTTCTTATTTTCCTTTTTTCTTTCTCAATCTTTTATTTTTCTTCTTCTCTTCATCCTTTCTCTTCTTTGTCTTCATTATTCTGTCCCCTCTCTCTCTCTCTCTCTCTCTCTCTCTCTCTCTCTCTCTCTCTCTCTCTCTCTCTCTCTCTTATTCGTCTTCCTTTCATCTCCTTTTCCCTATTTATTCCTTTCTCTTTCTTCTCTCCTCTCCTTTCTTGCTTCCTCCTTCCATGATTAGGTTGAAGCAATCTTGTTATTATCTTTCATATTTTTCTTCTTTTGTTTTGTTTACGAGAAAAGTAAAGATGAAGAGAAAAAAAATCACGCACACACACACACACACACACACACACACACACACACACACACACACACACACACACACTCAGTTTAGACACGCTAGGGAGATAAAGCCTTAAAAAAAACTTTCACTCACCAAATCACACACACACACACACACACACACACACACACACACACACACACACACACACACACACACACACACACACACACACACACACGTATATTTTTTTTGTAATGCTGTTGTACTTTACTCTCCAGCTGACAGACACATAAGTACATTTTTTTTCCTTGTAAACATCAAGAAAATAGTCAGAGAACATACACAAACATAAACACACACACACTCTCTCTCTCTCTCTCTCTCTCTCTCTCTCTCTCTCTCTCTAACAGAAGTTTCCCTTTAGTTGCACTCACCTATTAAGAATATTGAATTCCGCTCTACTTCCAGCGGCTCCTGCAAGGCCATCGCGGACCGCAAGTCTTACCGTGCCGAAAGTGCAACCGACAAGTCATGAATGCATAAATGAAGCAAATGTATCGAGACAAAAGTGAATCTGTTGTAAGGAAACAGAAAATCACTGCATGAGAATTAAAAAGAAGAGAGAAAAAAAGAGAGAAAAAAAAAAAACTCAAGTTTCCACCGTGCCGAAAGTGTAACCGACAAACTATGAATGTATTTAATGAAGTGAATGTATCGAGAAAAAAGTGAATCTGTTGTAAGGAAACAGAAGATTGTTGCACCTGAATTGAAAAAGGAAAGAAGAAAGAAGAGAGTGTGGATGTACCAATTTTCACCGTGCCAAAAAGTGCAGCCGACAAAACCATGACTGTATAAATGAAGTGAATGTATCGAGTAAAAAACGTAAATCTATTGTAGGAAACAGAAAATCAATGCATGAGAATTAAAAAAGAAGAGAGAAAAAAAAAGACACTCAAGTTTGCACCGTGCCAAAAGTGCAACCAATGAACCATGAATGTATAAATGAAGTGAATGTGTCGAGTCAAAAAAGTGAATCTATTGTAGGGAAACAGAACATCATGGCATGGAAATTAAAAACAAGAGAAGGAAAAACAACACTCAAGTATGCACCGTGCTGAAAGTACAACCGACAAACCACGAATGTAGAAATGAAATAAATGTATCTCAAAAAAAAAAAAAAAAAAAAAAGTAAATCTATTGTACGGAAACAGAAGATTACTGTACACGAATTAAGAAAAGAAATTAAAAAGAAAAAAAAAAGTGTGGACGTGCAAAAATTTTCACCGTGCTAAAACTGCAGCCAATAAACTATGACCGTATGAATGAAGGAAATGTAAGTATTGTAAAAAAGAGAACTGAATCTATCGTACGGGAACAGGAAAAAAAAAAAAAAACATTGCACAAGAATTAAAAAGAAAAGAAGAAAGACCAGAGTGTGGACGTGTAAGTAAATATATCTTAAAAAAAAGACTGAACAGAACGGGAACAGAAAAAAACATTACAAAAAAATTAAAAAAAGAAACGAAAAGAAGAGAAAAGGAAAAAACAACAACCCAGGTATTGCATCTATATAAAGAAATCCTGTACACATTTAACAAAACATATCGAACATGAAGAGAAGCCATCGTACACCAGGTCAAAGGTTATTGTACCTCCACCAAAGGAAATTGCCATCGCCAAATAAGTCAAAAGAAATCACAATATATACTCGTAATACACGCACACACACGGATATAAACAGGTCTTGCTTACTAGATCTATTTACCATCTCTTACTACGCCCTCAGGAGCAACCCACAATAAAAATAAAACAGTAAATAAGATAAGGTTATCGTCTGGAACTCTCTACCTGATTCTGTATGTGTATCTTCCTATACGACTTAACTTCTTTTAAGAGAGAGGTGTCAATACATTTGCTCCAGGCTTTCGGATAATTCTTTCTGATCTTTTAGTGGGGCTGCGGTTCCAGTGGGCCTTTTTTTTCTAATATTTTGTTGCCCTTGTCAGCTCACCCTCTTGCATAAAGAAAAACCACAACAAAATTATTAGTATCAGCTCGAGCTAAGAAAATAATAACGTATAAGTCACAATATATATTCATAATACACAGACGGATATAAAACTATTTACCATCTTATAAAACGCCCTCATGAGCAACACACAATAAAGAAAACGGTCAATAAAATAAGGTTATCGTACCACAACAAAGAATATTAGTATAAAATCGAGCCAAGAAAATAATAACGTACAAAACACAAATATATGAAGAGAAAGCTATACTTATTTCATCCATTACTTTATATCAAGCCCTCGCTGATAAAAGGGAACACGCAGGCATAAAGGCTCACTAATGGTCCGTTACTGCGTCTCCCTAATGTCATAATAGCATCTTTTTAGCTGAGGGTCGGGCGGGTCGGATGTTGCGGTGGAATGAGAGAAAATGAAAGGAGAAGGAAAGGCCGCGGTGCATTGTTTGAGTGTGTGTGTGTGTGTGTGTGTGTGTGTGTGTGTGTGTGTGTGTGGAGGGAAAGACCACGCCAGCTGTTGCCCTTTGGCGGGGAGGCAACACACGGGGTAATGATACCTATTTTCCAGACTTGTTTCACTATCATCATTTTTCACTCCGCGACGCAAAACTAGATCCTGTTAATCAATCTCTCTCTGCAGTTACTAACCTTACCTAAAATAACCCTAACCTAACTAACCTAAACAATCTTAACCAAACCTAACCTAACTTAACCTAACCTAACCTAACCTAAACAAACTTAACCTAATCAAACCTAACCTAACCTAATCTAAGCTAACCTAACCTTGCCTAACTTAACTTAACCTAACCTAACTTAACCAAACCTAACCTAACCCAAGCTTTCCTAGTGTTGTATTGAGATGTTCTACGTCATTATCTGCACTTCTCATCCATTTCGTTCCCTAAAAAAAATGTAACTCCTGACGATGAAACCTTTAATAGACGCTAACGGAACGGAACTACAGAGAGAGAGAGAGAGAGAGAGAGAGAGAGAGAGAGAGAGAGAGAGAGAGAGAGAGAGAGAGAGAGAGAGAGAGTTTTTATATCTTTACGTCATCTTAAAAGGAATAAACTGAGTCGACGTTTTTCCAGTTTACCCTTCACGATTTTGATAAACAAAAGTCGAGGCGGAGGGAGCAAGTGATCAGGAGGAAGAAAACAGGAGGGAAAGAAAGAAATCAGGAGGTAAAGGAAGGAATCAGGAGGTAAAGGAAGGAATCAGGAGGGAAAGGAAGAAAACAGGAGGGAAAGAAAGAAATCAGGAGGTAAAGGAAGGAATCAGGAGGTAAAGGAAGGAATCAGGAGGGAAAGAAAGGAGTCAGGAGGTAAAGGAAGGAATCAGGAGGGAGAGGAAGGAATCAGGAGGGAAAGGAAGGAATCAGGAGGGAAAGGAAGGATTCAGGAGGCAGCGAGTGATCAGGAGAGAAAGCAAGGAAGGAAGAGAAAAAAAAAACAAGAAAATACAAGGTCGGACGAACACGAAAGAAACTAATCTTATCAGACAGTCTCTCTCTCTCTCTCTCTCTCTCTCTCTCTCTCTCTCTCTCTCTCTCAAATCTGGGTTAAGTGGCATTGCGCTCTGGAATGAGAGTTGTAGACTGTGATTTCGGACGGGGAGGGGAGAGAGAGAGAGAGAGAGAGAGAGAGAGTATAAGAATCCCTTGTAAGCAAACACTGCACTGCGACAAAACTAGTACGAGCGAAACGTTTCCACAAGATAAAAAAAAAAAACAATCCAGTAAACAAGTTGAGTCAGTCAGTCAGTCAGTCAGTCAGTCAGTCAGTCAGTCAGTCAGTTACCAGTCTTATCTATTCATTCATTCAGTGAGTGAGTGAATGAATAAGAATCAGTCAGTAATTGAAGACTGTTGGTTAGTTTTGTCAGTCAGCCAGTCACTGAGATCATATTGTCAGTCAGTCAGTCAGTCAGTCAGTCAGTCAGTTACTTATTTTCCTATACAGTCAGTTCGTCGAGCTCCATTCTCTATATCAGTCACCTTAATGAACTACTCAGTCAAGTCAGTCAATCTGTGTGTGTGTGTGTGTGTGTGTGTGTGTGTGTGTGTGTGTGTGTGTGTGTGTGTGTGTGTGTGTGTGTGTGCTGGACAGCCAGGTAGTCAAGTAGTCAGGCAGTCAGGCAGTCGGGCAGTCAGTCAGCGTCACGGTGTAATAGAGTCGGTCATGCAGTCAGACAGGCAGGCAGACAGGCGGGGCATGAGTCACAGGATTGCATGACGAAAAATTGAAGGTCGATTGAGATTTAGGGTCACAACGCACGCAACTGTGTGTGTGTGTGTGTGTGTGTGTGTGTTTGCGAGAACTTATGACAGCGTGAATATATTCCGGAAAGTTTATTATCATTCGTGTGTGTGTGTGTGTGTGTGTGTGTGTGTGTGTGTGTGTGTGTGTGTGTGTGTGTGTGTGTGTGTGTGTGTGTGTGTGTGTGTGTGTGCGCGTGATGTGTCTGGACAGTGTGTAGTACTTACATACAAAGGAATCATTTGCATATAATTGTCTTAACGTCTCTCTCTCTCTCTCTCTCTCTCTCTCTCTCTCTCTCTCTGTGTGTGTGTGTGTGTGTGTGTGTGTGTGTGTGTGTGTGTGTGTGTGTGTGTGTGTGTGTGTGTGTGTGTGTGTGTGTGTGTGTGTGTGTGTGTGTGTCTATCTAGTTACCACTTACAGAACAAAGTAAGTGCGTGTGTGTACATGATACATTTTAATGCTGATGTGTGTTTATGTACAAATGATATTGTGTGCATGTGTGCGTGTGTGTGCATGTATATGGATGCTTGCCTGGTGACGTTCATGTTGCGTTTCTTTGTTTCTTTATGTCATACGTTCATACGTACATTGGTGAGTTTTTTTTTCTTTTTTCTTTCTCTTTTTCTCATCTCTTCTTTTATTCTCCTTATATGTTCTGTGTTCTCATTTGCCTTCTCGGTTGTTTGTCTCCCATTCCTTCCTTCTTTTGCCTTCCTACTCCCTCTCCTTAAGCTTCCTCTCCTCACTCTACTTCAATTTTTACTCTCAAATTAAAATAGTGAAGACTATACCCATTAATCTTCTAACCTCCACAGACCACAGATCAATAAAACGGTCTAATCGTACACAAATCTCAAGATAAAAATGTGTCCCAGTACTGAAGGGGTTAAGAAGAAGAAAAGAATATACTAGGAAGCCAGTTCTACAATTCTAAATACGCAGATGCAATGAGTGAACGATTTAACGCCTTCAGTACCGTGACGCGTTTCCTTATTCATTCTGGTTCCTATTTGGTGATTTTATACAGCTTCAGAAACTTATGTGGGGATTAAAATAGTGAAGACTGTGGCCATTAATCTTCTGACCTCCATAGACGCTTCCTAATGTCAATAAAATGGTCTAATCACACCCAAAACTCAAGGTAAAAATGTGTCTCAGTACTGAAGGGGTTAATTTCATGTTTCGTGGGAATTTCTCTGTACGTAACTTGGAAAATGTATCAACTTGAGCTGCAGTGTGTGTTTTCCCTCTCACGCACTTCATCCAACCTGCAATCTCTCAATACCAGTGTTTCCCAATAGCGTTCCCTCCTCACACTTTCCCTCATCGCACACACAGCCTCTCAATCACCAGCCTGGCGTACCAACTTTCCCGAGGACCAGATTCCGTGCAGTTGGTGAGCGTGTCGGATTCGGTGCGTGAGTCGAGCCACAGGCGTCACCGTGGCAGACTGTCACCCTCTACTGGTCTCCAATGTAAACACACCGCCATGATTTTTTTTTTCTATCTGATATTTATTTATAAGTAAGTAAATCTTTCAGTCCAGGCGCCACCAATGCTCTCTGAAGATCATTAGCAGCAAAGGTCGGTGTAGTTTTGGTTTATGTATCTTTGTTTTTATATATGTAGTCTTGTTATCTATCGTGTCTGTCTGTGTAGTGGTGGTGGTAGTGGTGGTGGTGGTGGTGGTGGTGGTGGTGGTGGTGGTGGTTTTCATTCTCGATACGTTTTTGACACGACAAGGACACGCGTACATATTTCCTTATTTTTTTTTTTTTTTTTTTCTTTCTGATCGGTGGCGTGAGAGGTTCCAGGAGAGTGTGTTGAAAGGTATCGAGCGCTCAATACGTTCTTAGTGTACTGCGTGCGTGACAGTCTCCAGCTCCAGCACACTACACGTCTGGAAACCGTATACGTATAGCTAGATGGATCGACAGAAAACACACTGGAGTTAGAGTTGATACATTCTCGAAGCTACGTACAGAGAAATTCGCACGTAACATGAAATTTAATAGTTCACTCACTGTATTTGTGTAGGTAGAATCATAGAACTGACATCCTTTTATATTCCCTTCTTCTTAACGCCTTCAGTACTGGGACATATTGTTTACCTTGAGATTTGTGTACGATTAGACCATTTCACTGACATTAGGAAAAGTTTATGGAGGTCAGAAGATTAATGGCCACAGTCTTTACTATTCTAAACCTCCACATAAGTTTCTGAAGCTGTATAAAATCACCAAACAGTAAGCAGAATGAATATGAAAACGCGTCATGGTCCTCAAAAGCTTAATAAATAGAATAAAATCAACATATTCCTCTAAAACAAATGCCTGAGGTAAATAGAATCAAACTAAATATGTTGCAGTTGATCAGTAAAACGATAATATGATAACTTTTTCTTCCTTTTTCGGTCTCTTTATTCCGAAGTGTACCCATGGAAAGGTCAACTCAATATCTGCAAAAGTCTTCGTTCTCTGATTCTCCCTATTGACTGCGTGACCTTTGTGTATGTGTGTGTGTGTGTGTGTGTGTGTGTGTGTGTGTGTGTGTGTGTGTGTGTGTGTGTAAGGGTGCGCCTGTCTGTCTCCTTTCTCCCTGCCTTAATTATTCAGGAATGGTTGGAAATTGAGGGTTATCGCAGAAAGGAGTAGGAGTAGGAGGAGGAGTAGGAGGAGGAGGAGGAGGAGGAGGAGGAGGAGGAGCAGGAGGAGGAGGAAGATATTGCACGTAACTTGAACTTGACCTTGTGTGTATGGATCTGCTGTTGCTGATGACGATGATAAGCTTTCTTTTCTCCCACATCTTCCTCTTTTTACTTTTTTTTATTTTTCTATTCCCTCCTTTCTTTTTTTATTTAATTTTCGTAGTCTACCTTTCCTATTACTACTACTAATACTACCACTCCTACATCAACTATTGTTTCGATCTCATCAAGCAAAATAAATCAAGGAAAAAAAAAAACCTCAGCCACTTTCATTCGTTTTCTTAAGTAAGGTTCGTATTCTCAAACACTTCCGCGCTTTACTTCAACTATTTCAAAAGGCTTTATTTGAATTTACACGAGATTTTAAGGTGTTTTTAATGTTTCGGAGGCAGATTGATAAGATTTCTACATTATCAACAGGAGAAACACTCTTGAAAGCCCCGCTAGTCATCTCTGTGGCCTTGGGAAATAGTCGCGGTGAGAGAGCAAAGCGTTTCTAAATGTCTTTCCGTCACGCAGACAACAGAGACAAGGCAAGGTCCGGAGCAGCTAATGACGTCCTTTGCAGCCTCTAGTGCATCACAACAAATGGATCTTAACGTACTCCGTGTCTCCAGGCTGGCCAACACACCCAGCCTGTACCGGTAGTCGTCCAAACCACACTACAACAGGCGGCGGTCGGCGTGTCCCCTGGCAGTTTAATGCGGTAAGAATGACTCCTCTCTCCTCTACACGCGAAACTGTTGGCCATATTTCGCGATTTTTCTGCGCTACACTACTTTCAAAGGGTTTTAGTTGAAATGACACGGGTTTTCAAAAGGTTATACTGTTCCTGTGACAGATTAGCAAGATTTCTCTATTATTAAATGACAAAACACCCGTGACAACCTGGCTAGTCATCTCGAAAGCCTTGCAAATTAGTCGTGGTGAGAGAGCAGAACGTTTTTATAGTACGAACTGACTATTTACTGTGTTTGTGTCTTGGTCTCAACTTGTATCAGGTTTTAACCGCTTCAATACTGGGAAACATTTTTACCTTGATATTTATGTACAATTAGACCATTTTATTTACATTAGGAAGATTCTATGGAGGTCAGAAGATTAATGGCTACAGTCTTCACTATTTTAATCCCACACATGAGTTTCTAAAATATAAAATGAATATGGAAACGCGTCATGGTACTGAAGGGATTAAATCAAGAATGCATGAATTAGAGGGATCTCTTTTCTGTGCCTTCATATTTCAGTAAGAAGACAAGAAAATAAGGCAAACTGCAAGAAAACCTTTAGCTTTACAAGTGGCACGCATTTGACTATTTTCAGTGTTTTTTCAGTGTTATATTTGATTTCTTTCAGTGTTTTTTCAGTGTTATGTTTGATTTCTTTCAGTGGTATATTTGAGTTTCAGTGGTATATTTAACTTCTTTCAGCGGCACATTTCGATCTTGCATGAAACCAAACTGTACACTTCTCTAAGACTCCGGTGACAGCTGGAAGTTCCGTCACCGTGGTCACTAAACTATGCACGTTGATCACTTGCCTCGCCCGCTCGTATGTTGACCTCGTAGAAGTTAACAGTTACAGCCAATTATCCTGTGTGGCTGTAATTAACATTGTTCCTGTCTTCATTATTCACCTTGCTATTGTTACTACTGTTGTTATAGTTGTTGTTGTTGTTGTTGTTGTTGTTGTTGTTGCTGTTATTGTTGTTGTTATTGTTGTGTTGTCGTTGTTACTGTTACTACTGTTGTTATCGTCGTTATTGTTGTTGTTGTTGTTGTTGTTGTTGTTGTTGTGTTATCGTTGTTATTGTTACTACTATTGTTATCGTCGTCATTGTTGTTGTTGTTGTTGTTGTGTTTCTCGTGACCGTCGCCAGTGCCAAGGTCACCCCCCCTTAAATTAGCCACATGATCGAATGACATCATGGTGACGTCAAAGTTACGTCACCAACCCACATGCTGCTCGTGACGGTGCCTAAATTAAACTTTGTTGGTGTTGTTGTTTTGGGCTATTGTTGCTGTTGTTATTATCATTAGTATTAGTAGAAGTGGTGGTGGTGGTGGTGGTGGTAATAATAGTAGCAATCGTGGTAGCAGAGAGAGAGAGAGAGAGAGAGAGAGAGAGAGAGAGAGAGAGAGAGAGAGAGAGAGAGAGAGAGAGAGAGAGAGAGAGAGAGAGAGAGAGAGAGAGAGACCTTGCAGCTGGCCACCACATATAAAAAAAAATATAATTCCCACTTCAACCTTGTCATTCGCTTAGATGCCGCTGTGGGAGGGAGGCTGAGTGGCGACGAGAGAGAGAGAGAGAGAGAGAGAGAGAGAGAGAGAGAGAGAGAGAGAGAGAGAGAGAGAGAGAGAGAGAGAGAGAGAGAGAGAGAGAGAGAGAGAAAATAATTAGGGTGAACGAAGAGAGTAGATAGTGGAGAAGTGAGAAGGGAGAAGTGGCAAGAAGGGGAAAAGGGGAGATGAGAGGAGGATGCAGGAAGGGAGAGGGAGGAGGAGACCGTGAGTGTGGTGTGTGCAGCAGCAAAATTGCCTCAAGGGGATGACGTGCGTGGTGGTGCTGTTATCGTTCTCATCATCATCTTATTATTATCATGTAGTAGTAGTAGTAGTAGTAGTAGTAGTAGTAGTAGTAGTAGTAGTAGTAGTAGTAGTAGTAGCAGCAGCAGCAGTAGCAGCAGCAGTGGCAGCAGCAGCAGCAGTAGTAGTGGTAGTGGTGGTGGTGGTGGTGGTGGTAGCAGCAGTGGTGGTGCAGCAGTAGCAGTAGTAGTGGTGGTGGTAGTGGTGGTGGTGGTAGTGGTAGTAGTAGTAGTAGTAGTAGTAGTAGTAGTAGTAGTGAGTAGGAGTAGTAGTAGTAGTAGTAGTAGTAGTAGTAGTAGTAGTAGTAGTAGTAGTAGAGTAGCAGTACTAAGAGTAAGGTAATAGTAGCCTTAAAAATAATAGCCACACTTACGCGTCCATTACATCGAGAGAGGGCGGGAGAGAGAGAGACAGAAAGCCTCACTCAGTCACGGTCTCACAACGTACCTGCCAAAGAAAAGGTTCACACGTCAACACAAACGCTTCATTAGTATTCAAGGAGCACCTGAGCACCGCTAATTGCCGCGCAGCGATAAAAGAAGCCATGACTATGGGAGCCAACTAATTACGAAGCATTAGACAAACAGGTGTGCGGCGCATGTTCCGAAGAGCAATGCACTGTTGTTGTTACCGCTGCCGCTACTACTGCTGCTGCTGCTCCTGCTGCTGCTCCTCACACTGCTATAACTACTACTATGAGTTTATACAAAATACAATGAAATTAACCCCCTTCAGTACTATGACACGTTTCCATATTCACTCTGCTTACTATTTGGTGATTCTATACAATTTCAGAAAAACTAATGTGGGGATTGAAATAGTGAAAACTCTAGTCATTAACCTTCTGGCCTCCATAGACCCTTCCTAATGTCAATAAAATCGTCTAATCATACCCAACCTCAAGGTAAAAAATGCATCTCAGTACTGAAAGGGTTGAGATGAATATAATGTGAAATTTGTACTAATCATGAAATTCAAATTTGTAAAAAAAAAAAAAAAAAGATAGGTAAACAGATAGGTAGATTGATAGACGTATAGATAGATAACATGAAAAAGACTGATAGGTATATAACAATTTCTACCAATACTAAATTCTGATACCACCACCACACCACCACCACCACCACCACCACCACCACCACAACTACCACTATGCACCATGAAGTCAAGGACAGTACGACACGTTTCATCAATACATTCTAGACACTGAGGCGACGAGGCGAATTTTATGACACACCAGATCGAAGCATGCATGTCTGTCTGCTTGCTTGCCTACCTGCCTGTCTGCCAGCTTGCCTGCCTGCCTGCCTGCCTGCCTGTCTGCCTGCTTGCCTGCTTGCCTACCTGCCTACCTGCCTGTATCTCTGTCTTACTGCCTAACTGTCTGTCTACCTGCCTGCCCATCTGTCTGTCTGTCTACCTGCCTGCCTGTCTGTTTGTCTGTCTGTCTGTCTGTCTGTCTGCCTGCCTGCCTGCCTGCCTGTCTACCTGCCTACCTGTTTGTCTGCCTGCCTGCCTGCCTGCCTGTCTGTCTACCTACCTACCTGTTTGTCTGCCTGCCTGCCTGCCTGCCTGTATACCTACCTGCCTGCTTACCTGCTTGTATCTCTGTCTTACTGTCTTATTTTCTGTCTGTTTGTTTGTCTTCTACATGCTAAAAAATGTCATCGTCTTCCGTATACTAACTACTACACGTCTTTACCTTCACTAAGCACTCACCACGTAACTATACCATGACGCACCATACAAGTAATATACGCTGCAGATTACACCTTCTCTTTCCTATTTTTCTTTCCCACCCTATTTTTTTTTTTTTTTTCATTGTATAGGATGGACTAACAAGTTGGACACATCACTCGTATACCTTTATTTACCTTTTCTTGTTTGTAGGTTAAATTTGAATCTGTATATTAGAAAATGTTGACTTGGTACTATTATGTGAGTGCGAGAAGTGATCATACAGACCCAAAACTTATTGGAAAAGAAGAGAAAGATACATAGAAAAACATAGCATTTCTTTTTACCTTTATTTACCTTTTTCTTGTTTGTAGATTATATTTGAATCTGTAAACGAAAAATTAAAAGACTTGGTTCTATTGTGTGAATGCGAGGAGTGATCACACAGAACTAAAACTGAATGACAAACAGAAAGATAAATAGAACAAAAACACACAATATCTTTACGTGTCCAGACTTTTATTGGATCAGTCTGTACCTAATTTTTCCTTTGCTACAGTGGAACCATGCCTGCTTTGGGGTCCGAGGGGTCTCCAAGCGCACGGGTTCGAATTCTGTCCATGGTCTGAATGTAGGTTGGGCTTCCTCACTCGGGGCAAGGGTTTTCTAACGGGTAGGCTTTGAGTACCCCCTTTAGCCCATAAATTCCCGTGAAAAGCCCACATGGTATAAATGGTATAAGTAAAAAAAAAGAGCATTTGCAAGAGTCTAAAGATTTGTTCCTGATTTAACATCCCTTGTAATGGTGAAGAGAAGAACGAGGGCGGTGCGACTGAGGGTGTTTGGTGACAAGGCATCTTTAATTAAGGGATGGATGGCCCCTTAATGGAAGACACAAACCTCCGCCACCACATGATTACGAGACTTTTTTTTGTTTACATTTCCCGC
>NC_059304.1:13436392-13448892 GCF_017591435.1 Portunus trituberculatus
CTTCTTAGACCTTTCCTAATATAGATAAAATCGTCTAAACATGCACAAAACTCGCAGTAAAAATGCATTCCAGGACTGAAGATGTTAAATGTGACTGCCTCATCATATCTACGCATCACAAATCACACACTAAAGTTGATCAAAAATTTACTTCTTGACGCTAAAATATCTACAGCCTTTCGTTGTTTCAGTGTAGTTTTCCTTCCGCTTTGAGTAGTTGACGAGTAAGAGGAGGAAGTAATGACTGCATGAGCGAGATGACCTACTACTGTTACTCCACTCACTCCTCACACAACGGAACATGAGGGCAGGCCAAAGAGCACCAGATCTAGACACCTTTGTAATATTGTGAGCACCTGCAACTTCACTAACATTTAACTGTGAGAATACCGCACACACACACACACACACACACACACACACACACACACACACACACACACACAAAGACACGCAATTAGGACCATAAATCTCCTCCTTTACGGCACTGTATTGCTCCCAAGACAACCCAGGGTATTCAGAATCTCCTTATGTATTATCAAAGTCACCCTTGAAAAATATGTTTCCTTAAGATAATTCTCCTCGTTTTCCTTTTCATCATTCTTCTCCTCTCTTTAACTCTTTCCCCTCTCCTCCTCCTCCTCTTCCTCCTCTTCTTCTTCTTCTTCTTCCTCATCCTCTTTCTCTTTCTTATTTTCATTCCTTCCTTCGTTATTCCAAAGTTTTGCGCTTATATTTTTCATTCGTTCGTTACATTCATCGCTTAACGAATTGTGAAAAGGAAATATATAATGAAGAAATAACATCCGTGAAGCAGAAAAATGGGAAAGTAACGGAGAGAGAGAGAGAGAGAGAGAGAGAGAGAGAGAGAGAGAGAGAGAGAGAGAGAGGATAAAAACCAAGTAAAAAAAACAGGGAGACATAAAACCAGGCAGTGACATGAAGACAAACAAACTCTACCTCACGTTCAGCATGTAAACGACCTTATCTCAAAACCTCGAGAGAGAGAGAGAGAGAGAGAGAGAGAGAGAGAGAGAGAGAGAGAGAGAGAGAGAGAGAGAGAGAGAGAGAGAGAGAGAGAGAGAGAGAGAGAGAGAGAGAGAGAGAGAGACATGGAGGAAAAACGGAATAATATAAGGCACAGATGGAGGGAATGTAGGAAAAATAAGAAAAAAAAAGAAGAAAAAAAGAAGAACAACAAGAAGCAAAAAAAAGAAGAGGAAGAAAAAAAGAAGTGATAGGAGAAAGAAAAGGAGTGAAGGAGAAGGGGTAGAGAAAAGCTGAGAGAGGTCGACAGGGTTTGGCAAGGAGGCAGCACTGGAAGTCATGATTCTGAGGTAACACGAGGCAGCAGAGGATATGAGATCACGAAGGAGTGAGAGAGAGAGGCAGGAACAGCAGGTGAAAGGAAGATAGGAGAAGGAGAGGAGCTGGGGGACACGTGAGATGGGTAAGGTACAAAGAGATAGAAGGGTGATAAAGGGAAGGGAAGGGAAGGAAGGAAGGTAACAGGAAGGTACGCATGAGGTACGGTAAGGAAAGGTAAGGGGGCGAGAGAATGACGGGGCAGAGGTGAGAGAGAGAGAGAGAGAGAGAGAGAGAGAGAGAGAGAGAGAGAGAGAGAGAGAGAGAGAGAGAGAGAGAGAGAGAGAGAATATATATGACAAGAACAAACCCGTACCCACCCACCCACACACACACACACACACACACACACACACACACACACACACACACACACACACACACACACACACACACACACCAACACAAATCACTGACAAACACAAATAACACAGACGCCACAGTTTACACACAAGCCGGCCTGGTGCGTCTTGACTCCCACTAAGTACTTCAAGTGTCTCTGAACCAAGTAAGTACAAGCCCTGGGACCAGCAAGAGGCAGGCGTCAGTTCCCGGGTCCTGTGAATGCCTGCACGTGTTGCCTCTCTGTTTTCCTTTGGTGAGTGTTGTGAATTACGTAACGGATGGGGATGCTGGGGGACACTCTCTCTCTCTCTCTCTCTCTCTCTCTCTCTCTCTCTCTCTCTCTCTCTCTTGCCCAAATCACCTCAAATATATCGCCTTTCCTTAATTAACTTATCGACAGGTAAGTTTCACCTCGCTAGTTTCTGATTCCCACGCAGGTAAAAGGAGGGAAGGAGAAAAAGATGAGCAGTCTTCACATTATTGAACGTTAATGTAAGCTGGTCTCTCTCTCTCTCTCTCTCTCTCTCTCTCTCTCTCTCTCTCTCTGAAGGGAGTGAAACTGAGGAAACTGTGAAGGTGAATGATTTTTGGTTTTCTCTCTCTTGTCGTGACGTGACGAGGAAACTAAATGATTCATTCTGTTTTGTTTTATAATTACGAGAATGGATTCATTTCCTGAGTGAAGAGAGAGAGAGAGAGAGAAAGAGAGAGAGAGAGAGAGAGAGAGAGAGAGAGAGAGAGAGAGAGAGAGAGAGAGAGAGAGAGAGAGAGAGAGAGAGAGAGAGAGAAACACACACACACACACACACACACACACACACACACACACACACACACACACACACACACACACACACACACACACAGCTCCGGAAACAGAACATTAAAAATAATGAAAAGGGAAAAACGAAGAATTTTGAGAGCAACAGCTGAGGTCCCGAGGCAGGCAATTAGGCAAGCAGGAGGAGGAGGAGGAGGAGGAGGAGGAGGAGGAGGAGGAGGAGGAGGAGGAGGAGGAGGAGGAGGAGGAGAAAGAGTGGTGGTGAAGGAAGAGGACAAAAGGTGGAAGGTGGAAGAACTCTAATGAAAATAAAGAGAGTCAGTCTGATGAAAAGAGAGAAAAAAAAAAAAAAGAAAGACATGAAAGTAAGCAACAATAACAACAACAACAACAACAACAACAACAACAACAACAACAACAACGAAAAGCAAAGGAAAATTCAATAGAGAGAGAGAGAGAGAGAGAGAGAGAGAGAGAGAGAGAGAGAGAGAGAGAGAGAGAGAGAGAGAGAGAGAGACAAAAGACGATTGCAAAACCAAGAAACCAGGAAATGATCGATTAATACACACAAAAAACACAAAAAGCAAAAAACAAAAGCAAAACAAAACAAAACTGGAGGACAAGACACAGTTAGCAGGTCATGCAGAGAGAGAGAGAGAGAGAGAGAGAGAGAGAGAGAGAGAGAGAGAGAGAGAGAGAGAGAGAGAGACAAAGGCCACCCCGGGAACATTTTTCGCTTTCTAGTTAACGCTGAAAGCAGAACCAACAGCGCCTTGAGTGGCAGAAAGGTGTGTGTGTGTGTGTGTGTGTGTGTGTGTGTGTGTGTGTGTGTGTGTGTGTGTGTGTGTGTGTGTGTGTGTGTGTGTGTGGTTGTGTGTGCGTGTGTTGTGTTTCTCCAGCGTGATGCGAGGTTTCTGAGGGACAATTTCTCTTACGATAATTGTAATAGAGAGAATAATGCCAATAGTAGTAGTAGTAGTAGTAGTAGTAGTAGTAGTAGTAGTAGTAGTAGTAGTAGTACAATTGTAGTAGTAGTAGTAGTAGTAGTAGATGGAAGATGGCAGAAAACACATGCCAAATCAGTTGCAGTGGTATCACTGTCGTCTGTAGCAGTCACAGTAGTAGTTGGCAGTAGAAGCAGTAGTTGTTGGTTGGAGTGGAGCCTTATTTCTTAACCTAACGTTTATTTTCCTCTCGTGGCTGAGGAATGGCAAAGGAGGAAAGAGGAAACGGAAACGAAACACAGGAGGAAACCAGACCAGAAGCAGGTGAACTCTCAAGGGAAAACGGAAATACCAACAACAAGAACAACAACAACAATAAAGATAATGGCAATAATAATAAGTGATAACAATAACAATCTCGTGTACACTGCCATTCATTCCTGCGTTAGAGAAGGAAACAAGGAAGGAAGGAAGGAAGGAGAGGGAGAAAAAGATAGAAATACGTACAAACATACACTAAACTGCCACAAAACAGACACACACACTATCAATAACAATTCCTTTTAAACCTTCCCTGTCAACAAATGTTTCCTTAATAAAATACAAAGGAACAAGAAACACAGATAAATACGAACAAAAAAAAAAATAAGGAGAAATACACACAAAAGTGGGAAGTAGAGAAAAGGAAGAATACAAAAATAAGGAAAAGAAAATACAGATTAAGAGGAAAGAAGAAAAAGAACAAATACAAGGATTACAGTTAGGCCTATGTCAAAGGCGTCTGCTGAGCCTATGGAGAGGTATCTGGTCTTCTACTTGAAGGAGGAGGAGGAGGAGGAGGAAGAGGAAGATGAAGAAGAAGAAAAAGGTGGAGTAGGAAGAGGAGGAGGAGGAGGAGGAGGAGGAGGAGGAGGAGGAGGAGGAGGAGGAGGAGGAGGAGGAGGAGGAGGAGGAGGTATAGGAAGATCTGCAAAAAAATGTAACTTTGATGAGGAAGGATGGGAAAAAACGAGAACGAAGAGGGAGAAAGAGGAAGAAGGAGAATAACAAGGTTTTTATAAAGACTTCAAGAATCTACAGCAGGAATGAGTCGGGGAGGAGATACAGAGGGAGAGGGGGAGGTGAAGGGAGGAAAGAGGGGGAAGGGGAGAGTAACGTCACGCTAGGCCGAACTAAAGAACACCCTCTCCCTCCTCCTCCTTCTCTTCCTCCTCCTCGTCCACCTCTTTCCTCCTTCTCCCTCCGTCTCAAGGTCTTGGTTCCGTCTCACTTCTCTGTGTCCAACTCACTTCAGTCGCCTCTCTCCCTGCAAAGGTGTGTGTTTGTACGTACAGGGAGGGAGGGAGGGAGGGAGGGAGGGAGGAGGGAGGAGGGAGGGAGAGAGAGAGATAGGAAGGGAGAGTGTTAGAGAGAGGGAGGGATAAGTGAGATTACAGCGGATGGGAGGGAAACAAGGAGAAAATCAGGACAACCATGCAGGACAAATTGACGGGTTGAGAGAGAAGAAAGGAAAAAGAGGAAGGGGGGAGATGGAGAACTAGGGTACATTAAAGAGAGGAGAGAAAAAAAAATCATCATTGCTAGGATCATTATGACCACCACCACCACCACCACCACCACCACCACCACCATCACCACTGCCGTCTCTTTCTGTATGTGTATCTCTACTCTACCTTTAGTGAGAATGAAGTCCGTTGCTTTGCTCCTCCAGTTCCTTGGCAGCGTGTAAAACTTCCTCTTCTGGCTCCTCTTCTTCTTGCCTGCCTCCGCACTCTCCTCCCCGTCCTGCTCCTCCTCCTCCAGCAACAGGCGGGAGTTGAGGCCAAGAGTAGACACCTTCGATACCTTTTCCACCTTAGCCACGCTCTCCACACCGATCCCGCCGTCTTCCACCCTCTCCACCTCCACCACTGTGCCTAGAGGAGTGCTGGAGGTCGAGGGGATGCAGGGAGACACAGTGGAGGAGGAGGGAGAGGAGAAAGAGGAGGAGAGCGAGGTGGGTGAGGAGGTGATGCTGCTCTTAGTGGCATCAAAGACCTCGGATATTTGACGGAGAGTGACCACGTGTTTCTCTGAGGGCGTCGTGATTCTCAGGGTGTTGCTGCGACCTGGTGGGGAGGCGGTGGTGCTGCTGGTGCCTGCCTTACTGCCTGCTGCGTCGCCAGTGAGTTTGTCCTTGCCCTGGGGTGGGCGGTGGGGGTGCGGGTGTTTGCAGGCACCATTCACGCCCCCGTCCTTCCGCACCTCCTGCACGTGGTCGTCTGTGGGCTGGGGCTCCACCCGCTCACCCTCGTGCTGCGTCCACAGAAGGACCATGACGCCGGAGACTCAGAGCAGAGACCTCTATGTGCCCACCAGTTACCGCCCACGCACCCGACACACGCGAGACACCACCACACCAACACACACCAACACAAGTACACACACACACGCGACCCAGTCCAGCTTCCGTCCCGATCTCCTTCACGGGGCACTGGGGTGGGGCGGGGCGCGGGGCAGTTTAGCGGGCGCCCTCTTGTTGCTCTTTGACCCGGGCAAGTGCGACAGAGGGGGCGGGGCTGCACCTTCGCTGGCGCCGCCGTGAACCTGTCGACCTGTGGGAGTAGTTAAGAATGTCGCGGCGTTAGCGGAAGCACCACACTATTTTTTTTTCCACCTCCTGTTTACTCTTTATCTTTTCGCGTCTCTTCACATGGCGGAGTCTAAACGAGCGGCCGAATGTTACCGTGGACTTCACGTTACTTCCTCTGCGACCTGGCCACGCATTCACTCACTCATTACTCTTTGTCTGTCTGTCTACGATACGTGTATGTTAGTGTATGAGAAGGCAGGTTTGGTTATGTTAGGTAAGTTAATTGTGTTTCTAGGATGCCTGACTCACGGTAAACACAATCAAGCAATCGCACACAAACACATACACACACACACACACACACACACACACACACACACACACACACACACACACACACACACAGACCTTCGAGTGGCTAAAAATAAATCTACCGGTACTGATAGCAAAAATGTTTCCTCCTCCTTGAATACTGGCTCAACTCAAAACTTGTTACTCTCTGAGCTCGCTTGAAGACAAAGAGGCGTGTTGAACTTTGTGTCTTATAAGCAAGCGTCCGTTACTGCATATTTACACTTTAGGGAACTAGATTAGCAACAATGCTGGTCTATATGAAGAGATGTTAAGAAGAATAATCCTGACTCCATCGTTATACATTTTTAAGATCGCAAAAAAAAAAAATAAATAAAAATAAATAAATAGTACCTGGTTGAGGAGAAACAGTTGCCAAGAGAAAAAAAATAGAAAACAGGGAATAAAGTGGCGTGAGAAAGTGTGAGAAAGAGAAAGATAGAATGAATATATGTAAGAAGACGAGGAGAAACAGGAAGAAGAAAAAGAAGAAAAAAAAAGATGTGTGAAAGACGAGGAAAAGATGAAGACGAAGAGGAAAATAATTAAGACAAATTGGAAATAAGGAAAAGAAGACGAAGAAGGAGACGAAAAAGAAACAGCAGCAGAAAAGAAAGCCACAAGGAAAGAGGAAGAGGAGAAAAAGAAAGAGAAGGAGAAGGAGGAGGAGGAGGAGGAGGAGGAGGAGGAGGAGGAGGAGGAGGAGGAGGAGGAGGAGGAGGAGGAGGAAGAAGAGGAGAAGGAAAAGAAAGACGGGAAGAAGATAAGGGTAATGATGAGAACGTCTGAGGCCATTAAAGGGTGAAGGCCAGCGAGGAAAACCATTCTCTCTCTCTCTCTCTCTCTCTCTCTCTCTCTCTCTCTCTCTCTCATCCAATTAAAACTGATGTAATCTAGACCATGAATCGAATAATAATGATGGTAAAGATAATAATAATAATAATAATAATAATAATAATAATAATAATAATAATAATAATAATAATAATGAGAAAAGTAATTAAAGATGAAAAGAAAAAAAGCTGATAGAGGTCACTACTTAATTAACAAAAAGAACAATAAGATAAAACAAAATTGAAAATGAATAATGAAGAGATGAAGCAATGAAGGAAGAAAAGAACAACGTGAAGGAAGGAGAAGGACGATAAAAAAAAAGTGGAAGAAAGACAAGTGAAGAAAGAGAAAGACAAAGACAGAGAGAGTAAAAAAAAGTGAATTAAAGAAGTAAAAATGTTTGCAGTAAAGGAAAGAGAAGGTTAAGAAAGGTTAAGAAGAGAGAGAGAGAGAGAGAGAGAGAGAGAGAGAGAGAGAGAGAGAGAGAGAGAGAGAGAGAGAGAGAGAGAGAGAGAGAGAGAGAGAGAGAGAGAGAGAGAGAGAGAGAGAGAGAGAGAGAGAGAGAGAGAGAGAGAGAGAGAGAGAGAGAGAGAGAGAGAGAGAGAGAAGGAAAGCGAATCCAATGAAAAAAAATGTAATTGAAAAAGAAAACCATGAAAAAAAAGAGAAAACAGAGAGAAAATCTACGTGAGCATAACTTTATAACGAAAAAAAGAAAGAAAAGAAGAAAGTTTGGCAAAAAAGAAAAAAAAACTACACAAAGAGGTCTCACTCACTCACACACACACACACACACACACACACACACACACACACACACACACACACACACACACACACACACACACACACACACACACACACACAAAATGAGTCGAAAGTAAGTCAATTTTCACCATTAAGAGTAACTTCCTCGACTTTCCGGTGCCAGAGAGAGAGAGAGAGAGAGAGAGAGAGAGAGAGAGAGAGAGAGAGAGAGAGAGATTCAGACAAGGTGGAAATACAAACTTATATAAATAAATACAAAAAATAAATAAATAAATAAAAAGATGTCAACTCATTAAACATTGCAAAGGTGAAGAAAAAACCATGAAGAGAAGATAAATGAATGTACCAAATGATAAATGATGCGAGATGTCACACAAACATAAACACAAATAGCACAACAAGACAAACAGACTAATTAAACTCGTGCTGCTAATCGCTTACATACATGGGCAAGGGCAAACCACACACACACACACACACACACACACACACACACACACACACACACACACACACACACACACACACACACACACACACACACACACACACACACATATATACAGATGCAGACATAGTGAACAAATGACAACAGACATACAAACAGACACACAGACTTCTAGACAGACATATAGTGCACTTGACCACAGTAAATTCTCAAATATATATAAACAAACAGACAAATATATTAAGACACACAGGCGTACAGATAGACACACAGAAATACAATATTTAGATAGACAGGTACAGAAACACGATAAACACTCAGACACATAAAAGAAAGACTTAGACAAAATAAGATAGAGAGACAGGCAGACAGACACACAAACATACAGAAACACAAACACAGAAACACAAAAGGGGACACACACACACAACACACACACACACACACACACACACACACACACACACACACACACACACACACACACACACACACACACACAAGAGCACAGACTGAAAATACACAAAATAAAAATAAAAAAACTCACAGACAAAAACAAACACTGACAGACACACAGACAAACACAAACACACACACACACACACACACACACACACACACACACACACACACACACACACACACACACACACCTGGCGACAGTGCAGGCGGCGGTGCAGGTGTGGGCTGTGTGGCGTCCCTGGTGGTGTGCTGAAGCTGAGCGCGGCGCCAGCAACCCCCCAAGAGGAACGCCACACAGTTGCCAGACACCAAAGAGCTGGAAACCTCTGCTGACCATGAGGAAACAGCGACGGGAGGAGGAGGAGGAGGAGGAGGAGGAGGAAGGGAAACACAAAGAAAGACCAAACAGAGGAGTATTTGATGATGAGAAGTGAAGAAAGAAGACACTGTGATGAAAGAGGAAAGAATGAAAGAAGTGGAGCAGAAGACAGTGTGGAGAAGAAGGGAAAGAATGGTGAATGGAAGGAAAGTGATGGAAATTAATAGGTAATAAAGATGTACTGTGTCTTTACAAGGATGTGGAAAAAAGAAAATAGCAAAAAAAAAAAAAAACATGAAGGACTACTGGGAAAATAGCGAGATAAAAAGACAAGAAAAGATGTAGGAGAAGAAATTAAAGAAAAAAAAGGGTATACAGATAAAATTAAGAGAAAATAAAAAAAAGAAAAAAACGCTACATTGTCCTTCATATAACAAGTTTCCCACCAATAAAAAAACAAGATCTGAGAAGTAAAGACAAGAAAACCGGAACTGATTACAAAAAAGAAGAATAACAAGATCGAGCTCACAGATTGGAAGTGTTGCGGGACCCGGCGCCTCGAGACAAAGTGTTGAAACCAGTTACAAAGAATAGGACGGAAAGGTGAGGTGAACCAGCGAGCCAGTGTGATAAAAATTGCAGGTAAGAAGCGACACGTGCGTGAGGTGGACGTCATCTGAAGGCCGTGTTAGTGGATGCCCGGATTCTCTCACGGGTTTCAGATCATTCCGTCCTTGTCTCTCTCTCTCTCTCTCTCTCTCTCTCTCTCTCTCTGAGTCATCACCGAAATGCATGTTTTTTTTGTATATTTCTTGTAACTTTTCATTCGTATCAAGGCTCAGACATGAACGACCACACACACACACACACACACACACACACACACACACACACACACACACACACACAGAAACACACACATACACACAAGCACGCACACACACACATTTTTTGCATATCATTTCCGCAATGTCTTCATGTGATACTACTACTACTACTACTACTACTATCATGGACATTAAAACTAACACCATTAAGGGAAAAAATCACACCTGGAAAAATCACAACCTTCTCCAAACAAATGTTGATAAGAAAAATAAGAGAAAATAAAATACATTGAATAAAAAAAACAGGTGGAAAACAAAGAAACGAAAAAAAAGAAAAGAAAAAAAAAAACTCCAGCAGTATCAAAATATGTCCGAAACAAATCAACACTAAACAAACTAAAGCCACCACCACGAACACCACCACCACCATCACCAACAACAATAACATCAACTTGCAAATCCCGTTTTTGTTATCTGTTGACCACTTTTTCTCCGATTTTTCCCTGATTACCACAATAGGGGAGGAAGAGGAGAGAGAGAGAGAGAGAGAGAGAGAGAGAGAGAGAGAGAGAGAGAGAGAGAGAGAGAGAGAGAGAGAGATGGATGGAGGATAGAGAGAGAGATGGAGGCACAGGGACGGAGGAGATTCGCTAATTCTTAAAGGCGGCAAGACTAACGACGAGGGAAGTGGTCTGGAATGCTGCCAAACCCGCCACAAACAACCCAGTTCGTATTCTCGCTTGTGGCTTTGGCTTAATGAGTGTGATTACCTCAAATATCTGCCAGTATGTGAGTAAGTGAGTGAGTGAGTGAGTGAATGAGTGAGGGAGAGAGAGGGAGGAAGTGAGAGGAAGGAAAGAGAAGGGAGGTAATTGGGAGATGGGTGAACTGGACAGGAAACGAGTGAGTGGAGTGAGTGAGTGAGAGTAAGAGAGAGAGAGAGAGAGAGAGAGAGAGAGAGAGAGAGAGAGAGAGAGAGAGAGAGAGAGAGAGAGAGAGAGAGAGAGAGAGAGAGAGAGAGAGAGAGAGAGAGAGAGAGAAAATATCAATACAAGGAAGCCAAGGAATCGGATGAAAAAAATAACAACCCCACGATGTAAATAAACAGAAAAAAAAAATGAGACAACATCGTAAACTGAAATGACGCGGCAATAAATAAAGGAAATGAAATAAGAAAATAAATACATTGGGAGTGAGTAAAGGTAAAAAAGTAAACACAATAAAGGAAGTCAATAAAAAGAGTAAGAAAGGAGGAAAGAAAGGAGGAAATGGTATCAGAGCCAGGAAAAACAAAAAAAGACATAAGAATCAGACCATCATTTTTGTAACTTTTAAAAAATATTTGTAGGATAATTCTTTTTTATTTAAGAAGGAAGCCGGCCAAGGACAAAAAAAATAAATGAATAAATAAATAAAATAGATAAATAAAAGGCCCATTTGATAGCCAATTGATTGCTACTGTTCAATGTTTGGGGATTAATCAATGATGATGATGATGATGATGATAATGGTGGTGATTTATGATGATGTCTTTCCTTATTGATGTTGTGTTGTTTTGATCTCATTACTGTTAAAGAGAGGACGTTTCAGTTGAGTGAGTTTAAAGCAAGATTGCAAAACTGGTTCCGATCTTCAGGAAATGGCTACAATCTATTAGAAACCCAGACAATGACTAAACAAACGGGGTCATAAGGCACTAAACTCGATATACTGAAACTAAAGCCTTGACTCGTATCTCTGGATGGACTGAAAGAAAGCACGCAACACAGAATGAACCAAAAACTGAAAGACAAAACAGTGATTGAAATTTTGGTGCCTCATCAACGTGGTCATAAGGCGCTGGAACGCATCTTTATCACGAATATTTGGGTGTGATTAGACGATTTTATTTACATCAGGGAGGGTCTATAGAGGTCAGAAGATTAATAGCCAGAGTCTACACTATTTTAATCCCCATATAAGTTTTTGAAGCTGTATAAAATTACCAAATAGTAAGCAGAATGAATATAAAAACGTGTCGAAGCACTGAAGGGGTTGAAACGTAAATGTGCTGCTATTATCATTTAGCAAAGCATTGACCAGTACTGCAAATGAGTCGTATTAGTGCTCATTAACCCCCTTCAGTACTGGAACACATTTTTATCACGAATTTTTGGATGTGGTTAGACGATTTTATCTACATCTGCGATTAATGGCCAGAATCTACACTATTTCAATCCCCACATGAGTTTCTGAAGCTGTATAAAATCACCAAATAGTACGTAGAATGAATATGAAAACGCGTTATGGTACTGAAGGGGATAAGGGAGTCAAGGAGATAAACACGCTTTATTGCCTTGTGTGCAGCGAGTGAGGGCACGCTAGAAAGTTGGAAAAAGGAGGTTGGGTACTCTTATGGACGAGAATGACAGGTACTACTGGTGATAAATGAACTGACGCGTGTGACTTGTAGGCCCATTGACCTTTGACAAACTGCAATTAAAC
>NC_059304.1:13451392-13468892 GCF_017591435.1 Portunus trituberculatus
TCGAGTGATGTAAAAGAAAGCGTAAAAACCATGTCGAAATAAAATAAGACAGTCAAGAATATAAGTTTGCAAAGCACGTACGTACATCTATGACTGTGTTCTTTTTCCTTCTTTTTTTTTTTTTTTTGTCATTATTTTTTTCATTAGTCAGTGCGTGAGTGTTTATATGGCAGATTTCCTCTTTTTCTTTCTTTCTTTTCTATTTTTATCATTAGACATTTTGTAAGTCAGCTAGTCAGTGAGTGTTCATATGGTAGTTTCCTTCTTTCTTTTCTCTTTTTTTTTATTAGTCATTTTTCGAAGTCTGCCAGAGAGTGAATAATTCAAAGACAGTTTCTTTTCTTTTTTCCTTCTTTCGTTTCTCTTTTTTTATGAGTCATTTTCTTCTTTTCCTTCTCTCTTTTGTCTTTTTTTAATTAGTAATCTTTCCAATTGAGTCAGTGAGTGAATGTTTCTATGACAATTTCCTTCTTTTCCTTTCTTTTTCCCCTTTTTTTTCATGAGTAATCTTTCCAAGCCAGCCAGCCAGCCAGCGAGTGTTTCAGCGAGTGTTTCAGTGAGTGTGGTATTTCGTGACCGACTGACTGACTGGAGGCAAAACAAGCGACTCACGACACGCGGGTGAGGCAACAAGTCACGCTTCCTTGTGGCGCTTCGACTTAAAACACCTCAACATGATGAAGGTCTCCAAATTACTCTGCCATTTCCAGGACTGCAGGACTCTCTCTCTCTCTCTCTTACCACATTTCCGCAGAGAGAGAGAGAGAGAGAGAGAGAGAGAGAGAGAGAGAGAGAGAGAGAGAGAGAGAGAGAGAGAGAGAGAGATACACTATTAGCACTACTACTGCTGCTGCTACTACTACTACTACTACTACTACTACTACTACTACTACTACTACTACTTACTCCTACTACTACTACTACCAAAACCACAACAACACTCCAACCACTACCATCACCACCACCACCACAACACAACAACAACAACAACAACAATAACAACAACAACAACAACTACCACCACTACAAAAAACAATCCCAATAATAATAATAATAATAATAATAATAATAATAATAATAATAATAATAATAATAATAATAATAACTCCAGCAGGAAAGAGAAGGCCCGGGAAATAACGAGTTCTCGGAGATACTTCCTCCTGGCGGCGCTTGGCAATGATGCGTGAGTCAACGACACTTCGAAAGCCTTCCTCCTCCTCCTCCTCCTCCTCCTCCTGTTTCCTCTCCCCCATCCTTCCTGCTTTCTCTCTCTCTTCCTTCTTCCTCCTCCCTCTTCCCTCTTCCTTCAGTTGTCTGTCCACTCTTAACATCTTCCTTTCTCTTTCTAATCTTCATTCCTCTCTTCCTGATTTTTGTTTTCGTGTGTGTTTCATGGTCATATGTGGGTACTAGGAGGAGGAGGAGGAGGAGGAGGAGGAGGAGGAGGAGGAGGAGGAGGAGGAGGAGGAGGAGGAGGAGAAGAACAACGAAGAGACAGAGGAACACTAAAATTAGAAGATGTAGGAGACGAAACCGAACTTGAAATAAATAATAATAAGAAGAAGAATAACAAGAATGAAAATAAAAGGAAAAACAAATACAGAAAGTCACGAAACGGAAAACAAATCAAAGAAACAGAAGAAAAAAGTAAGAAAAGTCAGAAATAAGAAGACGAAATGAAGGAAACAGAAAAAAAAAAAATATGACGAATGCATAAAGAAAGAAAAAGAAAATAAAACAAGAAACAACGGATAATAAACAGAGACAAATGAAACACAAGAAGAAGAAGAAGAAGAAGAAAAAGAAGAAGAAGAAGAAGAAGAAGAAGAAGAAGAAGGAAAAAAAGGAGGTGATATTTCTAGTGAGCATTGGAATTTCTGCTTAATCATCTTGTGTACTGGAGAACGAAGCCATAGAGAGAGAGAGAGAGAGAGAGAGAGAGAGAGAGAGAGAGAGAGAGAGAAAGAGAGAGGCAAGGTACGACGCTCTTCTTCCTCCCTCTATCTATATTTATGTAACCTTGAAATTGGATTGTGTTATTTCTTACTCTCTCTCTCTCTCTCTCTCTCTCTCTCTCTCTCTGCCGTTATTAATCTTCCTTCTTTCTTCGGAATGTAAAATATGTTTCTTCTTCTTCTTCTTCTTCTTATTATTATTATTATTATTATTATTATTAATATTATTATCATTATTATTGTTATTATTACTGACGATGTTATTACTCTAGTCACAGGAAAGAAATGTATTGTCATGATTTGGAGATAATTTAATGTTCTATTGTTTTACGTTAGTTAGGTGAACAAATAATCTTGTCAGCAAATTAGTGGAGGGAACAAACTTGCTTCTTGATAAAACTGCGATGTCTTCATATTTCTGTCCATTTTCTTGTTTCTTTTTCTTTTTTTTGTGGAAATTGAAGCACGCAAGTTTTTTTTTGGTAACTCTATACTAGAGTACAGTTGCCTGCACACACACACACACACACACACACACACACACACACACACACACACACACACACACTAATAAAAGCAAATATGTCACTTCATAACAACAATGACACGAGAAAAAGACAAATAAATCACGTGACATGACAAATGATTCGCTTTTACACACACACACACACACACACACACACACACACACACACACACACACACACACACACACACACACACACACACACACACACACACACACACACACACACACACACACACACACACACACACACACTTCAAACACGCAACATTAACACAACACACACGTAAACAGAAAAAAGCAAAAAAGAGTAAAAAAAAAAAAAAACACAGGAACACATCAGAACACAAGTAACCACCCCACAAACATCACTAACACCAAACAGTCACACTAGAGCAACGCAAACACACCAAACTCTCATCAAATCAACAAGTACGTACACCAAGTATATACCTTCAGGAGAGCGAGTGAGCGAGCTGGGCGGCTGGAAGATGAGGAGGCAAGAACGGGAGGTAGTGGCTGTGCGCAAGGCGATCGTCAACTGTGTAGCGTCACTCACTGGTCTAAGAGGAGGAGATTCCCGCTTCCTCAGTTACCACCACCTGCATGTATCGCCTTGTATCTCCTGCCCAGAGCCTCGTAAACCCCCAAACAACACGCTAGGGACTAAATGAAGCTCTGGTAGTGTTCTAGGCTCTGTTTTCTCCTCGTAGGTAAAGCCAGCGACGTGATTTGAGGTTTGTCGGAGAAATGTGTGAACTGGCGACTCTGTGTGAACTTCCAGAGTCTGAAATGGTCTTTTTGCGGAGGCCTGTTGAGGGCGACGTGACTTGTGGGTTGGTCCTGCTGGGTGTTCATAGCGCACCGACGTCACGTTATATTTATTTCCTTTCCTCCTTTTCCTCCTCCTCTTCTTCCTTCTCCTCTCCCTAGTCACCCTTCTCTATCTCTTCTTCGTATTCCTTTTGTCTTTCCTCCTCCTCCTCTCTCTTTTCTTGACCCTTATAATACAAATATGAGTTTATATTTATTTCCTTCCCTTCCTCCTCCTCCTCCTCCTCCTCCTCCTCCTCACATTCTTCCTCCTCCTTTTCCTTAGTCATCCTCCTCTATCTCTTGGTTTTTCTTTTTGTTTCTCCTCTTTTTTTTCTCTTCTCCTCCTCCTCCTCCCTTTCTTCCTCCTCTTCCTTCTCCTCTTCCTCCTAGTCATCCTCCTCTATCGCTTCGTTTTTCTTTTTCTGTCTCTCATCCTTGTATTTTTTGTTCCCATAACACACCACCATGATTTTATATTATATTACTATTTCTTCTCTTCTTTTGTCATATCTTCTTCGTTCTTCTCTATCTCTTATTTCTCCTCCTCTTCCTTCTTCTTCCGCTACATCTCTTCTTCTTCTTCTATTCCCCACTTTACTTCTCTCTTGGTTTTCTTCCTTGTTCATATTTTCTATTTTTTCTTCTCAAAGTCTTATACAATTATCTCTATTTCCTCTCAAACTGTTCTTCATCCTTTCCCTTTCTTTCTATCCCGTTCGTTTTTTTCCTCCTCACTTCTTATTCCTTGCTTTCTCTTCCTCATCTATATTTTTCCTTTCTTTTTCTTCCTTATCTCTATTCTTCTCTATTTTCACTCGTTTCTTCTTTCTTTTCTTTTTTATTATGCTTTTTTAAGTTTCACTCTACTTCAATTCCTTCACATCCGTTTATTCGTTTCTCTTACTCCCTTTTTGTCTTCAATTCCATTATTGCTTCTTCTTCTTCTTCTTCTTCTTCTTCTTCTTTTTCCTCCTCCTCCTCGTCCTCTTTCTCCTCCTCCTCTTCCTCTTCCTCTTCCTCTTCCTCCTCCTCCTCCTCCTCCTCCTCCTTCTCTTCCTCGTCCATTACCAACACGCGGCCACCTCTTCACGATGTACCACCACCATCACCACCAACATCACCACACACACACACACACACACACACACACACACACACACAGTAGGCATACCGTATCACATTTCTTCATTCACTACATCACCACCACCACCACCACTACTATCATCATCATCATCATCATTAAACACACTATAGAATTTACGTATGAATATTAATGGTTGAGAGAGAGAGAGAGAGAGAGAGAGAGAGAGAGAGAGAGAGAGAGAGAGAGAGAGAGAGAGAGAGAGAGAGAGAGAGAGAGAGAGCAATAGGAACTAAACGATTAACAAGCAACAAAAGATAACAAAGAGGCGGAAAGAGAGAGAGAGAGAGAGAGAGAGAGAGAGAGAGAGAGAGAGAGAGAGAGAGAGAGAGAGAGGAAGGAAGAAGGGAGAATAAAAGAGGAAGTAGGAGGGAGACAAGAATGGAGGAAGGGAGGGAGGGAGAGGAAAGGAGGAAATGAGGAGGGAGAGGAGGAGGAGGAGGAGGAGGAGGAGGAGGAGGAGGAGGAGGAGGGCCCTGTAACCTCTGACCTACCTCCCCTTCCTTATTATTCCCCTCCCTCCCCTCCGTCCCCCTCCTTCACTCAACCACTTCCCTTTAGTAAATGTCCCTCATCAAAGAGAGAGAGAGAGAGAGAGAGAGAGAGAGAGAGAGAGAGAGAGAATGAGGAATCACAGGTGACGCAAGGAAGGACGAGGAGGAAACATGTCCTTCTCACAGATATAAAGTTACACCTGCTTCCAGCCTGTCACCTGTGCTCTCTCTCTCTCTCTCTCTCTCTCTCTCTCTCTCTCTCTCTCACGCTGATTATTTACATCATAACATAACCTCAAAGATTCAATTAATATGAGACTATACAAAGCCGTTTTCTGTTGGACCACATGAACATCAATTCCAGTCAAGTCATCCTGGAAATATGCCTCGTTTTCTCTCACGCTCCGTAACGTTTTCTCTCACACGTTTTCTCTGAGCCCGCCCTCCCTGTTGCTTCTCTTCTCGCCGCATCAACCCTGACCACAATAATATCGCCACAACCACACTGATCGCTGCCACACTAGCCACACCAACACCGCAAGTTTGGTCACGGAGAAAACTGTCAGTGGCGTTAAGAGAAACTCGATTGTCGTACCAGAAACACAATAAAATCATCGTAAAGTATATTTTTTCCTTTTTTCCTCCTTTGGTTGTTGTTTTATCATAGTTTGCCATTAAAAGGTCCAGTTTTTCGTCATTATTTTCCTATATTGCTACTGTGAGAGGAGAGTTTCAATGGTTATTACTACTGATATTATTACCACCACTATTTCTATTAATATCATCACCACCACCATCATCATCATCATCATCATCACCACCACCACCACCACCACTATCACTGTTCTGGTTAAACAGGTTAGCACAATATATATAAGTAGTTTTCAAGGTTGATTTTGAGCGTTATATATGCATAATCTCTCTCTCTCTCTCTCTCTCTCTCTCTCTCTCTCTCTCTCTCTCTCTCTCTCTCTCTCTCTCTCTCTCTCTCTCTCTCTCTCTCTCTCTCCTTGTTTATGCACGGGGAGAAAAGACATGGTTTCTATTCAGTCATGCAAACAGTCAGGCACGAACAGACCATTCATGCAATCAGTCAGTCAGTTAGTCGGTCGGTCGGTCGGTCAGTCAGTCAGTCAGTCAGTCAGTCATTCAGTCAGTCAGTTAGTCAGTTAGTCAGTCGGTCGGTCGGTCAGTCAGTCAGTCAGTCAGTCAGTTAGTCGTCACATTAACCCCTTCAATACTGGCACAAATTTTTTTTATCTTGAGATTTGTGTAAGATTAAACAATTTTCTTGACATTAGGAGGAGTCTATGGAGCTCAGAGGATTAATGGTCACAGTCTTCACTAGTTTAATCCCACATATAAGTTTCTGAAGCTGTAGAAAATCACCAAATAGTAAGCAGAATGAATGTGGAAACGCGTCATAGCACTGAAGGTATTAATGAGTCAGTTTCAAAGACTTTCACCGTGATTGGGTTTCTAAATTTCTACTGAAGGGTTATGAGGTGACGGGATGAGCTATTGGGGTCATGCTCTCTCTCTCTCTCTCTCTCTCTCTCTCTCTCTCTCTCTCTCTCTCTCTCTCTCTCTCTCTAATCATCATCACCATTTATCGTTCATCTTCTATTTTTTTCTTTCCTTTGTTGTCTGGCGGTGTCCCATTACGGTGTCTGTGTCAGCATGGCCCTTCACTTCACATGGCCTGTCTTTAACATATTGCTCTCTCTCTCTCTCTCTCTCTCTGCGGCGGATCATTTTCATATACCACAGAGATTAGTTGAGTTCTCTTTACTAAAAACAGCTGTCAAGTCAATCATCCTCGGTAGATATGTCAAGAAATTGGGCAAATTAATGACGTTTTTAATCTTTCCAGGATCATGGCGCGTTTTCTTATTCATTCTGCTTACTATTTGCTGATTTTATACAGCTTCAGAAACTCATGTGGCGATTAGAATAGTGAAGACTGTGGCTATGAATCTTCTGACCTCCATATGCCCTTCTTAATGTAAATAATATCGTCTAATCGTATTAAAAAAATTCATGGTAGAAATGCGTCCCAATACTGAAGGGGTTAATCTCTTCAGTTAATAAAATCTCTGTAGACTCTTCCCAATATCAATAGAATCGTGTTAATGAAATTCCCCCAAAAAAACATGGTAAAAATGCGTCTCAGTACTGAAAGCATTACATCCCCACGCTATTAAACTCGCAGGAGATCAAATACTACACAACCAAGACATATCAGAGCACAGAGGAAGTATCCCAAACAAATATTTATGTTTTACCTCAAAAGCTCAATTTTCTTCCAATATTGTCAAACGTAGAAAATCAGTAATAAATAGGGGTCACCATGCAAGTTTACACAAATACACCTTGAGATAGACATTTGAACATTTTATCACATATATCATTGAAACCTCATGAGCTCAAGACTAACACACACACACACACACACACACACACACACACACACACACACACACACACACACACACACACACACAAGGACCGTGTTTAGAAGACAATATCCATAACCACACCGGAATAGAATGAGAGAGAGAGAGAGAGAGAGAGAGAGAGAGAGAGAGAGAGAGAGAGAGAGAGAGAGAGAGAGAGAGAGAGAGAGAGAGAGAGAGAGAGAGAGAGAGAGAGAGAGAGAGAGAGAGAGAGAGAGAGAGAGAGAGAGAGAGAGAGAGAGAGAGAGAGAGAGAGAGAGAGAGAGGAGGAAGGAGAGTAAGAAAGTACGAAAAGAATAAAACAAAGAAAGAATGAGAGAAGAGAGGAAGAAAAGGAAAAAAGAAGAAAGGAAGAAACAATGAAGAAAAAATAAACAAACTAGAAATGAGAGAGAGAGAGAGAGAGAGAGAGAGAGAGAGAGAGAGAGAGAGAGAGAGAGAGAGAGAGAGAGACAGTCGTACATAATTCAAGGAAGAAAGAAACAGGAGGAGGAAGACACTATTTGGGGAAAGAAAGTAAAAAAAAAAAAAAAAAATGGAGAGAAAAATACAGAGAACCAGGAGAAGGAGGAGGAAGAAGAGGAGGAGGAGGAGGAGGAGGAAGAGGAAAAGGAGGAGGAAAGCAACAAGGAACACCATGGCATACCAGCAGGAGGGAAATAGAAACCGTTACAAAGAGACCAAGTAGAGAACACCCCACTGTCACACACACACACACACACACACACACACACACACACACACACACACACACACATACCTGGCTTGTCACATCCCTCGTCTCGTCTCAAACACCTCATCTCATCTCATCTATACAATTTTCCCACGTACACACACACACACACACACACACACACACACACACACACCACACACTCTCTCTCTCTCTCTCTCTCTCTCTCTCTCTCTCCACTTGTCTAAGGCGGAGAAAGGAGAGAAGAGAGAGGTGAGTGGAAAGAAACATTGGGGGTCTGGAGGCAATCTACACAAGTCTGCCAGGAAACAATAGCCAGACAGAAAACGTGGTCCAATAACAAAAGCTTGAGAATAACAGCTCAGTGACACAGCAAGGAGGAAGGAGGAGATAGACGTGGTATAGTTGGTACTTGTTTAATTTCTGTGGCTCTCTCTCTTTATCTCTCTCTGTGTGTGTCTCTTTGTATATCTGTCTGTCTGTCTGTCTGTCTGTCTGTCTCTTTGGTAAGTTATCGAAAAAATGGTGTAAAAAGAAGTGATTTGTGGTGAATAAGGGAAATTAAAAAAGGAGAAGAGCAGTTGTTGTTTTCTTAGTTTATGTATCCACTAACGCTCGAAGAAGGAGAAGAAGAAGAAGGAGAAGAAGAAAAGGAAAGAGTTCAGACACATAATCAACTCGTTAAAATTTTCTCCTTGGATTCAAAGTCGAAAAAGCTGAAAAAAAATTACGCATAAAAAAAAAACTATAAATAAATAAACACTTCATATCAAACCTACCTTAGTATATATATAAAAAAAAAAACGAAAAAAACGAAAAAAAAATATATACGACAAAAGATTTACGGCGAGGAAAAAATCAACAACAACAACAACAACAACAACAACAACAACAACAACAGGAGGAGGAGGAAGCACCAATCCTGTACAGTCAAAGGTAAACAAAGGGATGCTTACCTGTAAACATCGCGTCAATGCCCTCGCCCCTTGCTGCTGAATGAGAAGTAAACAAAATGAAGGAGGAGGAGGAGGAGGAGGAGGAATCGAGGGCGTGGGCTCTTCCAATGACGTCATGAGCACAGCGGTGACGTCACAGCTACGCTTACACTCACCTGTGGGAAGAAAATAATTGGTCTCATTACCTTAGTTTACCTGGAATTTCTATTTTTTTTGGAGAGAGAGAGAGAGAGAGAGAGAGAGAGAGAGAGAGAGAGAGAGAGAGAGAGAGAGAGAGAGAAATACACTCATTCCCTCCTTTCACTCTCACCTCAACATTTTCACCTTTGTCATCTTCATTTCACCAAAACCAATGCCTCTCCTTCCTCCCTCCCTTTCCCTCCCCTTCCTTCTTTTTTTTTCTTTTCCTTCTTTTCTTTCCTCCTCCCCTACCCACAATATATCCCCTGTCTCCTCCTTCCTTCCTTCCTTCCTTCCATCTTCTCTTTCCTCCCACACCTTTCCAATCGTCCCTTCCTCAGCACCTTCACCATTTTCCCTTCACACTTTGGCCTCTCATCCTACCCTGCCACCCACCCTGCCACCCTTCCTCCCTCCCTCCAGGCGTCCCTCTCAAGGTAAATATTGACTCGGTTCAGGTGAGTCTTTAGTATTCAGGCTCAGGTAAGGTCGCCGCTCACCTGTGTCTTACCTTACCTTACCTGTAGGAATGTGTACGTGTGACTATGTAGACATGTGTGTGTATCTGTGTGCGTGTGCGTGCGTGTGTGTGTGTGTGTGTGTGTGTGTGTGTGTGTGTGTGTGTGCTTTGATTAAGTGACTCAGTTTTTTTTTCTTTCTTTTTGTTTTATTTCTAGTGTTTTGGTGTGTGTGTGTGTGTGTGTGTGTGTGTGTGTGTGTGTGTGTGTGTGTGTGTGTGTGTGTGTGTGTGTGTGTGTGTGTGTAGTCTTATACATATTTTTTCTTGGACTTACTCGCTTATGTAATGTGTGTTTATCTATCGAAGTGTTTGTTTGTCCAGTAATTCATTGACATCATTAGTGAACGCAGCATTAATTAATGGCCGACTCTCTGTATCAATGATTCAATTTACTAATCACACCCGTTCGTCTGTCTAACATCAATCATAATTATGTTTTTTTTTTTTTTATATACATCACAAACTCTCTCTCTCTCTCTCTCTCTCTCTCTCTCTCTCTCTCTCTCTCTCTCTCTCTCTCTCTCTCTCTCTCTGTTCAATGCACCCTTCTTCCTTTAATCAACAATACTTTCATCTTTTTCCTCATCTCTCCAATCCTCCTCCTCCTCCTCCTCCTCCTCCTCCTCCTCCTCCTCCTCCTCCTCCTCCTCCTCCTCCTCCTCCTTCTCCTCTTGCCCTCCTTCCTTCATTCCTCCCTCATTACCCTCCATCACCACTTAGCTCACTTCATGTCAACAAAAACTCCCCCACACATTCTCTCTCTCTCTCTCTCTCTCTCTCTCTCTCTCTCTCTCTCTCTCTCTCTCACACCACCCACCTCTTACCCATTCCTGGTGTGAGTGACTGTGTATGCATCATTAGTTTACTGGGTCTCTCTCTCTCTCTCTCTCTCTCTCTCTCTCTCTCTCTCTCTCTCTCTCTCTCAAGGAAGCAAAGGCAGAAATCTAGAAACCAGACAAGAAGAAATAAAAGAAGGGAAGAAGAAAAGAAAGGAAGGAAGGAAGGAAGGAAGGAAGGAAGGAAGGAAGGAAGGAAGGAAGGAAGGAAGGAAGGAAGGAAAGGCATGAGTGAATGAATGAAGGAATGAAAGAAGAAGGAGAGAAGGAAGGAAGGAAGGAGTAAAAGGAAGTAAAGAAGATGGTACGAAGATGAGAGAGAGAGAGAGAGAGAGAGAGAGAGAGAGAGAGATAAACAACTCCCCGGAGAGAAGGTGATGTGTGTCTTAGCTATAGAGCAAGGCATTAGTAATACTCTCTCTCTCTCTCTCTCTCTCTCTCTCTCTCTCTCTCTCTCTCTCTCTCTCTCACCTGTGGCTTTATTTAACCCTCGACAAGGCAACTTTAAGAATTTCTAGACCTTCTGTAGTCTAACCTTTCTTTCCTCCTCCTCTCTCTCTCTCTTTTTTTTTCTCCCTCTCTTTATCTCCCTCCCCTCTCTCTTCACTCCCTCCTTCCCTCCTTCCCCTGCGCCATTCATCCCGGCAGGCCAGGCAAGGGGGGCCTTCACAACAGGGAAATGGAAGGGAAATAGACGGGTGGAAATAGCTGGGAGGTAGATGTATAGAGAGAGATTCAATTGATTTCTTTATTCTACAGTGTATTGTCTGAGAGAAAAGTGTTTTTAAATTTTTTTACTTTTTTTTACGTTTCTCCGTTGATTTTTCTCTTTCTCCTTTTTTCTTTTTTTCTTCTTCTTACTCTTACTCTCCCCTCGTGTTTTTTTCTTTTTTCTTTATTTCGTTTTTTCTTTTCCTTCTCCTTGTTTCTTAATGCAGTAACGATAAAAAAAAACAATCACAGCAACAACAACAACAACAACAACTACGATACCACCACTACTATACCACCACCACCACACCACCACCACCACTATTACTACTACTACTACTACTACTACTACTACTACTACTACTACTACTACTTTCACTATCCTTGTATCAACACTGCCCATATACGTATATCTACAAAGTCACACACACACACACACACACACACACACACACACACACACAGAGGGAAGAGCGTGGCATAAGGTAGGTAATAAGAACACGAAGAGAAGAGAGAGGAACTAATAAAAAAAAGGAGGATGAAGGAAAGAAGGAGAAAAAAGAACTGAGCTAGGAAAGGAATGGAAAAGAGGGAAGGAGTGAGGGAATTGTGGGATGTGGTTATGGGTGAGGGGAGAGGGTGAGGGAGAGGGTGAGGGAGATGAGGGAGTCGTGAGGGCGATGATTAGGCATACTTTATGAGGCGTTGAGGGAAGTATGTGAGGGTGGGATGAGGGCATAAATGATAATGAACGTGGGAGGAGGAGGAGGAGGAGGAGGAGGAGGAGGAGGAGGAGGAGAAAAGGCGGAGGAGGAGGAAGACGACGACGATGACGAGATAAAAAGAGTGAAGGAATAATAAACAGAAACGGAAAGAGTAAAAGAATAGGAACAAAATGAAAGAAAGAAGAAAAATAGAAAAGAAAAGGAAATATAAAAACACATATGAATAAAGAAAAAGGGAGAACAAGAAAGGAAAAGGCAGATAGAAGGAATGCACTAATAACAGATACTTAGAGCAAATTGAAGGAGGGAGAGGAGGAGAATGGGAAAAAGGAAGAGAGGATATGGACAAATGGATCTTCGGAGGGTAGAGAGGAAGGGGAAGGGAGGAAAGAGGGGAGGAAAAGGGAGGGAGGATAAAGTAATGGAACGAAGCACGGAATAAAGATAAGGAGCAAAGGACAAAGGGATAAATATAGAGAATAATGGATGAAAGAAGGAGAAAAGGAGGAGAAAGGAAAAAGAGTAATGAAGACAAATATAAAATGAAGACGAGAGAGAGAGAGAGAGAGAGAGAGAGAGAGAGAGAGAGAGAGAGAGAGAGAGAGAGAGAGAGAGAGAGAGACATCACGTAACTGCTCCAAGAAATCCAATATTACGTAAGAGAATAAATCCAGTACTGAGGTCACGAGGTATAAAGTTGAAGCCAATAACACTCTCTCTCTCTCTCTCTCTCTCTCTCTCTCTCTCTCTCTCTCTCTCAGCCTTGACCCGAACGTATGACCTTGATGAGCATTGATTTTTCTCTCCAGGTATTACTTCTTTCTCTCCTTTAGTTTCCTCTCTCTCTCTCTCTCTCTCTCTCTCTCTCTCTCTCTCTCTCTAGACCCGTACTGTTCCTTCCCACATCCGCTTTATTTTCCCCCCTCCTTACTCCTCCTCCTCCTCCTCCTCCTCCTCCTCCTCCTCCTCCTCCTCCTCCTCCTCTTCCTCCTCTATCTACTTTAACCCTAGATTACCTTTCCTCTCTCTCAATTTCCCATTTCCATTCATAGTTTCTTCCCTTCTTTATCATATTTTCCTCTTCATCTTATTTTTTTTCGCTTTCTCCTCCACCAACAGCATGAGGAAGAGACAAACACTATCTAATCTCTCTCTCTCTCTCTCTCTCTCTCTCTCTCTCTCTCTCTCTCTCTCTCAGGAAGGTACTTGCAATCCTCGCTTCATTAACAGGAGTGGCAAGGCAAGGCAGGGAAAATATGGCGGGTGGTGAACTGGTTTACTGAGAGAGAGAGAGAGAGAGAGAGAGAGAGAGAGAGAGAGAGAGAGAGAGAGAGAGAGAGAGAGAGAGAGAGAGTATAGTCACATCTCTCCGACTAAAGTTAAACCTCCCATGCCAGAATCATATATGAGGTGCGACAGCCCAACCACGTCCCTGCAAACCACAGCCAACCACCTCCCTCCTCTGCCAGCCACCCAACCAGCCAGCCATTCAGCCGCCACCCAGGTCTTCCCTCACCAAAGACCCACCTGGTGCCTTCATACCCTCACTTCTCAACATCTTACTCTGAAATACTTTGTCAAAATCTCAAAATACTTTCAAAACACTCCATACTGTTATTCAAGAGAGACATATCTAATATTTTTTGGACGAGAACCAGAGTCTGTTTGGCTTTTGAAAATATTCGTGTTATACTTTCCAATACTCTCAAAAGGCTCCACACGGTTATTCAAGAGTTCTTTTTGACGGCTCTAGTGACATATCAAGTATATTTTCACATGGTTAACTTTAAAAACAGTCTTGAGAATCCGGGTCAGTTTGGCTTTTGAAAATAGTCGTGGTGTGAGAGGAAAGGGTCCAAAACTCTTAAAAGGCTCCACATGGTTATTCAAGAGTGCTTTTTGGCAGGTCTAGTAACAGATCAACTATATTTTTTACCTGATCATCGTAAAAACAGGGTCTCAAAAGGCTGCATACTGTTATTCAAGAGTGATTTTTCTGGTTCTAGTGACAGATCAACTATATTTTTACATGGTTAACTCTAAAAGCACTCTTGATGACCCGGGTCTGTGTAGGTTTTGATAATAGCAGTAGTTCGTATACCCTTCTCAGACAGATACCTACCATCACACCCCTGAGAGCTATATTTACCATACATTAGAGGGTCCTGACAGTACAGTTACGTCATAAAGACCATAGACTTATTGCACTCTCATTATCTACAGGGACACCTTGCCACACCTTGCCACACCTTACCACAGCAAGGCCATACATCTGAAATAACATCACCTATCAGAAACGCATTTGTAACCTGCCTAGACCATTACCACATATATTCAGAACATGGTGGAGTTTCTAGACTAAATAATACTGGCCATATCAAATTTGCAGCCACTTCAGATCAAACCAAACCTGCTTAAACCAATTTGCACCTTCTTCATATCGCACCACGTCTGCTAATCCTTATCGACACTTCCACACAAACACAAACCTGCTGAAATTGCATCTAAGTATCTTTCATACCACACCACTATGTAAAATCAAGTACCATTTCTTTATTTACACCATATGGGGTTCTCACGGGTGTTTACGGAATGTGGTGTGGTGTGGTGTGGTACGGCGTGGTGTGGCTGTGAACAACTACGATAAAAAGTGAACAATATATTAATACTGCGGTGGAGGAATTTTATCTATCTCCTCCAGGCCACAGCTACACCTGCCCAAACACCACCACACTTCCCCAGCCTCCCTTCTACACCTGTATGACTAAACCACACCTACACCATCCCCACATACTCAAGCTTTCACCTATTTTCCACACAACACCTGCAGAACTCTCGAGGTACACTACACCTGCCCAACCGCACCTGCCAAGCCACAGACACCCCACACCTGCCAGACAAAGGCGTGGCAGGTTCTCACAGTTGACCTTCCTCTCTATTGATTATCCTTGGCTGTGTCCGTCCACACCTGCTGCAGTACACACACACACACACACACACACACACACACACACACACACACACACACACACACACACACACACACACACGCTGTCTGACCTACTTCACTCTACACTCTAGTAACTTTAATGCGCTCAGCTGTGTCACGTGACCTCTCCACCCACACACTATCACTGTTACCACCACCACCACCGCTGCCGCCTCCACCACCACCACCGCCGCCGCCGCCAGTAGCATAATAGCAACAGTGGCGGGAACAAGAACAATAATAATAATAACAACATCAACTACTACTACTACTACTACTACTACTAGTACTACTACTACTACTACTCCTACTACTAGTACTACTACTACTACTACTACTACTACTGCTACTACTACTATTGCCCATTGCCTTTCCTCTATATCAAGAAGATAAAATAGTACTGTAATAGTAGAAGAAAAAGAAGAAGAAGATGAAGTAAAAGAGGGAAAGAAAAATAAGAACATGATGTAAGAGGAGAAAAAAAAAACCAGACATAGAGAGAAAAAAGAGAGAAGGTAGAAAAAGAGAAAGAGAAGAAAGAAGGAGGAAGAAACTAACCATTCATCTCTAAAAGGAATGTTCGAGGTATGGCAACGACCTTCACCACCACCACCACCACCACCACCACCACCAGGACGGGGCGGCATGGGCTGTTATCTTTAAGTTTAATATTAGCCCGAGGGTGGCGTCTGGCGGCCACGCTGGGCTGCTATATGTGGACGAAGATCGCGTGCATTGAGATAGGTTGCGGAGGTCAAGACAGGTGAGAGAGAGAGAGAGAGAGAGAGAGAGAGAGAGAGAGAGAGAGAGAGAGAGAGAGAGAGAGAGAGAGAGAGAGAGAGAGAGAGAGACTGTCTGACTGTGTGGCTGTGTGTTGTTGTGTTGTGTGTTGTTGTTGTTGTTGTGTTGTGTGTGTGTGTGTGTGTGTGTGTATGTGTGTGTGTGTGTGTGGGCTCTGTTTTGCCTCTCCTCGCCTCTCGTGTCCTCTCAAGGCCGAGCGTGCTGAGCCTTTCATCTTCCCTCCTCCTCCTCCTCCTCCTCCTCCTCCTCCTCCTCCTCTCTTCTTTTCCATTCACTTTACCGTCTTCCACTCCTCCTCCTCCTCTTCCTCCAGGCATCCTTTCATTCCTCTTATTTACCTTCTCCATTTCACTTCTTTTCATTTAACAAAAAAAAAAAAAAAAGAAAAAGAGAAGCAGCATGTAAATATTGAAAGAGCAATCGGATCTCTAAATGAAGAAAGCAGCATAACACACACACACACACACACACACACACACACACACACACACACACACACACAAACACACACACACACACACGTACTAATACAAGTGAATGGCGATAAGAGTAATGAAGGAGGTACTGTACAGGAAATGGAAAGGAAGTAGAGAGGGGAAGGGAGAGAGAAGACTTGAAGAGGAGGAAGGGGAGGAGGGGAGGGAGGGAGGAAGAGAGGTAGGGTTAAACGGGAGGATGTTAAAGTACTATATAGATAAAGAGAGGAAGGGAGGAGGAAGAGAAGAGAAAAGGAAAATAAAGGAAGGAGTGAAGGATTAAGAGAGAGAGAGAGAGAGAGAGAGAGAGAGAGAGAGAGAGAGAGAGAGAGAGAGAGAGAGAGAGAGAGAGAGACTGGAAAAGGGACGGAGAAAGGTAATACAATATGTTAATTAATTAAGACAAGTATATTTGAGCGGGAAAATAAAGCGTCATTTTGTGGCTTTTAAGAATAATTGGATGAGAGAATACGAGACGATAATTTGAGAGACTAATGAGAAGAAAATGTAAAAGTTAACAATAATCTGCCATTTTTTCATATTTTTTTCAGACTGGCATGCAATCAGTCGCCATGACACCTAAATTATAGAGGGGAAACTCTGCCCAAATCGATTATTTTTCCCCCTCTCTTTTCCACTACTGCTGCAAATGGCTGACGGCACATTACAAGAGGGGAAAGTAACAGCGCAGGCCTCTCTCTCCCCTCTCTCCTCTCTCCCTTTCCTCTCTGTTTCCCCTCTATTTCGTCATCTCATCACCCCCTTCCCCTCTCTTCTATTTTCCCTTTTGTCCATTATCCTCGTCTTCCCCTTATTTCATGGTGCCTTTCCCCTCTTTGTCAACTCTCCCTGTTTCCTTTTCCTCTCTATTTTTATTATTTTCCTGGTTAAATACCCTATTTTTCCCCTCTTCTTGTTACTATCGTTACCTTTATTGATGTTTTTCTTCTAATATTTTTTTCTCTCTTCTCTTTTTTCTCTTTTTCCTTCTATTTTTTTTTCTTTTTCTGGCTAAGTACCTTATTTTTTCCCTCTCTCTGTTACTATCGCTACCTTTATTTATATTTTTCTTGTATTTTTTTCTTTTTCATTTCCTTGTTTACTTTCTATACTCTTGTTCTTGTTCTTTTTTTTAATTATTTTTCTTTTGTTTCTATTCTCATCTTTTCTTTTCGTTTTCCGTCTTTTATTACCTTCATTCATGTTTCTATTCTCTTTCACTCA
>NC_059304.1:13491392-13503892 GCF_017591435.1 Portunus trituberculatus
CTCTCTCTCTCTCTCTCTCTCTCTCTCTCTTGACAAGTACTCTATCTCCATGTTTGTGGGTTGAAGACATCACCTCAAGCTGTCCTTCTCAATAGCATACAATGAAGCTGAAGGTAAGATACATGGTTACCCTTAGCTACAGTTATGAGTGACGGCAGTGATTCGTGCACAGGTTAATCCCTTCAGTACTGGGACACATTTTTACCTTGAAATTTGTGTGTGATTAGATAATTTTATTGACAATAGGAAGGGTCTATGGAGGTCAGAAGATTAATGGCCAGTCTTCACTATTTTAATCACCCCACGTAAGTTTCTGAGGCTGTATAAAATCACCAAATAGTAAGCAGAATGAATATGGAAACGCGTCTTGGTACTGAAGGGGTTAATACTGGGACACATTTTTACCTTAATTTCTGTACGATTCGACCATTTTATTGACATTAGGAAGGGTCTATGGAGGTCAGAAGATTAATGGCTACAGTCTTCACTATCTTAATCCTCACATAAGTTTCTGAATCTGTATAAAATCACCAAATAGTAAGAAGAATAAATACGAAAACGCGTCATGGCACTAAAGGGGTTAAGATCGCGTCCATAACCTGCCAACACCAGAGATAAATCACGAAGTCTGACAGGTTAATCAATAAGTACAGTCTAATAATACTATAATACTAAGTGACATTGAGAAGTAATCACACGCTATCAAGTTTAAAGAGATTTTGGTTTATTTATTTACTTCTTTAACGCTCTAATGATTTAATTGCCTTGGTGTTGATCGTGTTGCGATTTGAATCTGTATAATTCCATGCCTGTGAGTTTCATTACGGCTAATTAATCGAATGTTTGTTACTGTAATGTAATCTGCATCTATATTAATGTATACTTTCTTTTTTTTTTAATGTGTATTCATCTAATTGCATTGTAGTTTCCATTATCAAACACTCCAGATATTGGTCATTTTCCCTTTAATATATCTAAGTTTTCATTACTTTCCACAGTTACCATATCACTCACCTTCATTAACTCCTTCAGCATCAGGACCCCGTTTTCATATTCAAATGAGACTGATTCATTTTTTTTTTCGCCTTTATTTCAAAAGTACAAAATAATACTGATGAAAACACGGCCAGTTGATCTCTGCATACTATTTGGTGATTTTACACTCCTTCAGATACTTATGTTGGGGATTAAAACAGTGAAGACTCTAGCCATTAATCTTCTCACCTCCATAGACCTTTCCTAATGTCAATAATATCGTCTAATGGAAGTAAAAAAAAGTGTCCCAGTACTGAAGAAGTTAAACAAGTTCTAACATATCACACACTCCTTCCCCGCCAATCCAAACTACATCCCACACACACCCTCCCCATGTCCACATCCTCGACATCCCCTTCCCATGTCCATCCCCGAGACACACCCATCTCCTGTCCACATCCCCGGACAACCAATCCTTAACAAGGCGACAGTTAGCAAGGGTACCAAACCATAGGTCACTACTCACCCATTATTGCAGTTGTTAGCGATCAGGGACGAGCTGGAGGCTGTCTGTGCGTGTGTTTACTCCTCGTCTTGGCGGCTAGTGACACCCACACTCAAGACCAACACCCCCACACACCCACGCTTCACACCCACACGCCCACTGAAGCCTGAGAGAGCGGGAGAGCGACGTTCACCCCACCCGACGTCTGACAACACACTACCAGGTTGCCGTTGCCCTACCCAGCCAGCGGGCTAGCCCAGCGCCAGGAGAGGGCCAAGATCGCGTTGCCACGTACTCTTACAAGGTGAAGAAACTATCGTACGTGATGCCAAACTTAGAGTCCGGTTTAGTAATGTAACTCGCGCTTGGGTATCATACTTAATGAAGGATTTGATGCATGAAATTGAGAAGAAAGATGAAGTAGCGGTGAATGAAGGAATAGATAAAGGAGAAAAGAGGGGAATGTATGAATGATAAACGGTGAATGTGCAACGCTAAATAATTCAGAGGGGTGAGAGAGAGAGAGAGAGAGAGAGAGAGAGAGAGAGAGAGAGAGAGAGAGAGAGAGAGAGAGAGGGAGAGGGAGAGGCAGAGGGAAGGGGTGTGTCATAGAGGAAAACTCATTTATCATTTATTGTCATTGCCATTGTAATCTTGTTGACTGTAGTGGTGGTGATGGTGGTGGTAGTAAAGGAAGTCTCTCTCTCTCTCTCTCTCTTAGCGGTGGAAGGGGTGTTAGGTTAGATTATAAACATTTTAGTGCCACTTTATGTGTGTGTGTGTGTGTGTGTGTGTGTGTGTGTGTGTGTGTGTGTGTGTGTGTGTGTGTGTGTGTGTGTGTGTGTGTGTGTGTGTGACAAATGGACGAGAGCACAATTACAAAAATTAATCACATTTCACCATCAGGTAATCAAAACAAATGAGAGACTAATTCATTTCTTTTTTCGCGTTTATTTCAAAAGTACAAAATAATACTGATGAAAACACGGCCAGTTGATCTCTCTCTCTCTCTCTCTCTCTCTCTCTCTCTCTCTTCACATTTACTCTCAATCTCCATCCTAGACTGGCCTGACTTCCTTCCTCCTCCTCCTCCTCCTCCTCTATGCGACCCCCCAGCGTGAGGGTTGCAATAGTCCCCTCCCTTCGCTCACTCTTACTGCCTGACCATCGCTCGTGACCTGACCTCTCACTCTCGAAGGTCACTCTTATGCCACCCTTGACCTGACATTTTATCGCCACGACCTTCCTTTATGTCCCTCGTAAACGCCGCCCTTCTCAAAATGTGACCTTTGTTATTTCTTTGGTATTATCCTCTTCTCTGTTGATTTTTCTTTTGCTACTGTTATTATTTTCATTTGCTAATTTTTCTTCCTTTTTTGTTTGGGTTTGGTTGATTTTTCTTGTTATTTTTCTTTTTATGTTGTTTTTTTAGTGGTTTTGTTTTGATGGTTCTAATTTTTTTCATCCTTTTCTTATTTTTTTTCTTTCTGTGTTTCTTATTTTTTTCTTTTATTTTGTTTTCTTTGTTTATTTATTTTCTTTTTTTTTGGGTTCTGCATCTTCTTCGTTGTAATTTTTTTTCTTTACTTTTTCCCTTCCTTTCTTCTCTTGTAAATCTTTTTTTTTTTCTTTCATGTAAGACAATTAATCTTCACATCCTTCCCTTTTCTCGTACATAAGCTTACCTTCACTTTAATTTTTTTGTAGCATTTACCTTCACAAAACCTTTCTTTTCTTAGCTTTCCTTTCCTAGCAGGCTTTATCACCTCTTCTCTGTCTAAAACACTTCATAATTCTCTTTCCATACCTCTTTTGTTCTTTTCTGTCAGTACTTCTATTCTCTTCTCTATCCCAGCTCATAATTTTCTTTTCATAACTCCTTTGTTCTTCTCTGTCACTTTCTTCAGTACTTCTCTATCTAAAACACTTCATGATTTTCTTTCCATTCTTCCTTTACTCTTTTCTGTCACTTTTTTTCAGTACTTCTCTTCTCTTCGTCTTCATCCCTTCTCTCAAACACAGGCAAATTGGAGCTTCACAACGGCGCCTCTCGTCCAATGCGGTGTCCTCTCTTCCCTTGCATCTTGTCCAGGGTCTTCTGCTTCACGTGCCTAGCAAACGCCCTCTTCACAGCGGAGTACCTGAGCTGCTCCTCTCGAAGCTGCTCCTCCCTCACCGCCTCCTTCAGACGTTCTGCTTTCACTTTCTCAATTTCCTTCAAGAGTTCCTCCCTTTTCCGCTCCTTCTCCTTTGCAGCCTTCATCAGGAAAGACAAGGAAGGAGTTAAAGATGTGTGTGTGATTCACCTCGGTCGTCTGCTGGTCACCCAGCCAGTCTTCCCCATTACGGAGTGAGCTCTGAGCTCATAGACCGATCTTCGGATAGGACTGAGACCACATAACACTCCACACACCGGGAAAGCGAGGCCACAACCCCTCGAGTTACATCCCGTACCTATTTACTGCTAGGTGAACAGGGGCCACATATTAAAAGACTTGCCCATTTGCCTCGCCGATTACCGGGATTCGAACCCGGCCCTCTCGATTGTGAGTCGAGTGTGCTAACCACTACGCTATGCGGTGTGTGTGTGTGTGTGTGTGTGTGTGTGTGTAATTCACCACCGCCACGGTCGTCTGCTGGTCACCCAGCCAGTCTTCCCCATTACGGAGCGAGCTCAGAGCTCATATACCGATCTTCGGTTAGGACTGAGACCACAACACACACTCCACACACCAGGAAAGCGAGGCCACAACCCCTCGAGTCAAATCCCGTAACTATTTACTGCTAGGTGAACAGGGGCACATTAAGAGGCTTGCCCATTTGCCTCACCGGCCCCGGAACTCGAACCCTGGCCCACTCGATTGTGAGTCGAGCGTGCTAACCACTACACTACGCGGTGTGTTCACTGTTTGTCCTGCTGCAGTCTCTGACGAGACAGCCAGACGTTACCCTACGGAGCGAGCTCAGAGCTCATTATTTCCGATCTTTGGATAGGCCTGAGACCAGGCACACACCACACACCGGGACAAGGTCACAACTCCTCGATTTACATCCCGTACCTACTCACTGCCAGGTGAACAGGGGCTACACGTGAAAGGAGACACACCCAAATATCTCCACCCGGCAGGAGAATCGAACCCCGGTCCTCTGGCTTGTGAAGCCAGCGCTCTAACCACTGAGCTACCGGGCCGTGTGTGTGTGTGTGTGTGTGTGTGTGTGTGTGTGTGTGTGTGTGTGTGTGTGTGTGTGTGTGCATATTTACCAAGGTCTGTTTACGAACGGACTCGCAACTACCAGCCGTTACCCTCTCGGTGTGAACTCAAAGCTCCTTAATACCGATCTCCGGGTAAGACTGTGACCTCACACACCCCGCATCACATACCACACATCCCTAACTCCTGGTCAGGGGACACAGTAACTGCACCGCTTGTCGGCAGAAAAAACCCAGAGGTGACCAATCTCTAGTGGGGTTGGAGCCAATGCCAGCCAAGGCGGCACACACAGACTGCTGCATAGGACGCCCCGTGAGTGTGACATCGCTTTTACGTACTTTCCTGATGGTGTTGTGAGAAAGAGTGAGAGCGAGGGAGAAGTAGGCCAGTGATACCGTTTTTAACCCCTTCTATTCTGAGATGCATTTTTACCTTAATTTTTGGGTGTGATTAGACAGTTTTATTTGCATTAGGAAGGGTCTATAGAAGTCAGAAGATTAATGTCTACAATCTACACTATTTTAATCCCCACATAAGTTTCTGAAGCTGCGTCAAATCCACCAAACAGTAACCAAAATGAATATGAAAACGTGTCATGGTGTTTAAGGGGTTAAAGTGATCAGATGGAGTGTCTCATATCCTTAGTTTCAGTTTTAATTGCATTTCCACAAACCAGAGCGGAAATAAAAACAACATCTACAAAATTCAAAATATATCAACTGATTAAAAAGTATATGTGTGTGTGTGTGTGTGTGTGTGTGTGTGTGTGTGTGTGTGTGTGTGTGTGTGTGTGTGTGTGTGTGTGTGTGTGTGTGTGTGTGTGTGTGTGTGTGTGTGTGTGTGTGGGTTGTCTACCTGTGCATCCTGGTGTTGCTGGTAGCGATGGTACACCTGGTGGCTTTTCTCCAACTCCTGACGGCCGCGCAGAATGAGATTGCTTTCCTCCTGACGCAGCCCCGCCCTCTCCTTGCACCTGCAGGACACAAAACTACTTAGTGCTATATTCAGAAACGCTTTCCTCTCTCACCGCGACCATTTTCAAAGACCACGGAGACGATTAGCCGAGTTTTAAGAAGTATTTGCCCTGTTGATACTGCAAAAAACTTGTTAAAAGGCCACAAGGATTACAGAAACGTCCTTAAAAACCCATGTCACTTCAACTAGAGCCTCTCTCTCACCGCGACCATTTTCAAAGACCAAAGAGACGATTATCTGAGTTTTTAAGAGTATTTGCCCTGTTGATACTGCAGAAAACTTGTTAACATGTCACTAGAATTACAGAAACGTCCTTAAAAATCCCGTGTCACTTCAATTGGAGCTCTGAAAATAGTGAAGGTGCTGTGAGGCGCGGTGGTGTTTCAAAATATCGGCCTTATTTTAGTGAACGGCTGTGATGGCTGTACGTGTGTGTGTATTATGATTGGTAGTTTAAGAAAGTATCATAACCACCACCACCACTACTACTATTACTACATGCTACAACAACAACAACAACAACAACAACAACAACAACAACAACAACAACAACAACTACTACTACTACTACTACTACTACCACTACTACTGACTAATTACTCACAGCTGATCGAGGTCCTTTTTCACTTTGTTCTTCTTCTGCTCCTTCTCTCTACGTTCCCTCTCCAAGTCCTCCTCAAAGAGCCTCTGGTTTTGCCGCACTCTCTGGGCCCACATGGCGTCCTCCTCCTGCAGCTGCTTCCTCCGCTCCTGCCGTTCCTTTACCTGGACCGGGAGTGCCTTCAAAACCTATAAAATTGGGTATGATATCAATTTCAATTTCAACACAAGAAAAATAAGAAAGCTCAATTTTGTAGTGGTAAACCATTAAAAAATAATAATAGAAAACAAACACGCTATAAAAAACGACATAATTTTTGGGGTAACTATACTTTTTTGTGTAGGTGAAGCTTTGAATGTTTCTTTACGAGTGTTTACCTGAGCGTGTATCTTTTCCCCTCTCTCTAACGGCGTGATGGGGGCAGCAGGCGGGGGTAGGTACTTTCTCACCTTCCCCAGGGCGCGGGTTCTGCTCACTGCCTCCTCCCGCAGGTCCTCCACGCTCCGGCTGTCCACGCGGCAGTGCCCAGGAGAGTGTTGCTTTTTCTCCTCCTGTAGCCACGTGAGATGAGAGGAAGGAGGATGTTTTGTTGAGATAGCTTTCTTTTGCATCGTCATTATTATTATTATTATTGGTAGTAGTAGTAGTAGTAGTAGTAGTAGTAGTAGTAGTGGTGGTGGTGGTGGTGGTAGTAGTAGTAGTAGTAGTAGTAGTAGTAGTAGTAGTAGTAGTAGTAGTAGTAGTAGTAGTTGTAGTAGTAGTAGAAATGGTGGTGGTGGTGGTGGTGGTGGTGGTGGTGGTGGTAGTAGTAGAAGCAGTATTATTATTTTTACTATAATAATAATAATTATTATTATTATTATTATTATTATTATCATTATTATTATCATTATTATTATCATTATTATTATTATTAGTAGTAGTAGCTGTTGTTGATTAGTATTAGTAGTATTAATAGTAGCAGTAATAGCAGTAGTAGCAGCAGCAGCAGTAGTAGTAGTAGTAGTAGTAGTAGTAGTAGTAGTAGTAGTAGTAGTAGTAGTAGTAGTAGCAGTAGTGGCAATAGAAGCTATTTATATTATTACTTTTCTTTTCTTTTCTTTTCTATCTCCACTTCCGACACGTCACCACTTTGTAAAACCACCACCATCCACCACCATCACTGCCACCACTACCACCACCACCACCACCACCACCACCACCCGCGCCACCATTATCACTGCTGTTGTTTCCTGTCCAGTGCACTACATACATGATCACTCACTCGTATCGAAGCACAGAAAAAAATAATAAATAAATACACGGTTCAACAATTTAAGCGGAGAATTTAACAACAACTACTACTACTACTACTACTACTACTACTACTATTAGTACCATGACTCACCTTCTCCAACGTGACATCATGTAGCAGCGCCCTCAGCCTCTCAATCCTCCTCCTCACCATGACATCCTCCCGGTCCTCCAGCCTCCTCCCGGCCTCCTCCCCCTGCCTGCGCCCCGCCATCTCCCTCATCCGAGCGGCGTCGCTGCTGGAGAGGACCACACGGAGCCGCTGGTGACTTCTGCGGGTGTGGTCGACGAAATCCTTCCTGGTGCCCTTCTCTCGTGTCCACTTGGTGATGGTAGTGGCCATGCTTCTCTCGCCGCGTCCTCGTCTCCATGGCAACGGTGTGGATACTTATGTTCGGAGGCGTGCTGGGGCTGAGTCTTCTGCTTCATAAAGAATGGTTTGGATTTAGTGATTCGTGTGTGTGTGTGTGTGTGTGTGTGTGTGTGTGTGTGTGTGTGTGTGTGTGTGTGTGTGTGTGTGTGTGTGTGTGTGTGTTTGTGCAGGAAACTATGGTAACTTTCCTTTTTCCTGCTTTCCCCCCACCTCTCTCTCTCTCTCTCTCTCTCTCTCTCTCTCTCTCTCTCTCTCTCTCTCTCTCTCTCTCTCTCTCTCTCTCTCTCTCCACTTAAGGAAGACATGAGTAACGGCCGTAGTCAGCAATCAGCAGAGTCAACATTGGAGTCAGCAGCACGTTGTCTTCATCAGCCGCGCCATCTGCCACGTGTGGGAACAACAAACCTGCTCACAATTAATGCTATCAGGTCAGGAGGAGGAAAGAATAAGGAAATACTTTGAGCAGACTTCCCCGCATCATCTGGTCACGTGATGGAGACATAGGCTGTTGATACTCATACACACAAGGCCGGGTTTGTTTAGGACTGACTGATCGTGCGTCACCTCACAGAGACATAAAGTATTCTGAAACGCTTTCCTTTCTCACCACCACTGCTTTCCAAAGGCACCAGTTGAAGATACTCGAGTTTTTAAAGGTATTCTTATGGTTCTGGTGATAGATTGGCAAGATTTCTAGTTTATCAAAAGGAGAAACTGTCTTGAAAACTCGGCTGGTTGTCTCTGTGGCCTTGGAAAATCGGCGTAGTGATAAAGGAAGGAATTTCTGAATATGGGCATAGACGGACCATGATGTGTGTGTGTGTGTGTGTGTGTGTGTGTGTGTGTGTGTGTGTGTGTGTGTGTGTGTGTGTGTGTGTGTGTGTGTGTGTGTGTGTGTGGTGATGTAAAGAAGGAAAAAGATGAGAGAAGAGAATCTCCTTTAACAATTGAAAGATACCAGGATGTAACTAGCTCAAAAATTAAAACAAATAAATAGATGAATAAAAATAAGTTGTCAAATATAGTAACAGATGAATAGAATGGACTCGGCAATGAGACTCTTAGTTAGAGTGGAGTCGCTATGGAGACTGAAAAGGATGCTAGATACATTTATAGACATGAATGGAAGCTGGATAAGCAATGATCATATACAATCACTGCAACAGGAAGACCACAACTGACTTTTTGCAGCTTCACTTATCATCTCTTACTTTCCCTTCAATCTTATGCTTACCGTGAAGAACATCGAAATTCAATGGTCTTACTTAGGTACTAGTTTTGATTGTTCCATGCAGACTGCGAGATGAATGAAGGTTAAAGGGTAAGCTGATACTATGATCCTTTCTAAGAGTCCCTGAGTTGTGTGTTGTTTGGGTGGCGAGCTGAGTGTTAACCCCTTCAGCACTGGGACACATTATTTACCATGAGATTTGTGTGCGATTAGACCATTTCATTGACATTAGGAACTGTCTAAGAAGGTCAGAAGATTAATAGCCAGAGTCTTCACGATTTCAATCTCCTATACGAGTTTCTGAAGCTCAATAAAACATCAAATAGTAAGCAGAATAAATATGGAAACACGTCGTGGTACTGAAGAGGTGAAGGCTACAGTCACCGAGGAAAGCTGTGTTATCTTTGGCCTCAATAATATCTCAAGTAGGAAAAGACTGGAGAAGGATGAACATGGGAGGGGAGTCGAGGAAGGAGTCTAGGATTTCGAGAACTTTTTTCCTCCTTCCTCTTGACTATAACTGTGTCGTTGTCCTCCTCATCCTTGACGGCAACCAGTGAGAGTTAAAACGAATGAACAACGTACAGAAAGACGAAATTAACTAGACTTCTATACCATCATCAGAATCACTTTCCGACTATCTATTTAACTTTTTTAGGGAACAGAACCTTAGTGAACCTTTTTAATCAATTTATATTTTTTTCTTCTTACGTATATATATAAAAAAAAAAAAAAATGAAAAATCCGACATATTACATCTGCCCGCTCTGAGCCCGGCCATTGCACGTTGTCGCTGTCTCATTATGTGAAGTGTGTGTCAGTGTTGCGGGTGCGAGGCGCGTGGCGGTGGTGGTCAGGGTCACGATTGTTGTGTAGGTGTCAAGGTGGTGGTGATGACTTCAGAAGGGGACTGAGTACATTGAGCTGTGTGTGTGTGTGTGTGTGTGTGTGTGTGTGTGTGTGTGTGTGTGTGTGTGTGTGTGTGTGTGTGTGTGTGTGTGGTGCTTCATGGTAGGGGGTAATGGTACTATATAGTGGGTGATGCTGATGGTAGTGGTGATGAAAATGATGATGATGATGACAAATATTATAACAATGTTGATGGTGATGATAATGATGGTGAAAGTATACTAATGGTAACAAAGACAAAAACAACAACAAGGGTAGCTATAACTTCAACAAATATTGCTGCTACTATTACTACTACTACTACTACTACTTCTACTACTGGTGATGATGATGGTGGTGTTGGTGCTATTGATGGTGCTGCTCTTCCTATTACATCATCATTATCATCAACGAGAACAAAAACAACAACAACAACAAAAAAAATACCATCACCACAACCATCTCTACCATCACCACCACCACCACCACCACCATAACAACAACAACCACTACAATAACATTAACCCATTCAGTACCATGACGCGTTTCCATATTCATTCTGCTTACTATTTGGCGATTTTCTACAGCTTCAGAAACTTATTGGGTATTACAATAGTGACTGGCTATTAATCTTCAGACTCCCATAGACCCTTCCTAATGTCAATAAAATCGTTTAATCGTACACAAATCTCAGGGTGAAAATGTGCCTCAGTATTGAAGGGGTTAACAGAGTATAACATTGAGCGTTTAAGCACTAGAGAGCAGAGTTAGCGAGCGGCACTGGCACACTGGCCCTGGGTTCCCGCTGCCTTCTCCCTGGCCCTGTGTCCCCCCTCCTCCTATCTCTCCACATAGCATTCATCCCCCGTCCCTCCCTCGTCCTAATCTAGCCAGTGTGGTTCAAAGTGTCGGAGGAGAGGAGCTACGGACTGCTGCTCTTTCCTTCATTCATCATTATCTCCCCCTTCGCTTCCTTCCTCTCACAATTAACCGAGAGAGAAAAGTAAGTGGCATGTAGAAATGTATCTTATTTTGAGGGTATGTTTATTAGTGTTGTTTGACCATTGGGTGCATAATTTGGATAAATAATGTATTTTTATTTGTAGGAAGAGTTTCTACATGAACTGGATATTGTGTGAAAATTATGAAAAATCTTTTGTATTAATGTGATGTAACGTTTGATTTTTCACGTTCTTTTGTCTCTCTCTCTCTCTCTCTCTCTCTCTCTCTCTCTCTCTCTCTCTCTCTCTCTCTCTCTCTCTCTCTCTCTCTCTCTCTCTTTGTGTGTGTGTGTTACTCAGTGAATTTGTTTAGGCTCAAGTAAATGCATTGAAGTTTTTGCTTCTTACTATACCATGTGCGACGACTAACACACACAACACACACAACGCGCACACACACACACACACACACACACACACACACACACACACACACACACACACACACACACACACACACATGTAATTACTGCTAACCACGGCCAGGTTTATGCGTTTCCATAGCAATCACAGGGATACGAGAGAGAGAGAGAGAGAGAGAGAGAGAGAGAGAGAGAGAGAGAGAGAGAGAGAGAGAGAGAGAGAGAAATCTGCACACGTGAACCGATATCGACTTAATCACTCTTAAAAAATACTAATTCTATAAATGTGGAAGACGACAACTGCTATATCCATTACTACTACTACTACTACTACTGCTACTACTACTACTACCGACCACTACTACTACTACTACTACCTATCACTACTACTACTACTACTACTACTACTACTACTACTACTACTACTATTACTATTACACAAATAGAGATGAGGAGCGAGGTTGGTAAAGTCTCTCTCTGCCAACGAATTACACACATTATCGATCACATTCTTAGAGAGAGAGAGAGAGAGAGAGAGAGAGAGAGAGAGAGAGAGAGAGAGAGAGAGAGAGAGAGAGAGAGAGAGAATATGGCAATAGAAAAAAAAAAGAAATATGAAGGGACAGGAGACATAAAGATACAATAACAAAACAATAAAGAAAGAGAGAATAAGAATACGAATAAGAGATGAAAAATAAGACAATATAGGCAGAGGGAAGGAAGGGATAAGGCAACCAGAAACATAGGTAAGAGGAAATAGGGGCCGGAAATGATTATGTGGTATAGAAAAGATATAGGAAACGAAAAAAAAAAAAAAAGAGAAATATAGATCACAGAAGAGAAAGTTTAGATCCAGACAAAGAAAAGGAAGGAAGGGGTGAGGGAAGGGATAATAATCATAGTACTAAGAGACAGAATGATAAAAAAAAAGGGAAGGGAAAAAACGAGAGAGTTGAAAATAAGGAACACGAGGGATAGATGTGAAAGGGATTGAAAAAAAGTGAGAAAAGGAAGAATAAGGAATGGAAGAATGGGCGGACATGACAGATTGAAAACATGACGTGAAGGAGGAAGAATGTCGTGA
>NC_059304.1:13506392-13531392 GCF_017591435.1 Portunus trituberculatus
GTGAGTGTGCTCAATTTTTCAGGTGGATCTTGCACCGACGGAGACGAGAAGTTACAAAATAAACACGAACACTTACACACGAACGGACGGACGGCTGAGAAAAGAGGACGAGGGAATTATAATACAATTTCCACTCACGGAAATCACGTAAATCCCTCAAACCAAAGGAAACGAAATAAAGGAAGCAAATACTCTCAAAAGAAAAAAAAAATCTCACGCAAATCAAACGAAGGAAAGAAAACATAACACTCAGGAAAAAAGAACAAGGAAATCACGCACACCACATCAACAAACAGCAGGAAGAAGACAAAAGGAAAATCAAAGCCGTGACACAGAAAAAAAAAGTGTACAAGAGGATATAAATAATACGTCGATGAGTAATGCGTGAGTGGGAGTTTATGGCTCTCAGAGGAACTACGCCAGCTTCGCGCCTCATACGACGGCAGGTGTGTAAACAGGTGTGAAACAAGTGTGGGTGAGTATGCAGGTCTGTGTGTGCGTAGGTGCGATAGCTGTGCATGGGTCTACTTCCGTATGTGTGTGTGTGTGTGTGTGTGTGTGTGTGTGTGTGTGAGAGAGAGAGCGGCGCGCTTGACACACTCTCTTCCAGGTGGTTGGCGCTGGTGAAAACATTCGATAAAGCGAACCACCAGAAGACAATTAACGGCTGGGCGAGAGGAAGGGACGCTCACCAGACGCAGCCACCACCACCACCACCATCACTACTACCATCACCACTTCGCAGATAACAAATGAGACAAGAATATTAATAAACCGAAAAAAAGGTGTTAAGTGAGATAAACCGTAATAAATCATGATGACAAAAGGAATAAGGACATAGAAAATAACCACACATCAAGCAGAGGTGGAGGAAAGGAAGAAGAGAAACGAAGGAGAACAGACAGTGAGACCGAAATAGTGACTCTAAATTTGGAAGGTACACTGAAATAATAAACGATGACGCGAGTCGCTCAATGGAAGTCAAGTCTGGCAGGCCCGGAGATGTGAGTGAGAGGAAAACATATCGTACTGCCTGCCACCTTAACTCCTTCAGTACTGAAACGCATTTTGTACCACGAGATTTTGGGTGTGATTGGTTGATTTTATTGACATTAGGAAGGGTCTATGGAGGTCAAAAGATTAATGGCCACAGTTTTCACTATTTCATTCACCCCACAAAAGTTTCTCAAGCCTTTATAAAATCACCAAATAGTAAGCAGAATGAAAGTGAAAATGCGTAATGGTACTGAAGGGGGATTAACATGATTGCAATATTAGAGAAGCATTGTACAGTACACACCTATGTTTTCACACCTTCGCATTCACTAGCACACTGGGCCACACCTGCTGCACACCTATTTATCGTTACTATGTCTCTCGTTAACTTATTCAGTACTGGGACACTATTTTAACCATAAGTTTGAGTACGATTAGACCATTTTATTTACATTATAACTGTCTATGGAGGTCAGAACATTACTGGCCAGAGTCTTCACTATCTCAATCCCCATGTGGGTTTCTGAAGCTGTATAAAATAGCCAAACAGTAAGCAGATTAAATAACAGTATGAAAACACGTCGTGGCACTGAAGAGGTTAAGTTTTCTCAGTGCCAAGGTTATTTATTCGGTTAACATTCACCGCTTGTAAGGAGAATTTGTCTGGCGATACAAGAAAGGATGACAAAAAACGAATTAACCAGAATGAATATGAAAACGCGTCCTGGTACTGAAGGGGTTAATTCTTTTCGGTTCCTTCATTCATTAGTGGTTTTGTGGGAAGTGAATGTTGATTATAGTGATTATAGTGACTGTGTTTTACTTAGTAGCCATTTGTGGGTTTGTAAGTTTAGTTTAGTATGTTCAGTTGCATTTTTATGTCCTTGCTTTTTTTTTTTCTTCTTCCGTCTTGTTTTCTGTTTACTGATTACTATTTTTGTGGAATGTGTAAGTCCATTCGTTATTCATTAGTGTTCCATAAATTGTTTTTCTGTATTTTGGTGTTATTTTTTTTTCAGTTGTATATTTATTTTCTCAATGGTTGTACTTCTTCTATCGCTTCTACTCGTAAAAAAATGACGTATCTTACATTGTTATTTTACGAATCTTCTGCAAACCACACAGTTCACTCTATCACTCACGCCTTGACACCTTTTTGTTCCACGTTCATCACCAAAGACATCAAATACAAATGCACGAAGAGAAGTAAGAATGTGCAAAAACCTGTGAATTCCCACACTAAATACTCTCTCTCTCTCTCTCTCTCTCTCCTCATCATCTTTACAACACGCAATCTCCGCCAATCCAATTTTTCTCACTCGCTCTCTCTGTGTCTCCACCGTCCAGCTGCCTCCCATCGCGGCCAGACATTTGAGAGTTGCGGATGAGTTTTGGAGCAAGCAGTATGCGGACAAGAGCCGTGCCGTGCCTTGGTGGTGGTCAAGGAACGCCTCATGCAGACCAGGGATGCAGACTCTCTCCCCAACGGACTGGTCACACAGCTGCTACGTAAGGCCGACCTTAATCAGGATGGCTATCTTAATTTCGAGGAGTTCATGGCCTTTGTAAGTTGTTGTGGTGTTCTTCTCTAATCTGTTGTCTTTTTACTATAATTTCCTTGTATCAAAATGCTTCAATCGTGTTTCTCTATTTAATGTTTCTTTCCTGATACGTTCTCTTTTTCCTATAATTTTCTTGTATCAAAATTCTCGTGTTCCTCTATTTAAATTCTCTTTCCTGATACGTTCTCTTGTTCCCATACCTTCCTTGTATCAAAATTCTTCATTCGTTTTTCTATTTATTCAATGTCTCTTTCCTGATACGTTCTCTTGTTACCATTTCTTCGTTGTATCAAAATCCTAATGTCTCTCTCTATCTATTCAATGTCTCTTTCTCTCCTGATACGTTCTCCTCTTCCAATCCCTTCCCTATTTAAAAGTCCTCGTGTTTTTTTCTATTTATTCAATATCTTTCTCTCCTGATACGTTCTCCTCTTACCATCACTTCCTTATTTCAAAATCCTCGTGGTTTTTCTATCATTTCAATATGTCTCAATTTTCTTCCCACTTTCAAGGCAGAAGCATCGGCAATGGAATCGCGGGCGCGCCTGGCATTCAACCGCGCAGCCTTGAGCGTGGTACCTCGTGGGGAACGCACAGTGGAGAAGAGGAGCTACCTGCAGGAGTACAAGTGCTGCCCGCCCGCACTCTTCATGGTGACGGCGGCGCTGGTGGAGGTGAGGCCAAATTGTCGTGGTGGTGGTGATGATTTTTTGGATGTCGTTTTTCTTTCATTGTTCTTGTGGTTGTGGTTTTGTGATTTCATTTGAGTTTTTCTTCCTTTATTCTCTCTCTCTCTCTCTCTCTCTCTCTCTCTCTCTCTCTCTCAACCATACCACTTGTCCCTCTTTTTTTTTCTTCTTGACACTCACGCCCACTCGCACTCACTCACGCTCACTCACGCTCATTAACGCCCACTCACGTCTTCTCACGCCAGGTCCTCCTCTCGCACACAATTGCCACTCATCACGGATCGTCATTGCCTGCTGCTCTATAGTTTCCGCTTATCAGCGGGACTCATCTCACTGTTGACCGCATTGCAATACTAGTCTTTTCATATCCATACAAATCAGGTGTAAAGAGAGAGAGAGAGAGAGAGAGAGAGAGAGAGAGAGAGAGAGAGAGAGAGAGAGAGAGAGAGAGAGAGAGAGAGAGAGAGAGAGAATGATGACTGATGATGTAGATGTAGATAATGATAGATACACAGTACATCTCACACACACACACACACACACACACACACACACACACACACACACACACACACACACACACACACACACACACTATATTAATCGATCTACTTTCCTTTCCCCTTGCTCATGAAATTCAATAGCGTCCTTCCTGCAATGGCCTTCAATAGAAACTCGTGCAGTGCTTCTCAAAATTTAATCTAACATCACAATATGAATGAGTGAACCAGGAATTGTTTAGGTACATAAGTCTAGTGATCTTCAGAGAGAGAGAGAGAGAGAGAGAGAGAGAGAGAGAGAGAGAGAGAGAGAGAGGATGAATGACAAGTGTGGTAATGAAAGAGAGGAAGTGTAGGGCGCTGACGTAATGGAGACATTCACGCTCTGGTGCTGGTTACCATGAGAGAGAGAGAGAGAGAGAGAGAGAGAGAGAGAGAGAGAGAGAGAGAGAGAGAGAGAGTGCTATATTAACCCCTTAAGTTCCATGACTGGTTTATATATTCATTCTGGTTACTATTTAGCGATTCTATGTAGCTTCGGAAACTTATGTGGGTGATTAACATAGTGTAGACTGTGGCTATTAAATTTCTGACCTCCATAGACCCTTCCTAATGTCAATAAAATCGTCTAATCACACCTGAAATTTATGGTATAAATGCGTCCCAGTACAGGAGGGGTTAACTGAGTATAAATAGCTACCGAGTTAAGATTACTTCCATGCACATCAACTATTTCTTTTCTCTCTTCTTATTAGGGAGCTCAATATTTCTTTTAGGTGTGGTATTTATAAGAATCTCATCATGATTCCTGAAGACAGCTGCACACCTTGACAGCGCCACCAACAGTTTAAATACCCGCTAAATTATAACCTTGAGCATCTGAGTCTTCCACACAGCGTTATGAATGAGACAAAATCATGTCAATTTTGCACCACCATTTGCCTTCATCAGTGTGTGCAAGGAGTGGCCCACGCTTGCCACAAGTGTGTTCCTCTGCCACAATCCCACACACCTTTTCTTCTCTCCTTTTGCCTCCTCATCGTACTCTCTTATCATACTTATATCAGAGAGAGAGAGAGAGAGAGAGAGAGAGAGAGAGAGAGAGAGAGAGAGAGAGAGAGAGAGAGAGAGAGAGAGAGAGTTGTGACATCGAGATCATCAATTAGATAAGAAACTGTCTTGTTATCCAGCCTCTGTCCCGTTCTGTCCTGTCATATCCTGTCCTACCCAGTTATGTCTGCCCCTAAAGCAGTTATCTATGAGTAGTTGTTCTTGCTATTGAGAAAAAATAAGCCAATACCTTTATAGAATTAAACTTGCCTCGCCAAGACTTTTTTCCCAGTAATAGATAAGTTGTAGATAAATGATAATTAATATCTCTCTCTCTGTTAATACTTTGACAGTTTCCATGCTACACTTATCACGTAATATGTAAAATAAAACTAACATAAACTGTATCTCAATCACGCCCTGCTATCTGCTGTCATGAGGTCACCGCCTGTCACTGGGGGAGGGGAGCACGTGCTGTGATGTATTCATCAATAATAGAGCTGTAGTTTTTCCAGGAAGAAAAGCTTGTATTGTTGTTTTTCTGGTATCATTTGTTTCATCGCATAATTTTTGTATGTGACACGACTTGTTAGTTTTCTTGTAATTATTTTTTTCCTGTAATGTTTTTTTATTTCGAAGGATTTTAAAATTTTCAGATCGGTGTCTTCATATTCTACGTGTACGACATGGGGAAGCCTATCACCGCCACTGGCCCGGCGCCGCTCTACAGTGAACTGATCTACAACCCTTACCGGCGATACGAGGCCTGGCGCTACGTCAGCTACGCCCTCATACACTCTGGGTAAGCTGCTCAACGCTAGAATACGTCAGTTACCCCCTATATAACTTTAGTTTTCCTGGTGTTGATTTGTAGAAAACGATAACTTTAAAGGATCACTAAAATAAAATGAAAAACACTCAAAAAAAAAAAAAAAAAAAAAACACACACACACACACACACACACACACACACACAGACAACACTTACCAAGCACTGCCTCCGTCCTTCAGCTACATGCACCTGACGATGAACCTGGTGATGCAGACGGTCCTGGGGCTGCTGCTGGAGTTGGTGCACGGCTGGTGGCGGGTCGGGCTTATCTACATGTCTGGCGTGCTGGCGGGCTCCCTCTCCCAGTCCCTCGCCATGCCCCGGGCCTACCTTGCCGGGGCATCAGGCGGAGTGTATGCCATCGTTTACGCTCACTTGGGGAATCTATTGTTGGTTAGTTCTCCTTCTACTCGTGGTTGATAATGGGATTTTCTTGCTCTCTCTCTTTTTTTTTTTCGTCATTTGTGTCTCTTTCTCTGTCTCCGTTCTTTCTCCTTTTTCCTGTTTCTTTTTTTTTTTTCTTCTTTCTTGTTTCTACTTTTGACAATTTTTCTCTCTATTCGTGAAGATGATTGGGGATATTCTTGCTTTCTCTTTTTTTTTTTTTTTCTCTCTCTCTCCTCCTTATTTGTCTTCCTTTTATTGTCTTTTTCTATTTGACTCTTTTATTTTATCAATCATAACATCACTTTTCACTTTTTCCTATTCATCACTGTCTTATATACACAACACAATTTTCTCGATGTAGCGTGTCCATCTTATTCTTCATACGAGTTAATTTCATCCATCTGCTACCATTCATAGTGTCCTTTCCCTGTAGTGCGCCGTGTCCATCAGCTGACAGTCTCTTTCCCGTTCACCGTGCAGAACTGGTCCGAGATGGAGTTCCGTTGGCTGCAGCTCGTGGTGTGTCTCGGCCTCTCCATCGGGGACGTCTCCATGGCTCTCTGGGACACCTACGGCAGTTCCACGCCCTCCAACGTGCGTTCCTAGAGAGAGAGAGAGAGAGAGAGAGAGAGAGAGAGAGAGAGAGAGAGAGATTTTGTGATTACTTGCATATTCATCGTGATCAATTTATGTACTATTACTGCTACTCCTGCTGCTGCTACTACTACTACTACTACTACTACTACTACTACTACTACTACTAATACTACTACAACAACTACTACTATACTCTCTACGAACGCTGTAGAAAAAAACAACAACAACTAATATATCCACGTAACTTAACACTAATCTCTCTCTCTCTCTCTCTCTCTCTCTCTGGTATTACCCTACAGACTGGGCACCTGGCTCATCTAGGAGGCGCCGTGGCAGGGGTGCTGGTGGGGGTCTACACACTGAGGAACCTGAAGAAGAGGCGGTGGGAGAAGTACTGCTGGTGGGTGGCGCTGGTCCTCTACTTCCTCCTGATCGGCACTGGTATAATCCTCAATGCCACTCTGCCTGATTACTTTCCACAAAGCGAGCGATGAGATATTTTAAGAGGGGGGTTTTGTGTGTGTGTGTGTGTGTGTGTGTGTGTGTGTGTGTGTGTGTGTGTGTGTGTGTGTGTGTGTGTGTGTGTGTGTGTGTGTGTGTGTGTTGTGATACGTAGATAATTTGTACTAAGAGAGAGAAAATATTAGCATAGTTAATAGTTGTGATAAGATTATAATTATAGTACATGCGCACGGACACACACACACACACACACACACACACACACACACACACACACACACACCACAAAAGGATAAACTGAACACCCCAACCACCACCACCGCCACCATCACCACCACCACTACCAACAACAACAACAACACAAAAAAGCACAACAAAAATACACAGATTTGTACAAAAAGAAGAAAAAAAAGAGAGAGAGAGAAAAAAGCAAAGAATCTAATCAGCAAAAAATCATAGTGTAATTACTTAGTCCTGTCTGTGATATCTGTCAGTAGCATAATTACATACACACATACATACATACACATACACACATACTCTCCCATGACAATAATTCTAGAGCCTTTGAGTCTAAACATTATCGTAGTTAAACTGATGAATACTGATTTTCTTTTTCTACTTTCATACATTCGTTCCTGTCTCTTCTCTATGACAAAAAGTATTCCTCGAGTACAAAATATTACTACTGATAGACGGACAGTGTTATACTAGAGACATTAAGGAAGGAATGTAGAGAAGGAAAGGAAGGGAGAGAGCCTCGAATAGATACGGGTGGACGAGGAGGGAAGGCGATAGATGAGAACATTATAGAAAGGGGATAGTTTAAGTAATAGATGAAGGGTTACATGGAAAGACAGGTTGAAGAATTGATATGTAGGTAGATAGATAGATAAATAGATAGATAGATAGATAGATAGGTAGATATGTATGTAGGGAGGTAGGTAGGTAGGTAGGACAGATAGATAGATAGATAGATAGATAGATAGATAGATAGATAAATTGATATAGATAAATAGAATGATGGAGACAAGACGAGACAAAGAGACAGACATTATAGATATACACATAGACCGTCAAATAGAAGGATAGATAGATAGATAGTTAGACGGACAGAGAAAGATAGATAACAGATGGATAACTGACTTAAATACCTGTATAGAATTAGATACGTACATTAGTGACATACTTTAACGCCGTGGTACAGTGGAACCAGACGTGCTTTGGAGTCCGAGGGGCCTCCAAGCGCACGGGTTCGAATCCTGTCCATGGTCCGAGTGTAGGTTGGCTTCCTCACTCGGGGCAACGGTTTCCTAGCGGGTGGGGTTTGAGATAGGAGGTACCCCGCAAAAAAAAGTATCCCCTTTAGCCCCGAAATTCCCGTGAAAAAGCCCACATGGTATAATAAAAAAAAAAAAAAAAAAAAATAAATAAATAAATACATAAACATAACAATAAAATAACTAGATAAGGAACAATAAAGGCCATTATCTAAAAACTGCCTTATTGACATCTCTCTCTCTCTCAATGACCAAATATATTACAATGATAAGACACACATGTACCTACATATACGTATAATATTATCACACCTGACATGTAACCTATTAATTTGTAGTTTAAATTTGCATTGCTGTGTCTCGCTTTCGCTGCAATGTAATCTGATCTTTCTACTTCATGTTCCTGTAGGTGTCGTGATGTACAAAAGCGAAAAACTTTGCATAAAAACTAAATAAAAGAATAAAAAAGAAGAAAAAAGTGTGTGTGTGTGTGTGTGTGTGTTAAGTTGAGGACGAGACCATGTTTAGAGGGCATAACACACAGGCACATGGAAATAAGAAGCAGAGACTAAAAGTAGTAGTAGTAGTAGTAGTAGTAGTAGTAGTAGTAGTAGTGGTGGTGGTGGTAAAAGTACTAGTAGTAGTAGTAATGATAATAATAATAATAATAATAATAGCAATGGTTGTCATGCTGATAGATTACTCACACACAAACTTGAAAATTCAGAAATAAACAGCCTTACACACACACACGCCACATTTACCAAACCTTCATCACACCTCCACACAGCTTACCAATGCTTAAAAATCCTCCATGTCTTACTTGAAACGCTGTTCATTGTTGCCCATCACAAAATGGAAGGGAGAACGAAACTAAACTAAATATTGTCGTCTTCTGACGCCTCGTAAATTTTACATAGAAAACCAAACAGTAAAAGGGGACACTAAGCTAAACAATGTCTTTCACCACAGTTTTGCCACTCCCTCCTCCTCTTCTCTTCTTCCTCCTCCTTCTCCTCCTCCATTTCTTCTATTTCCTTGCTCCTCCTCTTTCTATCTACACAACAAGTAACATAATAACAACAACGATAACGGCAACAATAACGGTAACAATAGAAGCAAGCAATGACAGGCTAGATCCACCGCCGCTCCTCCACTTCACGCCACACACACACTAATTTGTCCACTAACAGAAGGAGGAAAGAGGAAAAAGGGCGTGGGATTTAGTGGAAGCGATGAAGAATTTACCAGTATAACAAGTCAAAGAAAGTCTCCTCTCTCTCTCTCTCTCTCTCTCTCTCTCTCTCTCTCTCTCTCTCTCTCTGTGTGTGTGTGTGTGTGTGTGTGTGTGTGTGTGTGTGTGTGTGTGTTCATCACCCTTTCTAATAACATATTAAATTGTAGAAAGATTCCAATATTGTTTACTACTATTATCACTACTACTACTACTACTACTACTACTACTACTACTACTACTACTACTACTACTACTGCTACTAGAACAAGCCACTGAACTCTAGGAAGTCTTTCATGTTATTCTGACTCGCATTACAGCAGTCTTTTATATACCTCCAGTATGAAAGAAAAAAAGGAGAAAAAAAAAAACAGGTAATTGAATAGAACTCTTGAAGCAAGCTAAAGGTCAAACGAATTCTAACTCCGTCCCGTATCCACGAATAGAAGGGAACTCCTATTTTTATCCCGAGAATAATTGATTACCGGGGTTATGAACCACGATCATGGGAGAAAAAAGAGGAAGAAAAAAAAAGTCCAGAAGCAACAACAGCAGCAGCAGCAGCAGCAGCAGCAACAACAACAACAACAACAACAACAACAACAACAACAACAACAACAACAACAACAACAACAACAACAACAACAACAACTACAACTACTACTACTCTTGGTATTCAATGGAGGTGACTACTGGCAAAGATTAAGAAGACAATGTCTTTAATTAAATAAAACACTTAAACTACTACTCATGAAACAGAGAAAAACAAAGTAGAGTCAAAGATTAAGAGGAGACTGTTTTAAGTTAAATGGAACACTTGAACTAGTACTAATAAAAAAGAGAAAATAAAAGAATCAAAGATTAAGAGGACAATGTTTCAGCTGTCTTTTATTTGCTGAAGTTTCACATGCAATGCAAGGAACAATATTAATTACAATCTTTACTTATAAGCTGTATTTATCATTTCACAAGTTTTTTTATGTAATCTTCCTTTAAAACTACGCAGGAAAGTGTCATCATTTATATATGTAGATACAAAAACAGAATAAAAGGAAAACAGCAACAATGACATCATGCTTACTGACAGTCTTACATCTGGTACAGTACGTGGATCTCGTCTAACGCTAAGGAGGTTGGTTCATTTCCCTTTCTTACATCCGTGTTTTTCCTTCCAGAGTTCAAGCAACCTTATCCTTTTAACTCCTACAACACCATGACGCGTTTTCATATTCATTCTGCTTACTATTTGGCGATTTTATACATCTTCAAAAAATTGTGTGGGGGTATAAAATAGTAAAGACTCTGGCCATTAATCTTCTGACCTCCATAGACCCTTGCTAATGAAAGTAAACTCGTCTAATCACACCCAAAAACTCATGGTAAAAAATGCGTCCCGGTACTGAAGGGGTTCGTACACTACAGAGCATGTTTAAAGACACCTATACCCATCCAGTCTCGTCGTCCTTATTCTAAACCCAGGCAAGCAGAAAAATCTTCTCCACATCACCCACTGCATGCATCACCAATATATTCTCCATAACACTACGTACAACTACTACATCTCAGCTAAAAAAAAAAAAAGGAAAACAAATACATTCCAAGACAGCTAGACTTTTTACAGCACCTCCCTCTACAGCAGGTACGGTGCTACTACAACACCTCTAGGGTAAACCATTCTACTTTACCTACCTCTGCAAAACACACCTGATTCCCTTTCCACCGTCCTCCGTCAGGTATTCCTAATCCACCACGTTTTCTTTTGTCTTTATCCTACACAAGCTTTGTACCTTCGCAACCTTCTCTTTTTTTTTTCCTCAGCGTTCACTTCTACTTGGGTTTGTCTTCTACCTCCTCCACGGTCGCTGGCAGGAGTGTGTGGTTGGTCTCTGGCAGCAGCAAGGTGAGCAGACCAGCAGTCACTGAGAGGATGCCAAACAGGGTGGAAGGAAGCGCATAATGAACGTCACCCTGCAAAGCAAAAGGAGTAGACGTATGTGAGTTAGATGTCCATATTGAATTTCTAAAGGTAAGGCCAGTATTTTGATACGCTTTGCTCTCTCACCACCACTGCTCTCCAAAGGCTCCACTTGAAGATTTTCGTGTTTTTTAAGAGTATTTTTATGGTTCTGGTGATAGATTGTCAAGATTTCTAGTTTACTAAAAGGAGAAATTGTCTTGAAAAATCCGGCTAGTCGTCTCTGTGGCCTTAGAAAATTGTCGTAGTGAGAAGGGAAGGCGTTTCTGGATACGGGCGTAAATTTGCAAAATGCGTGGGTGATAAAAGGATTGATGATGATGATGGTGATGAAAATAAATATAAGTAAGATTAGCAACAGCATTGCAAAATAAATAGTCATGGGGTCTAATTCTCTCTCTCTCTCTCCTCTCTCTCTCTCTCTCTCTCTCTCTCTCTCTCTGTTTTGGTATCACTTTTTTCCCTCTTTCTATTTTTCTTCCCCTGTTTTCTTTCTCCTCGTCCTACTTCGAGGCGTGCTGAGCTCTAATATCTCTCTCTCTCTCTCTCTCTCTCTCTCTCTCTCTCTCTCTCTCTCTTCCTATTTTGATATCAGCTTCTTTAAGTCTTTCTATTTTTCTTCCTCTCTATTTTCTTTCCCCCTCGTCCTACTCTCTCTCTCTCTCTCTCTCTCTCTCTCTCTCTCTCTCTCTCTCTCTCTCTCTCAATTAACACCATTGAAGGGGACCAGAGCAGCCAAGAACCAACCAGTAGTGTGACGATGTAGGGGGTGATGACACAGCCGATGCGGGCGATCATGGAGCACGTGCCCACCGCCATGTTCCGCACGTTGGTTGGCATCAGCTCCACCACGAACAGGTACTGCAGCTGGAACACCGCCGTCGTGAAGAACTTACCGAGGTTTACCAGAAGAAGTTCACGTAAATCATATCTGCCAGGGGGGAAAACGATAAGGGTTGTAGATAAGGTAAATGTAATGGTGTTAAAAAAAAAGGTCGTTATTATATAGAAGTAAATTTAAAACGCTTCTTATTTGTTTTGTGCTGTATCAGAGTATAGTCATAATGAAATCACTTATATTTAAACTCTGGTATATTCTGGTAAACTCTAGAATTCCCTGCCTGTCTCTACTTCCATCTTCCTACGACTTAACTTCTTTTAAGAGGGAGGTTTCAAGACATTAATTCCAGACTTTTGGATAATTCTATTGTTCTTTAAGGGAACTGGCAATCAAGTGGGCCTTTTTTTTTTTTTGTTGCCCTTCCGCTCAAAAAAAATATGAAAGGATATGGGGTTAGAAGATAAACTACTGTATTTGTATAGGTTTTGGGAGAGAAGAGTCTAGTTTATGAATGCTGACGAAAGGAAGGTTACAAGAGATAAGGATAAGCATAGTGTATGTACGTATGTATGTACATCTGGCCTTGATACCAGACAGTATAATGAATGAGCTAGTTGTCTCCTTCCACTCCTCTTACACTGCCTCTTCTCTTCTCTTTCACCAGGGTTTATTTTCCTTTCCCCTCTTGTTCCCTTTCCTGTTTTAGCATCACTTTCTTCTCATCTTTCTATTTTTCGTCTCCTCTTTTTCTTTCCTCCTTGTCCTACTTTGTGTCTCCTCTTTCCACTCCTCCTCTTACACCGCCTCCTCTTCTCTTCTCTTTCACCAGCAATTGTTCTCCTTTCATCCTCTTGTTTCTTTCCCTATTTTGGTATCACTTTCTTCTCCTCTTTCTATTTTTCTTCCCCTGTGTTTTCCTTCCTCCTCGTCCTACTTCGAGGCGTGCTGGAGAGGAGAGCAGGCAGGACCAGTGCGGCACTAAGAACCTACTCACTCTTGCATCTATTCGCACCTCACCTCACACGCTCATTCTCTGCTCTTGTACCGCCCTGATATAGCGGCAATTCGGCGGAAACAATCTGCGCTTACGTGATGCTTTACCGTTCTGTTAAGTCCACTCGTTCATGGTTTTATGTCCTACAGACTTTGTCTCCAAAATAACCAGCCAAGTCCCTGAAGAGCTCATGGTGCTGTGCGATTCACTGAGAACGAACGTTGACTCGTGACTTTTTTTTTTTTTTTTTTTTTATAAGGAAAAACAGGCCAAGCGCAACAAAAAAATAATAAAAAGGCCCCCTTAATTGCCAGTCTCCTTGCAGGTCAAAGGTCAGCCAAAATAAATGGTCATATGTCTTGAAACCTCCCCTAGAAAGAAGTCAAGTCGTAAGAAGATGGAAATACAGAAGCAGGCAGGGAGTTCCAGAGTTTACCAGAGAAAGGTATGAATGATTGAGCTGGTTAACTACACACTGGTACTGGTGAAACTACACACCTGATAACTACACACTTTTTGAAACTATGGACTTTTCAAAACTACATATTTTCAACCTTTACGACTAAAACTACCGATCTTAACTTGCTCTCTAAATAAACAAGATGAAATAAAATAGAATCATATAAGACAACATAAGAACATAAGAAAGAGGGAGTCTGCAAGAAGCTGTCAGATCTACACGAAGCAGTCCCTGTATGAGCAAAGCTACCTAATACCATCTATCATCCCTGTCCATAAATTTATCTAATCTTCCTTTAAAGCTCCCTTTCGACTCTGCACTAACAACATGACCACTGAGTCCGTTCCAATCATCAACTCGGCTCCAGTAAACCAGCCAGCCAGACAAACATCATGCAACTCAACGAATCCCTCACTTGCACATCACTCTGTCTCTCAAGTCTACACCGTCACCCTTTCCCTTTCCCCCGCCTTACCTCTGGGTACGGCCAGGATCACCAGCAGGCACGTCCCGCAGGCCAAAAAGAGCCCTATCATGGTAGGACGCCGGCCGAACCTGAAGGAAAGAGGTGTTAGGAAAGACATGACAGCATTACCAGGGGTGTTATGTGAGTGGTGGTCGCCTTTCTGCTGCTTCTCCTCCTCTTAATCTTATTCCTCCTTTTATGTGTCCTTCTCCATCTTTCCCTCATTTTCGTCCATTCAGTTTATTCCTGACTGAAGAAGAGATGAGGAGGAGAAAGAGAAGGAGGAAAAGGAAGAGGAGGAGGAAGGAGGAGAAATTACTTAGACTATATAAAAAAAGTGGTAAGTAAAATTTAAGTGAAAAAAAAACAATGAGGATAAAAAGAAAAGACAACACCTTATAAATTTAACCTTAAGAAAAAAATATTTCATCACATCTCAAAAAAAAGATAAACTAATAAAAAGAACAAAATAAACAAGTGAAAAAAAAACAATAAATAATAAAAAAAAATAAACAAGAATATAAAATACACAAAGGAAAACAAAGGAAAGAAAAAAAAGGATGTGAACACTTAAAAAAAAAAAACACCTTACTTATCGAGAGGGTAGACGAAGAGAATGGCGGAAGGCAGCTCAACCACGCCGGAGGAGAAGATCATAAGGAAAGGATCGGCCTTGATGTTAGCGCCGGAGAAGATGAGGCCGTAGTACACACTGGCGGCCACGAACCACAGGAAGAAGGAGATGAGGCAGCGGCGACGCATGATGGGAGTCCGAACCAGCGTCACCTGATCATTTATGGTGGAGGTGACCGCCTTTAGGATTCTAGACACACGAGATCCTTTCCCTCCGGTGCCTCCTGCCTTCGCTTCCTCCGCCTTCTGCTGGGATAAGACCAAGGTTATTGTGAATTTATTGTAGCGAAAATTTTGTGCCAGGGTATACAAGGGGAATAAAGACTATTCTTAAATTGTACTGTCGCTGTCAGACACACACACACACACACACACACACACACACACACACACACACACACACACTATCTCTCTCTCTCTCTCTCTCTCTCTCTCTCTCTCTCTCTCTCTCTCTCTCTCTCTCTCTCTCTCTCTCTCTCTCTCTCTCTCTCGTCATTATTGTGGTTACACTTATCATTGTTATCATTGACCTATTTGTCTATTTTTATTATTTTTATCATTGATCTATTTGTCTATTATTATTATCATTATTATTATTAGTAGTAGTAGTATTATTATTATCATTATTATTATCGCCATCTCAGTCATAGGCATCACCACAGCAATCTATGGAAGGACACCAAGAGAGAATCACGGAGTTCATTCACACCCAAGGCAGTCACGGCAATGAAAAACTGAGAAAAAGAAATGAAAATATAAATCTAAAAAAAAAAAAAAAAATATGCCACACTACATAATGAAGGGTGAGACGCTCCCAAGTTTTCTTATCACCTCTGAAAGAATGGGAAGGAAAAAAAAAGAGCTTTTGAAGTTGAGTTTTCTCGAACTTTTCCTTTATAACTTTATGCGAGTAAATAAAATTCGCATGAGGTGACTGACATAAAGGAAAAGAACAACAAGGTAGGTGAATGATACAAAGAGAGAAATAAAGAGAGATACAGAGTGTGATAAGGAGTCAGATACAGAATGGGATAAAGAGTGAGATAAAGAGATACAGAGTGAGATACATAGTGAGATAAAGAGTGAGATACAGAGTAAGAATATAAAGTGATATACAATGACATAAAAAAAGTGAGATACAGAGTGACAAAGAGTGAGATACAGAGTGAGCCAAAGAGTGACATAAAAAGTGAGATACAGAGTGAGATAAAGAGTGACAAAGAGTGCAACAGGTTATGTGTACAAGTGACCATACGTTACCCTTCTTTTTTTTCTGTCAGAGAACGAAGCATAAGCAAAATTGGAAAGAGAAAAGAGAGAGAAAAAGGTTTAAGTGAGCATCAGGCAGAGAAGAAGAGTGAAAAGAACCTCAACATGATTTCCCTTTCAGCCTTTCGGAAAATAAAAAAAAAAACTGGAATGAAAATGAAAACCAGCGCAGGAGTACGAAGAGATACGAAAAAAAAGAACAAAAAAAGTGGCGAAAATCTTGGAAAATGTTGAGGAGGAATAGTAATAATAATAATAGTAGTAGTAGTAGTAGTAGTAGTAGTAGTAGTAGCAGCAGCAGCAGCAGCAGCAGCAGTAGTAGTAGTAGTAGTAGTAGTAGTAGTAGGAGGAGGAGGAGGAGGAGGAGGAGGAGGAGGAGGAGGAGGAGGAGGAGGAGGAGGAGGAGGAGGAGGAGGAGGAAGAGGAAGAGGAAGAGGAAAGGAAGAGGAAGAGGAAGAGGAAGAGGAAGAGGAAGAGGAAGAGTAGGAATAGAAGTAGGAGTAGGAGTAAGAAAAAGAGGAGGAGGAGGAGAAATTAGACTATAAAAAGTTATATATAAGTAAAAATTTTAGTGAAAAAAGAAGGAGGGTGGGTGGAGGCGGGGTGGTCCACAGGCCGTTCCGTGAAAGAGAGGAGCGAGCACACCACTCATAAAAGACACAGAAGGAAGACGCTGAAGTAGGACAGAACTAAAGTTGTATATGAAAAGTCCAGACACCAAGGGAAAAAAATGAAAAATAAAAGCTGGACTCTTATTGCACTTTATATTTATATAAATGCCGGGACAAGCAATAGTTCGTGCGCTGAAAATGACACGTGGAGGAACACTGCTAAACAATATTCGTGTAAAGAAATGCAGGTGAAGAAAAATATACAGGCATAGTTCAAAAAATATGTATAAAAACAACATTAAAGTAAATAAGAATAAAAGGAATATAGAAAATAAGACTCATACAGAGACAAACGAGATTTCACGAGATTTCACGTAAAGGCATTTTGTCGTAAAAGGACTGTGGAGAGTACGACAAAAAGAAAAAAAGAACCAAATAGAAAGAAAAATCAAGCAGACTAATGAAAGACTTCAACGAGGAATGCAACTGAGAGGATTTGATGTACAGAAAAGAGAAAAAGAAAAGGTACTCTGTACAAACAAAACAAAAACACACTCTCTCTCTCTCTCTCTCTCTCTCTCTCTCTCTCTCTCTCTCTCTCTCTCTCTCTCTCTCTCTCTCTCTCTCTCTCTCTCTCTCTCTCTCTCATAACCACGAAAAGAAGCCATTTCAACACTCTCGCTCATATGACTCATAAAATTCCCTACTGAAACTTCAAAGCTTCCTCGAGAACTACCTCTAAAGAACTCACCGAATCGTGCACTCTTGATATAAGCTTAAGGACTTCCGCATCTGGGGGCAGCGTCCTTCCGTTAGTCCTTGCTATCTCCTTCAGGATCTTGAGAGCCTCTTGGTGGCGTCTTTGCGAGACTAACCAGCGGGGTGATTCCGGTAACAGCCTGCGAGAGATGAAAGAAAGAGCTCAGGAGAAGATGATGTAGAAAGGAATGAGGCGAATTATGTGGGAAGGAGGAAGAAGAGAGGCGAGGAGGGAAGGGTAGGGTTTTAAAATATGTGCATGTTTATGGAGTGAGTTAGAGATGAAAGAATATGAGGAGGAAAAACACGAGGAGAGGAGTGATGCAGGAGATGAATATAATATCAAAAGTGTAGGCTTTTTGAGAGGACAGAGAAGAAATAAAGAGTAGGAAAAGGAGGAGGAACTACATTATGTGTACATTTTGGGGTAAAGGAGAGAGCAACAAACACAGAAGAGAGAGAGAGAGAGAGAGAGAGAGAGAGAGAGAGAGAGAGAGAGAGAGAGAGAGAGAGAGAGAGAGAGAGAGAGAGAGAGAGAGAGAGAGAGAGAGAGAGGAAAGAGGAGAGAAGTTAATCTTAAATATGAGGGTGGAAAAGTTAATAGCGAAAAAGAGAAAGAAAAGAGAAAAAAGAATGAAAAATAAGAAGGAAAAGTTGGAAGAGATTATTAATAGCAGTGGCTGAGGAAGAGAAATGATAAGAAATGAAAGGAAGGATAGAGATGAAGAAGAAAAGGGAGAGATGGAGAGAAGAAAAAAAAAAAAAAAAACTGAATAATGGGCAGAAGGGAGGAGTATAGCAGACGTGGAGAAGGAAGTAGTGAAGCAAGTTCCGGAGGAGAAAAGACGGTGATAGGAGAAAATCAATGCATGGGAAATGAGAGCAGATGAAGAAAGAGGACACACAAGAGGAGAAGAGTGACAAGAGGGGAAAGCAAATGGAAATCAAAGAGCTTAAGTGTGAAAAGAAAAAGAAAAATGCTTATTTCTTTCCAATATGCATGAAGGATCAGTCGTTGTTACCCCTATTAAAATAAACAAAGCAGATATATGAAGAGGACACTCAAGAGGAGAAAAGTGAGAAAAGGGAAAACAAATGGAAATCATTTAATGGAGAAAAATAAAAAATGCTTATTTCTTTTCAATGTGCATGAAGGATCAGTCGTCGTTACCGCTATTAAAAGAAAACAACCAGGTAAAATATAGAACAGAGGGAAACAAAGAGATGACAAAGGTCACAAAAAACTAAGGAAATGAACAACGTGGAGGAGAAATACAACGATGGAATAAAAGGGAAAAAAATGAAACCAGGGAGAAAAATGAAGTATAACAGTGCAAGTGTCCTCGTTGTGCAAAAGAAAAAAAAATCTGATGCTATAATCCTTTTTTTTCTTTTTATGAGGCAAAGTGTTGGAGGTTTTCTTTTTCTTTTTCTTTTCCTAAACCCACTTATGAAACAAACTCATAAACAGCCTTTTTGAAATGTGTAATCTTAATTAATAAATGCACATGGAAAAACGTTACCTGTGCTTATTTTTATTTTGTTGTTTAAAGGTTTAATTATATATATTTTTGGGGCAATTCTCATAATCATTTCTATTTTACACACACACACACACACACACACACACACACACACACACACACACACACACACACACACACACACACCCACACACACACCGCGTAGTGTAGTGGTTAGCACGCTCGACTCACAATCGAGAGGGCCGGGTTCGAGTCCCGGCGCGGCGAAGCAAATGGGCAAGCTTCTTAATGTGAGGCCCCTGTTCACCTAGCAGTAAATAGGTACGGGATGTAACTCGAGGGGTTGTGGCCTCGCTTTCCCGGTGTGTGGAGTGTGTTGTGGTCTCAGTCCTACCCGAAGATCGGTTTATGAGCTCTGAGCTTGTTCCGTAATGGGGAAGACTGGATGGGTGACCAGCAGGCGACCGTGGTGAATTACACACACACACACACACACACACACACACACACACACTCTCTCTCACTCTCTTACACCCCATGAAGTAGACGCGGAAAGACGTTGAATAGGTCACTATCATAGGAACCGACCCTTCATTGTTACTCCCTTTTATGTAACGGCCACACACACACACACACACACACACACACACACACACACACACACACACACACACACACACTCCTCCCCCTCTCTCTCTCTCTCTCTCTCTCTCTCTCTCTCTCTCTCTCTCTCACCAGTAGTAGGACATGAGCACGGCTGATAGCATTCCGATGGTAAACTCAAGCTTCCTCCAGCTGCGTATGAGGTAAGCCAGGCCCGGCAGTAGAGTGATGCCCATACCGAAGAAGGCAGCGTAGACCATCCCTGTCATGGTGCGGGCTTCGGGCTTCACCACCTCCATCACTACGCCAGGCAGGGCACAAAGAGGGAACATCGGCCAAGGGCAAAAAAAAAAAATAATAAATAAATAAATAAATAAATAAAAAAAAAATAAATAAATAAAAATAAATAAATAAATAAAAAATAATAATAAAAAAATAAAGACAGAAAAAGGTCCACTGAGATTCTGGTCCGTAAAAATGTTACATAGAAATACATTCGGAAGGAGACTCTAAAGATGGTATAGGAGCCTTTTATTTTGGGGGGAGGGCAGCGGTCGATTCTAAATTTTGTATGAAGAATGTACGTACATATGTGTAGTGAGATGCATGTCGTTTAGTGAGAGAGAGAGAGAGAGAGAGAGAGAGAGAGAGAGAGAGAGAGAGAGAGAGAGAGAGAGAGAGAGAGAGAGAGAGAGAGAGAGAGAGAGAGAGAGAGAGAGAGAGAGAGTTGTCTTTAATGAATGGTGTTTCTATTCTACTGACCACTATTACAATTTCCACACACACTCAATACGTGAATACAAAGAAAAAAAAGAAGAGAAGAATGAAAAAAAATAATACTGACGTCCTGGTTCTTAACTCCTTCAGTACTGGTACGCATTTTTACCATGAGTTTTGGGTATGATTAGACGATCTTATTTACATTAGGATGGGTCTATGGACGTCGGAAGATTAAAAGCTATAATTTTCACTATTTTAATCCCCACATAAGTTTCTAAAGCTGTATAAAATCACCAAACAGTAAGCAGAATGAATAGGAAACACGTCACAGCACTGAGGGGGTTAAAGAGAGAAAATCAGAAGCCAGTATTGTACCTAGTGGAGGGTCACGTGGCTTGGCAGCTGAAATTTGGCAACCTGAGCCACACACACACACTTCACTTTCCTGGCAACAGAACAGCAAAGGCACGAACACTGAAGGGGAGGAGGTAGTGAGGCAACGCTCCCCTTGAGGCGGCTCGCACACCAACGCAACTGGTTGCTTGAAACCAGTTGCATGCAACGTGAAACTTAAGTTGCATGTAACCATTCAATGCAAATACAAAGAAACGCGCACACTGAGTTGCATGAAACTATAGTTGCATGGAACTACGCAACTGCAGTCTCATGCAACTTGCCAAAATGGTTGCATGCGATCCAGTTGTGTGTGATCTTTGGTAGAAGACGGTCTGTCACTCGCTGTGCTATCTGTCACTTGTCGTGTCATCTGTCTGTCCATTTCAGATACCTTTATATGAGGGCCGACTAGTTCCAGGAGTTGTTGAAAGGCAGGTTCACTCATTCTGGAGAAATTTTGAAGTTTCTCAGGGTCTCCATCGAATTCTTTGGCCAGTTGGTAACAAGTATGCTTTTTATCTGCTAAGAGAGGATGGATCCAGTACTTTCTTTTCTTTTTCTTATTTTTAAGCCACCACCAAAGAACACATACATCTTCGTCGTCTGACATTTCGCATGCAACTAATAAATGAATAGTTGCTTTGGTGTGCGGCTAAGCATGCAACTGGTTGCATGCAATTTATCATACGCAACTGGTTTCAAGCAACCAGTTGCGTTGGTGTGCGAGCCGCCTGACGCACACTTCTTGCCTTCACTGTTTGTTACTTTGCATCACCTAATCTTAGTACAATACTGAGACGCATTTTTATCTTGATTTTTTGGGTATGATTGGATGATATTATTTGCATTATGAAAGGTCTATGGAGGTCAGAAGATTATAACCAGAGTCTTCACTTTTCTAATTCCAACATGTGTTTCTAAAGCTGTATAAAATCATCAAATAGTAAGCAGAACGAATATGTAAATGCGTTCTGGTACTGAAGAGATTAATTTAAAGAATACTTAGGTGACAGTATTTTGATTTATATTTGTAAAAGTATGTTTCTTTATTTGGACCAATAGGAATTATGTAACGTTGACTTTACTGAAAACGCACATTTTTGCTCCATAAAACTAACTAAAGTAACTAATTAACTCGTGTTTATCAGTACACTCTAATGCCTCTCCTTTTGCCACGGTGCCTTGGAATCCAACTGACCTTATATCTATCCAAATCATCGATCCTTCCTTCTCTACTTCCTATCTTTCTTCTTTGTTTCAGTCACCCACTCAAACTGTCATTTCTTCGTTCTTCTCTTCCCACATTCTTTCCTTCTTTAAGTCAGACACTTGCTCCTTCTTTCTTTCCTTCTTTATCTTTCTTCCTTATTTCATTCGGTCAAACAGATATTTCTTCCCTTTTTCCTCTTTTTTTAATCTAAAACTACTCTCCTTCATTCAGTCAGTCATTTTCTCTATATTTCAACCTTTTTTTTCAGTCAGTCTGCCAGTCCTTCCCTACTTCCTTCCCTCCACCAGCCAGTCAATCACTCAGTCGCTTAGTCAATCAATCAGTTCCCTTATAACATCCTGCTAACTACATCCTTCCGTCTCTCTCTCTCTCTCTCTCTCTCTCTCTCTCTCTCTCTCTCTCTCTCTCTCTCTCTCTCTGTTCATGTCCTCCTCCCTCGGCCTTCCTTTCATCCTCCCTCCCAGCATATATTTGCCTCAATGAACACATTCCGAGTTTAGGCCTCACTTCACTGTCTCATTTCTCATCCCATTGGTCCTTCAGAGGCTTACATTTAACTCTACCTTATGAACCAATTTCCCAGACTGGATGATTGCTTCTTTGTTCCTCATGTGCCACAATCTACATCCCCACTAAACCTTGTTAACGCCGCTCCGTAACACTGTGTACCTCGCCTTGTGATTCAGTTAGCCTTCCAAGTTATGAGAGTAGTTTTGTTACGTTATACTTGCGCTGAGAGAGATAAAAAAAAAAAAGAGACAAAAGGAAAAGAAATATTGTTGTATGATTTATATTTTATCCTCTTTGTCTGCTGGTGTTCTTTCTGGAGGCTGTTTTCTTTTGTTATGCTCTCCCCCGCCTCCTTTCTTTCTCTCTCTCTCTCTCTCTCTCTCTCTCTCTCTCTCTCTCTCTCTCTCTCTCTCTCAAAAGACGACCAATCCAGAGTTACGTGTCTAGGAACTCATAACAAGACAATTTATTTTCATGCCATTGTGACGCGGCTTATTAGAAAGAGAGGGGCGGTGGGCTAAGACATGGGCAGTGACAATTATCTAGCTACGATGGGGAGCACGGTAGGCCTGGCGTGTTTCATGTGGTGCTAATGTGGCTAATGATGTGTAATGAGCCTCGTTTCTTCCCTTTTAAGCCTTGTTTTGCCTCAACTTACTCCTTCGTTCTTGGCTTTACTACATCATTCTCAAAGCCAATGGCCGCCACACTACTTCAAGAATTCCTTCCTTAATTTCTGACGCCACTCCCTTCCTTCACGCTGCTTAATATCAACTTCCCGACTTTCTCTTCAATTTTTTTCTTGGTTTTACTACGTCATTCTCAAAGCCAATGGCAGCCACACTACCTCAACATCGTCTTCCTTAATTCCTGACGCCACTCCCTTCCTTCACACTCCTTACCCTCAATTTCCCGACGCTTCTCTTTAATTCTTCTCTTCTTACACATAATCACACGTTTTACCAATGCTTTAAACCCCATCCTTGCTTTTTTTTCCTATTTTTCTTTCGTTTCATGTTAACTACATGGTTGAGATTCGTAGTTTTCTCACGTGTTTATTAAATTGGTCATACGCTTTCCCTCCCACATTTACATGTACGTCAGAGTTTGAAGACGCGGCTGCAGCTCTGCCCCAGTGAACAAGCTGCGAGTTGTCAGGACTTCTGGGAATTACAGGACATCATTGGGATTCAAGGCACCGCGGGTCACTAATGGCAAGCGAGCTAAGGGCGACCAACATGCAAAGGTTCCGTAAAGTAGATACACACCCAAACTGCGCCCACTGAGGTTAGGGTTGACTGCTGCTCTCTCTCTCTCTCTCTCTCTCTCTCTCTCTCTCTCTCTCTCTCTCTCTCTCTCTCTCTGTTATTCTCAAGGCATTTGTAGCTAATTATTTGTGTTTCGCTGTACTTAACGTAACCAAACCTAACCTTAACATAACTTAACCTTAAGCAACTTATAGTAACGTATCCTAACCTGACCCAGACTAAAATAACCTAAAGTAACTTACACTAACCTAGCCTTTAGTAAGCTAACCTAACCTAAAGTAACTTAACGAAGCATGACGTAAGACAGCAAAACAAATCTAACCTAAATTAACCTCTTTTGTGCTATAATGCGCTTTCATATTTATTCTGCTTATTATTTGGTGATTTTATACAGCTTCACAAACTTACGTGGGGATTAAAATAGTGAAGATTTTTGCTATTAATCTTTCGACCTCCAGAGACCCTTCCTAATGTAAATAAAATCATCTAATCATATCCACTCACCCAGGACGAAGCTGATCACCATGAGTCCAGCACAGAGCACGGCGATGATGAAACGCAGAGCCAGGAACTGAATGTAAGTCTCGACGAAAGCCGCGCTGATGCCCACCACAGCTACCGCCCCGGCGCACATCACACACATGGTCCTGCGCCCGAACCTGTCAGCAACAAAACAAGGGAGATAGAGAATAACGTCACTTTAATCTGTTTCCCTTCCAGCAAATACAATTTACCTTCACGTTCAATTCCACAAGATGAAGAAGGAAGAATGAGTGATAAGACAGTTGGTAAAAAAAAAAAAAGGAACACAGAGGAATGAAAAGGACATACATTTAGCAACAGGACTGATGATCTCAAAGGAATAAAAGGTACATATACACAACAACAGGACTGGTGATCTATGAGAGGCTGTTAGTGAGGATGAGTGAGGAGGTGAGTGAGTGAGTTTGGTGACACAGGTAAGGAGTTCCTCACCTGTCTGAGAGCTGGCCCATGATGAGGGAGCCCACGAGGAGGCCGCTCATGTAGGACGCCTGCACGGTGGCCATCATCCAGCGGCGGTCACACACCAACGAGAACTGTGCAGAAGGAGGAGGAGGAGGAGGAGGAGGAGGAGGAGGAGGAGGAGGAGGAGGAGGAGGAGGAGGAGGAAAGGAGGAGAGGGAGAAAAATAGGAATATGGATAAAAAT
>NC_059304.1:13536392-13543892 GCF_017591435.1 Portunus trituberculatus
CGCTCTGTCGCTTCTGGACAGTTGTGGTGAGAAGGAGTTTTCTTGCTTAAATCTTATTGTGTGCAGCGAGTGTGATTTACTTTCATTTTATTTTCACGACAAATTAATTTAGTGACTTGCTTTTTCATACACTCATTTACCCACAGCCACAGCCACAGCCACACACACACACACACACACACACACACACACACCCGGTAGCTCAGTGGTTAAAGCGCTGGCTTCACAAGCCAGAAGACCGGGGTTCGATTCCCCGGCCGGGTGGAGATATTTGGGTGTGTCTCCTTTCACGTGTAGTCCCTGTTCACCTAGCAGTGAGTAGGTACGGGATGTAAATCGAGAAGTTGTGACCTTGTTGTCCCAGTGTGTGTTGTGTGCCTGATCTCAGGCCAATCCGAAAATCGGAAATAATGAGCTCTGAGCTCGTTCCGTAGGGTAACGTCTGGCTGTCTCGTCAGAGACTGCAGCAGATCAAACAGTGAAGCACACACATCTTAGAGGAAACACATAACGGCTGCTATTGTGACCTACTTAGGTTATCTGGTTACTGTTTCCGGCAAGTAATTCATATCTCGTGTGTCCCCCAGTGTTACAAAATGAACAATGACAAAACAGGCTACACCCATGAAAAGTGAGGCACAGTAATATAATCACAGCTTTGTACTTGAACAGAATAATTGATCTTTGTATTCTTATTTATTTTCATTTTTCAGTTAGGTGTTACGTTTCATCAAGGGGACAATTTATCTAGTGAGACTGTACTACTCTAGAAAATGCTCGTTTAAATTACTTCCCCTGTGGTAATGTTTCCTATGAGGTACTGTGTGTATTTGATGACACTGTGTTGTAATGCTGAAACACACACCAACACTATTAGTAATGAGGAGTAAATGAAGAGGAGGATAAAAAAGCATAGAAGACGATATACTATCATAATCATTACTACTACTACTACTACTACTAATACTACTAATGATAATTATAAAAAAAAATAAAAAAAAAAACAACAAGCAGCATCAACAACAACAAGAACAACAACAACAACAACAACAACAACAACCAGGATATGAAGTGTATATGTCTTTCACCTATATCGGTACTAATGAGATCAAGTACAGTGATACACAACAGGTGAAGAGAATGGCTACACAAATAATAAAGCGGCATTTGTACGGAACGTCTGGAGGGAGAAGTTTCCAAGAGAAGAGTTTGATGTCCTGAAAAGAATACGTCTGGGAGAAAAAAGAGAGGGAAAAATGTACCATGGATAAGACTGAATTGTCCATCCATGTGTTTGATTAAAGGATGAACCGAGTAGAAAAAAAAAACAGACCACTAAAATTTGTGGAATCAGAATTTTACGTAATTCCTATTCAGATTTTTTTTTTCCCAATAAGAAGCGGACCTGACCACGAGTCTCGAGAGGCGGACGTAAAGAGGGCGATTGATTGTTAAAGTGTAGAATATTTAAACCCTTCAGTACCATGACACGTTTTCACATTTAATTCTACTTACTATTTGGCAATTTTACACAGTTTCAGAAAATTATGTGGGGATTGAAACAGTGAAGATTCTGGCCATTAACCTCTTCAGTGCCATGACACGATTTCATATTTATTCTGGTTACTATTTTGTGATTTTATACAGCTTCAGAAACTTATGTAGAAATTGAAATAGTGAAAACTTTTGCCATTAAACTTCTAATCTTCATAGACTCTTCCTAATGTAAATAAAACCTTCTAATCATACTCAAAACTCATGGTAAAAATGCGTTCCGGTACTGAAGGGGTTAAACGTGATTCTCTTGACCTTTTAGGGAACCTGCAGCTCCAGTAGGCCTTTTTTTTCTAACATTTTGTTGCCCTTGGCCGCGTTCCCTCTTGCATAAAAAAAATCATACGTCTACAAATATTCCAAACACACTTAATTCATAAAAATAACCCACGTCTGGCTTGTCCTAACATCGATGAAAGGCACAAATGAAGGCGGCCACCATCAGGTTCAACAGTTGCCAGCAGACAAGGAACTTCAGACCACTGCACAGAGGCGAGGTGTGAACTACATAAGGCGCCAAAATCGGGAGCCAGCACCTCCAACAACATTAGAGCAAGAACGCCATTCTTGGGAAAGAGCCCAAAAAGAACCGTCTCCCCAAAAAAAGAGAATACGATTAGATTGAAGTAAGATGCACAAGAATTATTAAAGAAATGAGAGGAAACTTATTGATCAAGTGTTTTTTATCATTTACGTAAGAGGGTAAAGCTGGTTAAGGGCAACAAAAAATGAAAAAAATGTTCACTTATTTCCCTGTCCGAAAGAGTTTGGCAAAAGATAAGAATAAATGTTTTGAGACCTCCCTCTTAAATGAAATCAAGTCATAGGAAGTTGGACATATAGAGGCATGTTGAGAAAATGCAATGGAACGCGCATGATGATAGTATGATACGCACAAAATGATCAAGCCAAGCGTGTGTTTTTATTTCTGTCTTCCCTCTCCTTTATCTTCCCAATACACCTCAAGCACTCAATCATACGCACAAATGCACTGTATGAAACAAACAGCTATTGACTAACACACGAAATAAACACAGTAGCAAAACAAACATGAAGGAGACGCACGTTTAACACACTGCTTTTGTTTCGCGTTTCTTTACTGATTTACTTTCACCTCGTAAATTTGATACAATTCACGAGCAAGGCGAGTCGCGAGTGACAGGAACGAGGGGCCTCTTATCGGTTCACGATTGTCATTTGTTGAGGATAATGAGATTTGTGAATTTTTTCTCAGGATGAATGGGATCAGAGAAAGGTAAGAAAATGTGCAGAAATTGTGAAACGTGAGTGTGAAATAAACGCTGAGAGGAAATGCAAGATAGAGTGAACAGCGAAAAAGGAGAAATATAAAGTCAGAAATAGGAGAGAAAAAATAAATATATAGCAAAACATGAAAAGTATATATATGTAGAAATATGAAATGTCAGCAGTCAAGTAAAAAAAAAAAAAAAAAAGAAAAAAAAGTGGACTGGAGCAAAAAAGAAGGAAAAAGAAGAATAATTAAGAAAAAGATCAAAGGAAGTAAAAATACGTCTCCATTATTTACACAGAAAAGAAAAACGTTGTAATGAAAAAGGTCCTTGCAATACAAATATTTAAAATAGTTAAGTAAATGGAAACACTGCATGAAACGAGATGCAAAGTAAAGGAAAACACACTACGATGACAGAAAGAATAGGAAGTGAAAGGGTGAAATATTGTACTTCATCATAGGAAAACATAAACAATTCATATTCATGACTTCAAAACACATACTTCAATTTTCAGAGAAGATGGCAAAGAAAGAATGAGGAAGGAAATGAAAAGAAAGAAGTAGAATGAATGTAAAGCTTAACGAAGAATACAAGAAATGGAACGTAAAAAGGAAAGGAGGAGAAGAAGATGGCAGAAAAAAGGAAGAATGAGGAGGGAAAATGAAAGAATACGAAGAAGAGAAGGCTTAACGAAAAATACAAGAAATGAAACGTAAACGGGAAAGAAGAAGCGTGGAAGATGATGAACACAGAAGGAATAGGAAGGAGGGAGAGCTGGGAGGGGGTTAGCCACGAGTACAAGCAGTGAAAGACAACAAGGAAGGCGGAAGACGCATGAATGTTGATGAGCGACATGAAAGAACAAGCGTGACGTAAGGATGAGTGGGGGGTGATCAGCAAGCGGCAGGACGTGATGCAAGGCCGCCATTCACAGCGTGGCGGAGACAGACAAGTTTAACGAGACGGATTGTCACCAGGTGAAAAACACGCCCCACACACTCCCCGCACCTCATCTCTTCTCTGGCAGACCATGTGTTGCGTCCTGCAATTATCTAACATCTCTCGTCCTTTGCAGTTACCATTACCATCACCATCATCACCATCATCACTAAGGTCTTCACCATAATTCCCGTGTGATAGTGTGGGTATAAGTGTTGCACAGTGAAATTGTTTTGCCAGGAGGCCGCGCGCTGGGATGGGAGCTTCACGAGTGACCGAAATTGGAACAAGGTCAAAGCGCTCACCATATATGCACTCCACCGCCTGCCTCTCTGCCTCCAGGGGGTGAAAAGGGAAGGGACCTCACGCCGGGAACTCTCATCAGGCACTCATTCACCGCTCGTCACAAACACTATATTGCCTCATTCCACTGACGAAAATCCTTTTTATGAAATTTTCCCACAAGATGTCATGCCCATTATGCGCACCCTACAGGCAGAGAGAGAGAGAGAGAGAGAGAGAGAGAGAGAGAGAGAGAGAGAGAGAGAGAGAGAGAGAGAGAGAGAGAGAGAGAGAGTAGCATACTATGGAGAAAGAAGAACATAATATCGTCTGTGAGGAAGCCGATCAAAACTTGAAGATACGTTAGCAGAGAAACAGCAGACATGTGCAGGTTAATCTATGCGACGAACAGGTAACAGACAGAGTAAAGGAATGGTATCTCGGGAATGGCAAAACACGAGACGAGACAGACAGGAATGGATCGAGACACGAGATGAGTTTCGCTGCGGCTGACTGAAATAACGACAGAGACAAAGAGAGACTGAGAGAAGCCAGTGATTCTGATGAGGATTCTGGTTTTGATGGTGATAACACTACTATTGCTATTAATATTGTTTTTATCATGTAGGAGGGAAACAAGCCAAGGGAAACAAAATATTAAAAAAAAATGAACCCACTGGAAATGCTGGTTGCCTTAAAGAATAGTAAGGAATTAGCCAAAATTCAGGGACAATGTATTGAAACTAAAACAACAATAACAACAACAACAACTACTACTACTACTACTACTACTACTACTACTACTACTATTACCAATAATGAATATTAATTACTTTACAGGTTGTGTGTTGCACGTTATCTCCTTATTGACAGAAGCAGCAAGAGGTAAAATGATTGATGTACTTTTTATACTTACATGAATAGTTAAGTCGTGGTGCTCACTCACTGTTAATAGTTCGTGTATAATAACAGGGAGATGTGAAAGAAGTTTAGATTTTTTACGGATGGGAATGATTAGTGGTAATAGGTCGGCGTGCTTCATACAGGGACTGCCACGTGGAGACCTGATGACTTTTTGCAGCTTACTTTTTTGTGTCCTCAATCCCTTCAGTACCAGGACGCGCTTTCATATTTATTCTGGTTATTATTTTGAAAGCATTATACAGCCTCAGAAACATATGTTGGGATTAGAATAGTAAAGGCTCTTGCTATTAATTATTTGATCTCTATAGACCCTTCTTAACCCTTGACCCTTCTTAATGCAAATAAAATAATTTAATCATAACAAAAACTCAAGGTAGAAATGCGTTAAAGAATTGAAAGGATTAATAACAACATAAGAAAAAAAAGGAATGAAGGCTGCAAGAAAACCGCTAGGCCTACATGTGGCAGTCCTTATGTAGAGCTAGACTAGGAAAAAATAACATCCCAGAAAAACAACAACAACAACAACAGCAGTCACGTCCATTCATGTCACCAGCAACACGCGCCACACAATCAGCAAGTGACCTTCAAGGAAGCAATGATCTGGAAAATTACGCATCAAGGGTGGCTAAGAGGGACGCAATTGTCATAAAAACCAATGCGGATCAGTTGATGAATACGCAACGCTACCGGGTGAGTGGGACAGGTGTGCATCGACCAAGGCTATACTGCTAGGGCGTCTCTCTCTCTCTCTCTCTCTCTCTCTCTCTCTCTCTCTCTCTCTCTCTCTCTCTTCCTAATCATCTCTAGGGTACAATGAAAGGAAACGCCTAGTTAAAGTTTAGTGTGTGTATGTTAGCGTGTGTGTGTGTGTGTGTGTGTGTGTGTGTGTGTGTGTGTGTGTGTGTGTGTGTGTGTGAGAGAGAGAGAGAGAGAGAGAGAGAGAGAGAGAGAGAGAGAGAGAGAGAGAGAGAGAGAGAGAGAGAGAGAGAGAGAGAGAGAGAGAGAGAGAGAGAGAGAGAGAGAGAGAGAGAATGGTTTCCAGCAAAAGTTTGGCTTCGTTTGGCCTACGAGCCAAACGAACATCACGAGTATTCGTGATGTTCTCCCACCCTGAGGCGTGGTGGGCGCGCACTTTCCTCCAGCCCATGCAGACTACGGGAACAGCTCACCTCTTTGGAGCGGAAGGTGAACTGCCTCTGGAAGCGGCACCAGATAATAACAAAAGCTCACCTAGAAAAGCCGCTGGTGGGATGAGCAGCAGCATAAACAAGACACAAAGCTGCTCTCCATTTTTAAGTACATTTACCATCACAGTGTCCTTGCCGCCTCTCAGCCGAAAAATTACCGCAGCATGATGAGCACCTCTGGCGTAAGCAGACATTACGACAACACACATCACGCTGTCCTCAGATGTTACCAGTGAACAGGAAATAGCAAGTTCAGAGGATCAGAGGTCACGTAAAATAACGGCAGAAGATATAAGAGATGCAATACTGTGGCAGTGGGAGTGAAATTCAGGCAGTGGAGAAGCGTGATGAGACTACAAACTTTTGACTTCCTCACTTGAGAAGGGTTGTGTGAGTCGAGCCTCCCAGTGAATCAAACTGTGTTTCTTGCGTCAAAGCCACTAGCCGCAATTCTAACGGTGCCTTGGTGGATGTTAGTGAAAGAACTTCCTGGTCATTACTGAGCCAATCACTCGCGCTGCAAAAGATGATCAGCCTTGGCTTCCGCAAGAACTACCAACACTTTTCACGATAAATGATATTTGCTCAGAAGAAAGTGAAATGTGTAGATCACGGTTCGTTCACATTCTGGGCTGCAAACCTGAATGAGACAGAAATGGCTCAAGGTTTCTCGCCAAGGCTGGCAGACACACAAGGCAACAGCAGCAACAGCACCAGCCAAACAGCAGCAGCAAAGTCACGGGAGCGGGAGAGGCTTTCCTTTACTGGGCACATTCGCTCATTTTCTTTGCATGAGGACAGATAGCATTCATGCTGCGAACTTGCGCGTCAAGGCGACATGGATGATAGGCGAGGGAGAGAGAGACTCACTTTAATTCAATTATCCGTTTGTGACAACGCGGCAAATACATACAGTGTGCTCATTTCTTTTTTCTTAAGCAGGAGGGGCATTGGCCAGTCAGTCTGTTGAAAGCTTTCTCTTCAAAGAATTCATGTCATAAGGAGTTCATTATTAATAAAAGAAGGATAACAACCATAGCAACAACATGACAACAGCAACAACAACAACAACAACGACGGAAAAGACGGCAACAAAGAACTACTTGCAGCTACTACTGTAAGCAGTGCTCTACATTCATATATACTAATTTTTTTACCTTCATCTACTCCCCCCAAAAATTGAAACACAGTCTCCTCACACAAGGGACTTTATGGTAATAATGTGTGAACATTACTAATTAATTCATCAGCACTGAAAAACGCGCCAGAGTCTCTTCATATTAGGATTTCTTTATGTAATTTAATTCTCGAGTACCTCCTCCACCTCCTCCTCCTCTTCCTACTGTATATCTTGCATC
>NC_059304.1:13546392-13563892 GCF_017591435.1 Portunus trituberculatus
TCTTCTCCTGACAGATGATGAGGTTCAGGTGCAAATTTATGATGAACTCTATACTGGAAGACAATACGCCACACACACACACACACACACACACACACACACACACACACACACACACACACACACACACACACACACACACACACACACACACACACCGTTCCTACTACCACTCCCACTCCCACCACTACCACCCCTCCGTCAACGATCAGTACATTCAGTCCATCCCTTTCACCTCTGATCTCACCTGCAGACACGGCGTGGATGGCACAGAACACCTGGGACATGTGAGCAATGACAAACACTTTCTTCTGCCAGAACCCCCAGTTGCCCGCCAGCCTGAGCGCTTCATCGAAACTCCCATCAGTGTCCTGCAAGAAAGAAACAGAGACCAAATGAACCAAATAAACCAAAGCGAGTTAGCGTGACAGTCAGCGGGTGTGAGTGTGAATGTTTGTATAAAGTGTCTTCGTATATGACCTTATTCTACGTTGAGATCAAGGGCTCGCCATATCTAACGAGTCACTGAGTCAAGGCTGTGTGAAGGTTAAGTATCTTCCTTATGGCAGTGAAGGGGTGAAGGGAAGCGTGTCCTGACCTACTTGTTACTCAATAGGATGCGGAAGACCAGCGGGGAACGTGACTGTTTTGATATATTTGGTATGAACAGGAGGGGGATGAAGATGAGGAGGAGTCATGCGAGAAGGAAGAGAAGGAGGAAGAGGGCGGAAGAGGAAGGAAAAAAGAGTAGTAGTAGAAGTAGGGCAAGGGCGAATCCCGCGAAAGGACATGGATGAGGATGAAGACGAGCAGGAGGTGGATGATGAATGGGGAATAAGGAAGAAAACGAAATTGATGAGACGGGTAAAGATAAAAGATAAAAATAAGAGAGCATAAAGAGAAGAGATAATGAAATAAAAAAAAAGATAACAAGGTGTAAAGCTTTAAAATGGCAACCGTAAAGACGAGAACACTGGTTGGAAAATGAGATGAAGAGGGAAGAAGAAAGAGAAGGCAACGAAGCGGGTGAATGGAGGAGAGAGATAAAAAGAGAAGTAAGAGGAGAGAAGATGGCAAGTGATGGGAGCTTTTCATAGTTGTATTCTCCTTCAGTAAATTGGATTAGCGGAAATAACGCGAGCTTGAGAACCAGAATAATGGAGGAAGCGTTCGACAGGAGGAGCCAACGAGCCAAACCAATCTGAGGATAATTACTTTCTCTTTCTCTCTATCTCTCTCTCTCTCTCTCTCTCTCTCTCTCTCTCTCTCTCTCTCTCTCTCTCTCTCTCTCTGGCCTTTTTCTTTTCAGCTCCATTTTTCGTTTCTCCTATTTCACCAATAATTCAAAATGCACGCCTCCTTACTCACTCACCAGAAGTTTACTGAATTAATTATCACACAGCGGAGAAATCAGCTGATAAGAAAAAAATGAAATGTGAAAGTCTTGTCAAGAATGAAACGTAAATTTCATTCAAAACTTTTTCTTCTCTTAATGTACTCAGCCACACACTTTTATATTCAGAACTTAACGGCACATGTCGATTATAAAAGGAGAAGAGAATAAAGGGCTAAAAATAACACGAAAAAAGAGAATAATCAGGTTATTTTAGAGAGAGAGAGAGAGAGAGAGAGAGAGAGAGAGAGAGAGAGAGAGAGAGAGAGAGAGAGAGAGAGAGAGAGAGAGAGAGAGATAAAAAGAGTAAATGAACTCGTGAAATGGAAGAAAGTATTAACAACACATTTCCGACAGAGAGAGAGAGAGAGAGAGAGAGAGAGAGAGAGAGAGAGAGAGAGAGAGAGAGAGAGAGAGAGAGAGAGAGAGAGAGAGAGAGAGAGAGAGAGAGAGAGAGAGAGAGAGAGAGAGAGAGAGAGGGACGAAAGATTGACAAAGAGACGCAGACAGGAGGAGGAGGAGGATGAGGAGGAGGAGGAGGGAAGGGGAAAGGATGGGAAGGGAGGAGAGGCGACCATTCAACATTCATTAGCTAGAACTGTCCCTCATTCACTCACACCTGCAGGCACACCAGACACAACCCGTGGGACTGGAGAAGGAAAACTATGATAAGGATGGTGCTCTCTCTCTCTCTCTCTCTCTCTCTCTCTCTCTCTCTCTCTCTCAAGAGCGCAAAAGCAATGTGACCTGTTTACGTACTATGTTTGCAAATATTTGGCACCAGGGACTGTTGTTGTTTCGGTGCTTGCCTGCTCGTTTGTGTGTGTGTGTGTGTGTGTGTGTGTGTGTGTGTGTGTGTGTGTGTGTGTGTGTGTGTGTGTGTGTGTGTGTGTGTGTGTAGGTGTGGGTGTGGGTAGGTGGGTGGTTGGTTGCAGGAAAGAAGGGAAAACGCTGTTGTTTGACACATTTTGTACCTTGTGGTGTTTTTCCTCTTTCATGTAGCTACGAAAATAGAAGTGCGAATAAACAAACCTACTCTCCACACTGCAAACACACACACACACACACACACACACACACACACACACACACACACACACACACACACACACACACACACACACAAGTGCTCCCTTAACTATTACTTTCCTTCATTATCTCTGCTGATATTTGTATTTAAAAGATTCTAGAGTGAAAATAGTTGATGTGATGCGAGAGAGAGAGAGAGAGAGAGAGAGAGAGAGAGAGAGAGAGAGAGAGAGAGAGAGAGAGAGAGAGAGATTGAGCCTCGTTGTGAGCGAGAGAAAAGTTACAGCTCCTCTTTTCAAGGTGAGGTGCCTGCATGTTCACGCGACACCAGCCGACTCACACGAGGCTGAGCCGGTGCTTTGTATTCCCCACGCTGCTGTTTGGTGCAAAAGTCCTGATTTTTCCTCGTGATTCATCACCGCTCTTATTATATAATTAAATAATTTAAACTTTTGAATTTTCTTCCTCATTCATCTTCTTCTTTGTTTTTGTCTCGTCTTCCTTTTCACTCTTTCACATTTTTCCCAGCTCAGATTTTTCTCCTTACTCGTTTACAGTGTGACACGACTCTCGGCCTTCCAGCTAACACATACTTGTGAATAAATCGTCAGGTGGCAGTGACCTCTTGGCGTGACTTCGTGAAAAGTGTAGCAGCACAACATTTTTATGCTGCACCCCCTCTCTCTTTCACACACACACACACACACACACACACACACACACACACACACACACACACACACACACACACACACACACACACACACACACACACACACACACACACACACACACACACACACACACACACACCCACACACACATGCACACTCTAATGAAGAACATTTTGGCACGGAGACATATCTGGGGACGAGAGTAGGTGTCTTACTCCTCTTTACACATAATGGTTATTTCACGTGTTCAAATATACTCTACTTATCAGATATGCTGAGTAAGACTAAGGACGCATGATAACTTTCCCTTAATGCCTCTCCTTCTCTGCCCGCCTCTCCACCTCGCTCCTTGCATCTGACTCAGAGCAAACGTCAGCCACGTGGCGCATGACGGCTTGTGTCTAATGTTTGTTTACCTTCTTGCATCTGCTCGGGTCCTCCTGGTCTAACGCGGCGGAAGCGTCACCTGAAGCGGATGTCAAGGGCCTCTTTGAGTCTGCTTCACTTGAACTGCTTAGAGGGTAAGTACTCTGTCCACTACCTTCCCCTCCTTCTCTTTCCGTAAAGCCAACATCCATACCACCACCACTACCGTTTAGCTCACTTTTCTTCACCATTTTGTCTGTCTTCAGTACTTGCTAAGCCACAAGTTCCTTAAGGAAAGGCTCGAAATCCGTCCCCACCACTGTCTCTCACGCCATTCCCAGCAGAACTCGCGTCCAACAGAAAATGGTTGAGTGAGAAAAGGAAGGTGCGTCAGTGGCCAATGAACTTCTGCGGAGAGAACGGTGCCCAAGCAGTGCCCAGCGCGAGGTACGGTCCAAAACTGAGTGCCAGCCTTACCCACATGTGCTCAACGCTTCACTTGGCGGGGGCGGAGACTAGTAGATGAGGGAGGATGGGTGGAGGGAGGCAGTTAAGAAAGGGAGACGGAGAGCGAGGGTAGAAAAGCGATGTGATTGGTAGCCTGTTGAGAGCATTTTTTTTTCTCTCTCTTGGTTTACTTGTATACGGCGGTTCTGAGGCTTTTTTCTTCTTTTTTTGTGGCAGCTACGCATGTACAGAGCGCGATAGTAGAGTGTATATGCGTTGTTGGTGTTTTTTTGTTGTTGTTGTTGTTGTTGTTGTTGTTGTTAGCGGTGGTGGTGGTGATGGTGGTGATGTTGTATCGGTGATGTCGCTGTTTATTTTGGTGTGTATTCCTGATTGTTTCTTTCTCATGGCCAATTAAAATGTATCTGTGTTTTGTTTTGGTGTGTCTGTTTTTTCAGTTAACACACACACACACACACACACACACACACACACACACACACACACACACACACACGTGAAAACAAACAAACAAAACGCACACACACACACACACACACACACACACACACACACACACACACACACACACACACACACACACACACACACACACACACACACACACACACACACACACACACACACACACACACACACACACACACACACACACACCACATACACACATACACAAGTGGACACACACATACTCACTATCTCTCCTGCACTCTAACTGTCATGCTTATCTCTTTGACTACATTGAATCTCCTCATTACAATTAATTTAATCAGAACTTTGTTTTTTCCTTTGCTGTCTCTTATTCCCTAAACTAATCGTATTACAAGCTGGAACAGAACATCAGTAATTGAGAAGCGCTGCTGCTGAGAGGAAAGTTACCGTCTCGATGGTGCACCTCGTCACTTAATGCCACGTGTTAGAGACATGTGGCATGACCTCTGCACTCCAAGATAGCTCAGAGAGAGAGAGAGAGAGAGAGAGAGAGAGAGAGAGAGAGAGAGAGAGAGAGAGAGAGAGAGAGAGAGAGAGAGAGAGATAAGATACGAGATAATATGAGAGGAAAATTATGGATTACGTTAAATTCTCCACAAGGAAATCTGACGTCTGCTGTGCTTGTATCTGGTTTATTCCACTTCCATGTTCGTCCACTGTTACCTCTGCTACGACTCGTCTGTACATTAAGTAGTACTGCAGCTTATCACGAACAGGCACGTGCTCATCTTCTATTTACACACCAAGGTCAGAATTCAGAAACGCTTTGCTCTCTCACCGCAAGTATTTTACCAAGGCCACAGAGATGATTAACGGGGTTTTCAACGATGTTTCACTAGTTACTAATCTTTTCACTCTGCCTCTAGAACCGTGAAAACATCTTAAAAACGCTTTGTTCTCTCACCACGACAATTTTCCAAGGTCACAGAGATGATTAGCGGAGTTTTTAAGTGTTTTTTCCAGTTAATAATAGAACCGTAAAAAACACCTTAAAAAACTCGTGTCAGTATATACAAAGTCTCTTGAAATAGTGGAAGGGAAGCACAGATGCGTTTGAGAATACGAGACCACAGTCGCTGAACTTATAAAGAGAGTAAATTATGACGTTGTGTGATGATATAATGCTGCAGTATTATTATCGTGATGCTGATTGCTTTCATCTTTTCATTTTTTCTAACTGCTTTGTCTTCCTTTATATTTTTTCATGATGGTTGTATTGTTTGTTGCTTTTGTCTACTTTATTTTTTCTCCTCCAGCGCTTCCTTTTCCCTCTTTTTTCTTTATTATCTGCCTCCTCCTCCTCCTCCTCCTCCTCCTCCTCCTCCTTTTCACCCACGCAGTGTTCCGTCTCAACTCATTATAATTAGTTCATTAGAGTTTCTTTGTTAATAAAAGTTTGGATGTTCTGTCTGTCTGTCTGTCTGTCTGTCTGTCTGTCTGTCTGTCTATCTATCTATCTATCTGTCTGTCTGTCTGTCTGTCTGTCTGTCTGTCTGTCTGTCTGCCTCTCTCTCTCTCTCTGAATACCCAGAAAGACACACACACACACACACACACACACACACACACACACACACACACACACACACACACACACACCGGACGGAGCCAGTTTTGAGCAGCTCATGGGAAGTTTCAGGTTTATTATGGCTTCTTATGTGGCTCGTTAAACTCAAAAGTGTCACCCCTGTTACTCTCCCGGACGCTCTCTCCCTTCGCCTCCTGACCCCCCTCACTCCCTCACTCCCTCGTCACTCTTGGCTCACTTCCCACATTTTTCAGAAGCATGAGTTGTATCTTCTAGCAGAGACGGTATTCATTTTTTCTATACCGATCTTATAGCTTTTATTACTTTTTATTTTATTTTATATATTAATTTGTGTTTCTTATTGTGTTTAAATTCGTCTACCTTCATAAGAGAGAGAGAGAGAGAGAGAGAGAGAGAGAGAGAGAGAGAGAGAGAGAGAGAGAGAGAGAGAGAGAAGTATTTCAACACAACACAAATATTAATACCAATAATTACCTACTTACCCTCTCTAAACCAAAACCTCAGAAGAGAGAGGGCGTGGGAGCGTGGAAGAGGATTTGGGAGAGGGTGAGTGAGCGTGTATAAGAGCAAGAGTGTCTGGGAAGGAGAACGTGGGAGAGGAAGAAGGGGTGTGTGAAATGTGGGGATTCGAACCATAGAGTAAGTGAAACGTGGGATTCGTAGACCGTAGACTTTTAAAGGAATAAAATTTTTCGCTAATGCTACTTCTACTACTACTACTACTACTACTTCAGGAGGAGGAGGAGGAGGAGGAGGAGGAGGAGGAGGAGGAGGAGGAGGAGGAGAAGGAGACAGTGGATAAGGAGAAGGTGAAAGAATAAGAATAAAAGGAAAAAAAATGAAGAGAAGAATAAAAAAAATAAGAAGGAAGAAGAAAAAGAATAGGAGGAGGAGAAAGACGAGAAAGAAGAAGAGGAGGAAGGAGAAAAGGAAAAGATAAAAGAAAAAAAGAAAAATAAAGAAGAGAAGAATAAGAAAAAAATAAGAAAGCAGAAGAGGAAAATGAGGAGGAGGAGAAGGAGAAAAAGAGGGTAAAGAAACGTAGTAGAAGGAAAAAAAAAAAGAACAAGAACGTATTGTTTAAGAATTCGCCTGTTTTTCTTTCCACTCTGCCCAGCCAACTGACTTCTTTTCTTTGTCTGTATTCTAATGAAGTCACCACTACGACACCCCCGTTGGATAACAGAAAAAAAAATACAATTACAAAGGAAAACGAGAGAAAGAAAAAAGAAAACGGTGAAGCGAAGCGTTTGTTGTTTCTTTCTAGTCGCCACGCAAATGAGAGAGAGAGAGAGAGAGAGAGAGAGAGAGAGAGAGAGAGAGAGAGAGAGAGAGAGAGAGAGAGAGAGAGAGAGTCAAGAGAAAGAGTTCTATTATTTTCTCATTCTTGTCCTTCCTTTCTATTTTTCCTTCTCCTTTTTCCTTTAAGAATCTACCCGATCCCTTATCAATACCCGTAAGCCTCTTCCATTACGGACTGTCACCCTCACTTGCAGTATAAAACAAGGAAGAAGGCAAAAAACATGTCTCTATTATTTTCTACTACAGCGCACCCATTCTTGTCACGTGTCTAACCTTTTTCTCTCTTCCTCTTGTATTTTACTGTATTTAGCTTTCTCTATGTATGTTCATCTTTTGTGTGTTTCTGTTCTCGTGTTGTTGATCTTCCTAATTTCTGTTATTTTTTTTTATTCTGTGTTCTGTTTGTCTTTATGTCTAGTGTGTGTGTGTGTGTGTGTGTGTGTGTGTGTGTGTGTGTGTGTGTGTGTGTGTGTGTGTGTGTGTGTGTGTGTGTGTGTGTGTGTGTGTAATTAGTTTTAATTATTAATGCTTAGTTAACGGCTCTCTACATTATGTGAATTGATAATTCAATTTGGACGAAGTAGAGGTGAGATTAATATGTATTTTCATCAATTTGTAATGTTACTTTGTCAATAAACTACTACTACTACTACTGTGCGTGTGTGTTTTCTCAATATTTGTAGTGTATATGACCTTTTTATCTTACAATCTTTTTTTCCTTTCGTGTGTACCCTCTCTCTCTCTCTCTCTCTCTCTCTCTCTCTCTCTCTCTCTCTCTCTCTCTCCGATGATTTTCACTCGTCCTAATCCCAAATGACGGTGGCATTCGGCTCACTACCAAAACACGTCATCAATCATTTGTCAGATCTCAATATTTTAAAGGAGAAGATTTTCGGTTCCACGTTTTCCAGCTCTACAAATTCAACTTTCCGTGTAATTTATGGTTCACGCGTCACCCCACCACGTCCCGCACGGATTTCCACTTTCTTTTTCTTTCAAATGCTCAAACTTATTTCAATTTCCTTCATCAACACGCATTGGTTAGCGAGTCCCTAAGCTATTCACTAATGTGTTGAATAGAAGTTTTTAGATCCTTATCCAGAAACGCTTTGCTCTCTCACCACGACTATTTTCAAAGGCCACAAAGATAATTAGCGGGTTTTTTTAAGGGTGTTTTCTTTTCTAGTTAATAATGCAGAAATCTTGTCCATCTGCCTCTAGAACCATTAAACACCTTAGCTAACTCGTGTAAATTTAGATAAAGTCTTTTGAGATAGTAGAGGTGAAGCATAGAAGGGTTTGAGAATACGAGCCTTAGTCTTTATCAGTTTTCGTTTTAATAACATTCATTCCTTTCAATACATGTGGCTGAATAATTTTAATCGTATATGTGGATGCATTTCTCCATTGATTTATGTCATTATGAACTACAGAATGACCGTTTTATATATATTCTTAATGTATTCATCTGCTTATTTATTCATGTACTTACATATTAATTGCCTCCATTAACAAACCATCAAATATAATGTTTAGTTGGTGTCCGGTCTTTGGCAGTAACTCATTAATTTCGATTTTTTTTTTTTAACAAATGCATCGTAATAATTTCTTTCTATATACTTGTTTATTCGTTTGTGCATGTTAGTTATGTACGCTATATCTATGAGTTAAGCTTTCACATCCTTTCGTTATAAGTATGTGTGTGTGTATGTGTGTGTGTGTGTGTGTGTGTGTGTGTGTGTGTGTGTGTGTGTGTGTGTGTGTGTGTGTGTGTGTGTGTGTTCATGAATCGCTTCGAAAAGCATCACAGCTCATTCAAAGCAAACAAATTTCCCCCTGCTGTCACACACTTAGTGATCCCCCGAGTCTTGCGAACTGAGTCTTTCTGTTCATTAATCTGTTTGCGCCGCGGCTCAGAGAAACAAGAACGAACGGCAGGTGGCAATAATATCTTTTGATTCGTGAAATACTTTGTACCCCTTGTATTCCGTCCTCTCTCTATTATTAACCGTGGAATGAGTTTTACTGTAGGTGGGCACTGTACCCATCCCAGCGTAATAATGAAAGCTTTTTATCTCCTATTCTTACCTCCTTTACTGTGGATGCAGCTGCGTTATTATGAGCCTTGCATATCCTCGTCCTTTCATCCAAATGCAACTCAATATCAAGGTACTTATAAGGCTCTCAAAGCTCAGTCATTCTCCAACGCAGCAAAAACGATTACACTTTGATCTCCATTTCCAAAAAATAAACAATCCCTTCAGTACTGGGACACATTTTCACCTTGAGATTTGTGCACGATTAGACCATTTTATTTATATTAGGAAGGTTCTATGGAGGTAAGAAGATTAATAGCTAGAGTCTTCACTATTTTAATCCCCCCACATATGTTTCTGAAGCTGTATAAAACCATCAAATAGTAAACAGAATGAATATGACAAACGCGTCATGGTATTGAAGGGGTTAATAGCGATATTCCTACTGTTATATTCTTTGGCCCACTTTCCCTGCGAGTCTCTTATGTCAACAGAAAACGAGGATAGTAAATGATGAGTCTGTTACTGAAAGAAAGGAGATAAATGAGAAGGATGCCTGACGCTGCTGCGATGTGAGGCCGAAAGACTCACGCATTGCTGCCCTGGTTTTTCTTTTTAGTTCCCGCTGCCTGAGGTGACCGTGAAGGCATCGATTTTTCTTTTGGTAGCTTCCCGCGCCGGTCTCATCTACTGTTGGTTGAGTATCTTAGCCTATCTATATGGTAACGGCTCCTTGTGTTCAGGCTGCGGTGGGTAGATGAAAGATGGTGTGTGGTGCTTTTAATAATGACATAATCTACTGAAATTTATGCCAGTAAACTTCACGATTTCACAGCACAAAGCTATAACAGGCAATTAGTAAAGAGAAACGTAAAGAATACACAAACAGATAGATAGATACACCGACACACAGACAGAGACAAACAGACAGATACACAGACAGAAACACACACACACACACACACACACACACACACACACACACACACACACACACTACTGATCTTGCTAACTGCATGCCTCCCATCCTCCTGCGGCCTAGCTGCACAAGGCTTTCTTCGTCTCATCCCTATTCTGTCAAACTCTTTAATGAAAGAGTTAACCTGTACTCTCAATCATTCATACCTTTCACTGGTAAACTCTGAAACTCCCTTCCTGCTTCTGTATTTCCAACCTCCTACGACTTATCTTCTTTTAAAAGGGAGGTTTCGAGGCATTTGTTCCCTAATTTTGGCTGACGCCCATACACGCATACACACACACACACACACACACACACACACACACACACACACACACACACACACACACACATCATTTGTCACACATGAAATGAAGCCATGAGAGACATATTATATTATAGTTGTGACTGCTCGCTATATTAATGAGCACTGTACTGTTATTGTGTGATACTTTCTCTCTCTCTCTCTCTCTCTCTCTCTCTCTCTCTCTCTCTCTCTCTCTCTCTCTCTCTCTCTCTCGTTCCCAAGTGGTATGTATTCTCATATTGAAACACTACCTCTATATACTGCGACCTCATCCAGACAAAGGACATCGGAGCCCTCAGGAATGTCAATAATACCGACAATGTACAGAAAACAAAACACTTCTAATGCTGAAGTTTTCGTGTAGGGTGTATGAATGATATTTCCCATTCTATTCTTATTTGTTATATCTGTGTCCGTATTCCCCAGGTCGTGTTCTCTTATTATAACGCGAGGGCGGTGGTGATTGATAGCGTAAGTGTTTTGATAAATGATACAGAACATTTTTTTTTTTCCTTTCACTGTGACAAACAAAATAAAAAATCTAAGAACACTGTATGGCATCTTAATAAGCACGTCAAAGAAAAAGGGGAAGGAAAATTTCTAGCCAGTATAAAGTTTGGAGATTGCTGTGAAATGTTGATAGAGATAACACACATTGGTTCTATAGTTTGTCTACTGTAACATGGCTCCTACATTTAAAACATAATGTAGTTTATTGACAACGTAATTGATCTGATGTGAATAATATTTGTTTCCTGTCGATGAACGCACTTATTACAAGGATAGTTCACGGTTTTCCTCAAGATCTGAATCCACGCATTCCTTGGGACACCATTCAAACAGAGATCGAGGAGCCACTTTAGAGCAGACAGACTATAGTTGTTTAAATAGTTGTGTATCGCAGGGAAAGGTTTATCAAAAGATTTCGTGTTCATCCATCAACATTCATTCATAACGGTAGAACGAGAGCGTTATGTGTATAAATTTCTTTCTCATGGTATTGCCTCTAATGGTGCCATAACAAAAAAGTCTAGTGCAAAGAATAGAATATGTCTTCTAAATACTTCTATGACAGCGAAACGAGAAATCAGAATAGTTCTAGTCTTTTTTTTATTATTATGTGCAGAAGTGTGTCTCTGTGAAATCATCAAGGAGAGAGAGAGAGAGAGAGAGAGAGAGAGAGAGAGAGAGAGAGAGAGAGAGAGAGAGAGAGAGAGAGAGAGAGATGAATAGCAGAATGTTATTGGACATTAATATAGACTGGTAATTCGAGTATCTATTAGCAGCCATCTCATATACAAACAATACACACACACACACACACACACACACACACACACACACACACACACACACACGTGCAGCACTATCAAGAAACAAGCGAGGCAGTAGCAAAGATCACATGGTAACAAAGGAGAGGAAAACCACCATCCATGTGCTAGATACGAACTTTTTAAAGGTGACCCGTGACTTGGTGACCCTTCCTTTACTGCCTTCACCCAATTAGTCAACACTGGACACACACAAAAAATAATAAAAAAAGAAAATGAAAGAAAAGTAGCAAAAAATTCAATGCCCCTCACAAAAAAAAAGAAAAAGTGCACTATTCTCGAGAGAGAGAGAGAGAGAGAGAGAGAGAGAGAGAGAGAGAGAGAGAGAGAGAGAGAGAACACACAAGCAGTACAAAATCAAAAACAAATCTTCGTACACTCATATTCACTGGCAAAAAAAAAAAAAATAAATAAATAAATAAAAAAAGTAAATAATAAACAAAGAATAAGATGAATAAACAGGTAAATGGAAAGTTGAAAAAAAAAAAAAAAATGGGTACAAAAAAATTAACTTCGTACCTGCGTGTATTCAGTGACTAGTTTTCATTTACAGTACATAAAAAAAAATGTAATAAAAACTAATATCTTTTCAGACTTTGCAGGACGTTCCTTCTGAAACAGAAATTTAGAACAGCGAGACAAAATAATTAGAAAAGAAATAAAAGAAACAAAAATGGAAAGTCTTACAACAGCTAGACCGAGAGAGAGAGAGAGAGAGAGAGAGAGAGAGAGAGAGAGAGAGAGAGAGAGAGAGAGAGAGAGAGAGAGAGAGAGAGAGAGAGAGAGCACAAAAAAAAACGATATCAAATAAACAAAAATAGAATAACAGTACACTACTGGCGAAAGGCGGCCATACAAAAAATGTATATATATATATGGTGGTGGTGATGGTGGTGGTGGTGGTGGTGGCGTCTCTGGTGGTGATGGTGGTGCAGAAGCAGGAGGATAAGTAGGGAAAAGAGTGAAGAGAAGATAAAAGAAGTGGAAAGACAACAGTGAGAGGGAGTAAAGAACAAGATAAAAAAGAAAAAAGCAAATGGAGAGAAAAAAGTTTACAAAAATGGAGAAAAGAAGGAGGAAGAGGGAGGAAAAAAAATAGAGTAGGAGGAGTAAGAGAGAAGGAAGAGGAGGAAGAAGAGTAGGAGTGAATAACGTAAGAGAAGGCATAAGGTGAGAGTAAAAGCGAGGGAGGGAGGGAAGGAGAGGCTGTGGGCGGGGATGGGGGGTGGGTCGCATCTGAGTGAGGAGCTGCAGGAGCCAGCAGTTGCCCGCTTGCTACCGCTCGACAGAGAGGTAGTGTGGCAGTCCTCCGCGTGACCCTAACTGACTAGCTGGCCGTTGCCCTCTCGCTCTCCCCGCCCCGCTCCGGTTACCCCAGCATCGCATCGCCTTGCTCGCCAATACTTCCACTCGCTACGCCCTCACACACCAGAAAAGAGAGAAAAGTCTTGCCCAGCGACGCTTAATGATAAAATAACAAACATGAAACCTCCGTGACATTCTCCTGTGGACGTGATCGATTACTGCTGTTATTTGTTGATCAGCTTTCTATTATTTACTTCTTTTTTCTCTCTAGTCAAGCAAATGGCCTGGAAATTGCGCCTCTATATGTTACCCTCCCAGCTGTTGGTACGTAAAATGTTCAGCAGCGATGAAAAGTGAAGAAGACTCACTTTAATGTAATACGACTTACCGCCACTTCCCTGCCATCCAATGTGGTGAGGAGCCCTCTCCACCACTCCGACCAATGATATCGTTATTTTCTCTCTTAGCCTCTTCCTCCTCTTCCTCCCGTCCCCCTTCTTCCTCCTCCTCCTCCTCCTCCTCCTTTTCCTTCTTGTCCTCGTCGACCTCCTTTACCTCTTCCTCCTCGTGTTGATACCATGGTAGTGGCAGTCATTTCTGTGCTACTCTCCTCTGTGTTGTCTTCGTCCGTGCTTCTTTCCCTTGCCTTCCTCTCTCGAGTTCTGCTGCTCTCTCACGGCGCCCAGACACTTGAACTGGGAAGTGCTGACACTGTCTCCGATCTCACTCGTGTAGTGCCAGTTGACTTCACGCCCTCAGGTTGTGCTGAGTCTGTGGGCTGCTACACCTTGCCGAGTAATCTTCCTTTGCTACCGTCTAATCCACAATCCATTTCCCATTCCATCTCTGTTTCTACTTCACCTCTGTCCACTCTTTTATCGAACCCTCAGACGGTGCAGGTCACAGCCATGCCCGTCATTCCGCCAGTCTCCACCACCCCGCTGCCTCTCAATTCTAACGATGTTACCGCTCCGCCCAATGTCTCGCTAGACGGACAAATAAGGCACAATCGGAGTGGAGATGGACACGTACCGCTAAACAATAAATCACGATTCCGTCCTCACCTCCTCCTCGTCGCGCTCTCCCAGCAAGCCTCTCATATTTCGAGGTTGATGCCATGCTCAGAACACGACAAAGATCTCCATATCCCCTACTCTTCTTCGCCGCAAGAGGAAAGCAATATCTCTGTCACTTCGGGAGAGATGAAGAATCAAATTGGTGTAGCAGACTCTCACGGTGTCATTCAGTCTGTGCTGAGACACGGAAGTGAGGCAGGCCCTATAAATCAAACGTTTGTAGCAAGGAGCGCAAAACGAGAGGAAGTGAAATCTAACAGAAGCTCAAGTGAATCGATATTGAATGGTGGGAGAGTTGATTCCACAATACGTCAGGCAGTTGTAAGAGTGCAGTCACCCAAAGCCAGGGGGATAAAAGCCTCGTTCCTCTCCCAAAAGACGCAACCAGAGTCAATGAATCAAACACTTGCCTCCAGGAAGCGAAAAACCAGACGCTCTCGTGGAAGCAACGCTCGGGACACTCAATTAAATTACTTAAATTTGCAAGCAGAGGTGACTCTCGACTCAGCGCAAGACCAAAATCAAAAGAGATCCAAAAAACTAAATCGAAATCGAATGATCGAGAGAGACACGGAACAAATCAAAAGCCATGTTAAGGTCAATACAATCGTCGTTCATTCCACTCTCCTTCCGCCTCCATCATGGGAGGCCCGGGCTCTGAGCGAGGCACCTGGTCATCATGGAGACTCGTCCTCCAAGCGAGATGTTGAGCGCGCTTCAATGAGGAACGTAAAAATGTTCTTATCTGAGGAACCTTCACGAGGACCGAGTGGCAACATCTCTAGAAGGAGGACGCGTCCTATGTCCTCACAGGACTTGAAAGACATTGAAGAGCCACCTGATGAAGAGGAAAAGTATGGAGCTGCAAAGCGAGTAGGGGACAAAGGCGTACATTTTCAAGGCCCAACGGAGGAGAGAGTGATGGACGAAGGGGAGACTAAACTAAGCGACAGTTCCGAGGGAAAGTCAGAGAGTCAGCACCAGAGCCAAAGTGACACATCTTTCCGCGTTCTTCACGTGTCTCCCTTTATTCCTGACCTTGCCTTGAATGACGAAGACTCTCCAGCAAATCCTTCCCTTGATCGCCCCTCCGCCAGCCTTGTGGGCGCCAGGCTTGTCCCTACAACCTCTGCCGACGATCTATCAGCCGGTGACGACGCTTGGATTCCAACACCCCGAACATTCAGATTACAAGGTGGCAACGAACAAGCGAGCAATGAAGGGAAGAGCAACACTGGCAGGGGGAGGGAGGCCGGAAAGCTCTCGCGAATGGCGAACAGGGTGAAAATAGAAACAACAAGAGGGATGGACGAGACGCAAGCTGTGCGCTCCAATCAGGAGGATGAACTCAGTGACATTGCTCGGGGTATCCAAAACGAGGCCGCGCTCCAGTTTTACGAGAAGCAAACAAATACAGGGAGTGACAGAGTGCAAGTACTCGTACAGGAACACGGGGACCTCCCTCCTCTTTCGCCTACCGATGAAACAAGGGCAGGAAGAGGGAAGAAAGTGCTTCAGGGACCCACCAGTAAGAGGGGCACAAGCCAGGCCCACGACATCCCATTGCTGGACACGGAAGGGTCAGTGCGGATCCCCTGCTACGTGATAATCTTCCTGCTGGGAATGATCGGTAACACTCTAGTGATCGTGACGCTGCTGCAGAACCGGAAGATGAGGACGATCACCAATGTCTTCCTCCTGAACCTGGTGAGTGTAAAAGCGTAAAAACTATGTCAAGGGCGAGTGCTGATGAGGGGAGGGACCAGTGTGAGGTACGCGAGGGATGGAGTGAAGAAAATAAGGAAAGGAATGAAGGTCAGGGTGAGAAGGACAGTCACTAAGTATTATGCAAGGTGGAGAGACAAAGGAGAAAGAAGTGGAAGAAAAAAATAAACACAAGAAAAGAAAGGATACAAAAGTAAAGGTAAAGGTATGCAACTAATGTGGACCTGATTAATGAAGGGAGGGAGGAAGGGAAAGAGGGAGGCTAGTGACTTACGTAAGATACTAGCAAAAGAAGATTAAAGAATGAGAAGTGGGAAAGAAAAAAAGAAAGAAGCCACACGAAAACGAAGGCAGCTAATTAATGTGGAGATGATAGATGAGAGGGAAGACCGTGACTTGTGGAAGGCGCGTGAGGAATGAGGGAGGAAAGTAAGGGGAGAAAAAGGAAAGCGAATGGCGGAGTGGCGGAGTAGCAAAGGTGAAGGGAGGTAATTAATGCAGGACAAATTAACGACTAGGGAATAATGAAGGAAGGATGACGCGGTGGGAGCTGTTCTACCTACGCATCTACTAGTGGTGAAACATTATCATTGAATGTTTTTCACCTCGATAAAAAGAAAAAATTACCAAATACGAGATTAATTAATTGAGTGAAATAATATTACATCAAAGAAAACGTAACACAAATGGTAATCGTCTGTCTTACACACACACACACACACACACACACACACACACACACACACACACACACACACACCAAAGAGAACCCTAACCCTGTAATGGTACTTTCTATTTATGCGTCTGTTGGTTATTACATGGTGTGGCCAACTTTCATTTGCTCAGCTTGTTTCTGAGATTTTTTCCCCAACATCAAAGGACAAAAGATCAAATAGTCCCCGGCGGTCGCTACTCCCATGGCTGGACTGCAAGGACCTGACAAACAAATAGGGAAAAACAGTTACAAAAATAGCAGCATTGACGTCACCTCCAATGTTTTACTATAAATTGGCAATGGATTCAGCGTGTGTGAGTAATGAGGTGATGGTTTTGAATTGATTAAGCGACACCTGAAATGAGCGAGTTTTGATGAGGTAGGGTGGAGGTGTCGCTATCCCTGGACACGTTCACTAGCCGTTCATTGGGTGGGAACCGCGGCCTGGCACTGGTAATGGCTCGGTGCGGGATGGATACACTTAATTAACTGCTTTAGTACTGGGACGCATTTCTACCTCGAGTTATGGGTGTGATTAGACGATTTTATTGACATTAGGAAGGAAGAAGATCAGTGGCCAGAGTCTTCACTAATGTAATCACCACATAAGTTTCTGAAGCTGTGCAAAGTCACCAAATAGTAAGTAGAAGGAATATGAAAACGCGTCCTGGTATTGGAGAGGTTAAACGGTAAGCAATCATGGTGTTATCATCGTATATTCATTACCAATATTACTGCTGGTGGTATTAATACGAGAATAGTTTAATGGAA
>NC_059304.1:13568892-13571392 GCF_017591435.1 Portunus trituberculatus
CAAGTCATAGGAAGTTGGAAATACAAGCACAGGCAGGGAGTTCCAGAGTTTAACAGAGACACTTCTACTGTGACCTCTGAAAAAAGACTAGAGGCCTCGCGATCCTTACATCAGACTGCAGTGTTTCGGAACCTGCCATTGTACACTCTACGAAGAATACACTCAGTTAGACATCCTCCATATACAGTACAGACCAGCGTTAGTTGGCAGCATTGTCTCATCCGTTGGCTTGAGAGAGTGGAGTAGAAAGCCGTGGCACCGATATAATCCTTGTGTGAACCGTCGCGTTGTAGGGGTTGAATTCCCTGGTTCATATAAGTGTACTCGAGTATCACTGCGTCATCTGAACCATCTTGTTGGAGGCAGTGAATGGTCAATTGCTCTCATACTCGGTGGAGGTACAAGTGCTATATCGTGCATCCAAACAACACTTCTCCATAGGTCAGGTGATATACAGGAACTTTCTCGACGTCAAGTTATGGAAGCACAGGTCGTGAGTGTATAATGGTGACATTTTATTTGAAACTGTTTGTGCGTTTGTGAATAGCGAGAGTTTGGTGAAAAGTGGTTCTGAATTTTCAAACACCTTACCGAAAAAGCGCATCACAGAAAATGTTGCAGAAAGAAACAATTGTGCTGAAATTGTAGTCAACACTTGAACAAAAATAGAGAAAATTAATGCATGAAAAATCTGATTCCCTTTTTGAACTTTTCAGAGACCTGAAATAAAGGATTTTTCCTTTCCATTTCAGTTACTTAGTGTGGCTTCATTTACTCGCTAAACAACAACAACAACAACAACAAACATTTAACTCTTTCCAATATCAAGATGTTTTTAATTTTCATTCTTCTTACAATTTCATTATTTTACACAGCTTAACAAACTCATGCTTGTAATTAGAATAGTGAAGACTCTGGCCATTAATTTTACTACCTCCACAGACCCTTCCTAATGTACACAAAATCATCTAATCACACTAAAAAATCATGATAAAAATGCGTCCCAGTACTGAAGGGATTAGCGCACTACTAACCTAAAGCATCATGTCAGCGTATCTTATGGCAACACACAGCGCCACACAACCCGGCAGCTGCTGGTAACTGTTGTATTTTCGAGTGCCGGCATTACAAGCACATGTGTCGTATTTTGGTTCCGATTCCCCACAGGATTAAGAGAGTGGACGGAGCGACATATTTGAGCCGTGGGATTGGTGCGGTTTCTCTCTCTCTCTCTCTCTCTCTCTCTCTCTCTCTCTCTCTCTCTCTCTCTCTCTGGTATTCACACCCTTTTCTTTACGTGTCTCTTTGCGCCGTCTTCTTTTCTTCTTCAACTCATCTCCCGTTAGAATTTCGCTGTTCACGTTTTCTTTTGGACGTCGTATTATCTTGTCTTCGCCGCTTGGCATTGTGTGTGTGTCTTGTGTGTGTGTGTGTGTGTGTGTGTGTGTGTGTGTGTGTGTGTGTGTGTGTGTGTGTGTGTGTGTGTGTGTGTGTGTGTGTGTGTGTGTGTGTGTGTGTGTGTGTGTGTGAGTTTCTATTCCTATCTATGTATTGTTGAGTTTTCAGTTTTCCAATGCAGAGCTGAATGTAGAATGTAGAATATCCGAATCACGAGCAGGTTGGCTTTGCGACTAAAACTGTTTGTGTCGCTGTCTATTTTTCGTGTGTGTGTGTGTGTGTGTGTGTGTGTGTGTGTGTGTGTGTGTGTGTGTGTGTGTGTGTGTGTGTGTGTGTGTGTCTCTCTCTCTCTTCTCTCTCTCTCTCTCTCTCTCTCTCTCTCTCTCTCTCTCTCTCTCTCTCTCTCTCTCTCTCTCTCTCTCTCTCTCTCTCTCTCTCTCTGTCATAAATCATTACGCGACATTCCACACAAGACAAATGATACAACACTAATAACAAACAAAAACAACATTAATAACAATGTCACGTATTTCTCTCCTCTTCCTTTACTTCCTTCCTTCCTTTCTTCCTTCCTTCCTTCCTTCCTTCCTTCCTTCCTTCCTTCTTTCCTTCTTAACCTTCTTTCCCTCCCTCCCTTTCTCCTCTTTTTCCCATTACATGTTGAATCGTAATTTTTCTCTTTCTTTCTCTCTTCATCCTTCATAACATTTTCCTTCATTCTTTCTTCCTTCCCTTCCTTCTTGTGTTTACCAGTATATGTGAATGACAGGTAGCGTTAGTCAGATATGCAGTTTCCCCTATTTTCTTATGCTGTTATTATTTATTACATTATTTCCCATCTTCTATCTCTTTTCTCTATTTTCTTTATCCTTAACGCATTATCTTCTCTTTCTTTTTCATCCTATCTCTTTCCTTCTTCTTTCCTTTTTCATCTCCTTCCACCCATTGCATCCTTTTCTCTATCACAGACAACATATTCTCCTCTCTCTCTCTCTCTCTCTCTCTCTCTCTCTCTCTCTCTCTCTCTCTCTCTCTCTCTCTCTCTCTCTCTTCGTCGTCTTCTTCATCACAAATAACACCTTCCTTTCTCCTTTCCTTTCTC
>NC_059304.1:13576392-13606392 GCF_017591435.1 Portunus trituberculatus
TCTCCTAACTCCACACACAAACATTGACACTCAAGTCGTTGGTCTCTCACTGCTGTGGTTAAAATTTTGACTTTTCTCACTTGACCACCACTTTCTCGTCTCATGTTTGATCCTCAAGACAAATAACTTCTTGTGAATTACTTTATCTTCTATATATCACGGCAAGGAAAAGAAGGTGTGTGTGTGTGTGTGTGTGTGTGTGTGTGTGTGTGTGTGTGTGTGTGTGTGTGTGTGTGTGTGTGTGTGTTTTATGTAAGAGGGACAACTGGCAAAGGCTAACAAAAATGTGATAAAAAAAAAAAAGGCGCACTGAGCTGCCGGTCCCTTAAAAGTGAAAAAAAGAAAGGGAATTTTTTGCCTGGTATAGGGGAGAGAGAGAGAGAGAGAGAGAGAGAGAGAGAGAGAGAGAGAGAGAGAGAGAGTGTGTGTGTGTGTGTGTGTGTGTGTGTGTGTGTGTGTGTGTGTGTGTGTGCGTGCGCGGACTCATTCGTTTCAAATTTTCTTTCATTATCGGATCTGAAAATGAAATCGCGAATGAAAGTCAAAATCGTGGCGGAGAGTAATTTTCTGTTATAACTTTTTGAATCGAGATCTTAAATGCTTTATTTTCAGGTTTGACCACCTGAAGATACTATATCTATACTGAGCGAGGGAGAGAGAGAGAGAGAGAGAGAGAGAGAGAGAGAGAGAGAGAGAGAGAGAGAGATAATAAGAAATTCAGTTAGCGTTTTTATATAGGCTCTCTCTCTCTCTCTCTCTCTCTCTCTCTCTCTCTCTCCCCTCGCTCAGTATAGATATAGTATCTTCAGGTGGTCAAACCTGAAAATAAAGCATTTAAGATCTCGATTCAAAAAGTTATAACAGAAAATTACTCTCCGCCACGATTTTGACTTTCATTCGCGATTTCATTTTCAGATCCGATAATGAAAGAAAATTTGAAACGAATGAGTCCGCGCACGCACACACACACACACACACACACACTCTCTCTCTCTCTCTCTCTCTCTCTCTCTCTCTCTCTCTCTCTCTCAAAACAAAGCCAGACTTGCATAAAATCCTTTTGCGTTTTAGCGGACGAGCTGATAAATGCTGTGAACGCGTCTGGCCGGAGAGAAGAGCGACAGGTATGGCAGCAAAGGATGAAAAATAAAAGAAAATGAAAAGAAAATGTAGTTAGAGAAAAAAGGGAGTTTATGTGAAAAAAAAAATTATATATGACATTTAAAAGTAAGGGCATAAATTTGGCTTCTCTGCTTTTACTAGTTTGGGAGCCGCTTTTGTTGCTATTCTTACTGCTGTTGTTGATCTCTTTTACTGTTTGTTTATTTTTTTTCTTTTTCTCGTTGCCTTTGTTACAGCTTATGTGTTTTATTTTTCTTGTTCCTGCTTTTGTTGCCCTGCTATTTCTTTCTGTTTCTCCTCCCTACCACTCGTTTGCTCCGGTCTTCCCGTCACTCATTAGTAATCAGAGTGACCTGCGTTGAAAGCTTTGTCCAAGGAAACGACGAGGCAACAGAGGCCCGTCACTCAACCCTTCCTTCCTTCCTTCCTTCCTTCCTTCCTTCTTTCCTTCTCTCATTTTTTCTACGCCAAAGCTTCCTCTTTCATTCATTTCCTCTCCCGTTCAGCTTCCTCGTTTTCTTTTTCCCTTCCCTTTCATTCCTCTCCCCTTCCCTACAAAGTTTCAAATTCGTGTCCAATTTCCCTGTGCTTTATCTCTCATTCTTCTCCTTTTCCCCCTTTGCCAGCCTTTCTTTTTCCACTTTCCCTCCTATCTATTTTTTTTCTTTTCTTTTCAGCCTTTTATTCTCTTTTCGTGACTGTTTCTTTCCACTTCTTTAATTCTTTGTTCAGTCTTAATGCTGTCTTACTGGTCCCTTCCCTCACTACCCCTTCACTTACTGCCTGTCATATATCGCCCCTTCACTTCCTGCCCCTTCCAAACTACAGTAGTATCATGTGTTTTCTTTTCTATCCCCGTACAATCTTTCCTTTTCACGTTATCTCTCTCTCTCTCTCTCTCTCTCTCTCTCTCTCCACAGCGCGCCAGTCCCATCCACTACAGTCCTTATCGATCCACCTTCCAACCTACCTTTCTCAATTTTGGAGAGGCAAAAGCTGACGGCAACGTTGTAGCTGCAGAATAAAATCGGAAAATTGAAATCAGATATGTTACGCTGATCACACACTGGCGGCTCAAACAGGATTATTGTCTATGTGTTGTTATCTGTTTCTTGGTAGTATTAGCAATGGTAGTAGTGGTGTTGGTGGTGCTGGTGGTGGTGGTGGTTGTTGTTATAGTAAGTTTAGGGGTGGTGAGTAGTAGTGGTGGTTAGTAGTAAGAATAGGAGTAGGAGTAGGAGTAGTAGTAAGAGGAGGAGGAGGAGGAGGAGGAGGAGGAGGAGGAGGAGGAGGAGGAGGAGGAGGAGGAGGAGGAGTAAAAAGAGGAGTAGAAATAACAGATGACATTTAGTATCGAATATAGTAAGTCCAGAGTAGGAGTAGAAGTAGGAGCAGGAGTAGGAGGAGTAGGAGAATGAGGAAGAGGAGCAAATATAACAAATGACTTTCAGTATAGATAATAATAACAATAATAATAATAATAATAATAATAATAATAATAATAATAATAAGGATAATAATATAACAATAATAATAATAAAATGACAGACTTAAAAGACAGACTTAAAATGAACAACACATTTTTACCTCACTATACGTCCATAAAACACCTGCCATACAAAAACAGGAGCAGTAGACACCAGTACAAGTCTTCTATTGTACATCCATTAAAGTCACAAAGGCTGAAAGGACGAGCATAAAATTGTACTGGGCGAAACATTGGATTTTTGCCACCACAGAAACGTAGGCAGGACTTTTACCCCGAACTTGATCTGATGCGCCATTCATGTGTGTGTGTGTGTGTGTGTGTGTGTGTGTGTGTGTGTGTGTGTGTGTGTGTGTGTGTGTGTGTGTGTGTGTGTGTGTGTGTGTGTGTGTGTGTGTGTGTGAGAGAGAGAGAGAGAGAGAGAGAGAGAGAGAGAGAGAGAGAGAGAGAGAGAGAGAGAGAGAGAGACGACCTCCTGCAGCAAATACCGTTGATCCTTGCGTACGCCGACGACTACAGTTTCTCCCGCTCCTACTGCCGCTCTGACAGTCAGCGAGCTGTCAGAGAGATAAACAGGCCGCTCAGGGCGGTGACGGAATGGGGAGACGTGGCAAGTAGACTTCGCTCCAGAGAAGACGCACGCCATGGTTATCTTACGGTCCCCAGCTGCCTCCCTGTCCGTCTCAGCACGTCTGTGCCTTGGAGGACAGATACTTCCCCTCCAGGAATCCATCAAGTTGCTGGGAGTGAACTGTGGCCTGCGCTTCGACCGCCATGTCACTGCTGTGGCCCACCAGGCGTCCCCGCGTGTCTCTGCCCTGTGTCGGATGGCGGGAAGCCTTGACTCCCGGGGCATCCTTACACTCTACAAGGCTCAGATACGGCCTTGTATGGAGTACGGTACCTCCAACACTCGGTACCCCGAGTGTTGGAGGTACCTCACCTTAGCTCACTGAGGCTCCCAGCACGAGCTGTCCAGAGGGAGTCCAGGGTAACCACCTCCAGTGACACGCTGGTGCACGTGCCTCGATCACACTCACGGCAGCACCAGCGATCTTACACAGCCAGAACAGCCAGACTGTGGAACGCGTTCACGGCAGCGACAAGTGACACACAATGACGCTACAGCAAGTGAAAATGGCTGCCCACAGGTGGCGAAAAACACAATCTCCCACTCTGGCGCTGTGTTAATTAAGTAGAATACGCTATTATGTATAAAACTTTCATTCATATATATTTATGTTTTACATTTAAAGCTTTTCAAATAGCAACACAATAAAACGTGTTGCTTTAAGCCCTTGTATATTAGTTTAAATAAAAGAGAGAGAGAGAGAGAGAGAGAGAGAGAGAGAGAGAGAGAGAGAGAGAGAGAGAGAGAGAGAGAGAGAGAGAGAGAGAGAGAGAGAGAGAGAGAGAGAGAGAGAGATCAGTGTTGTGAAATTCCTGGGTAAATAAGAAAAAAAAATGAGATAAAAAAAAAAAAAGACAAAACTAAAATAATCTTAACATGACAAAATAATGCACGACTTTTGTTTCTTGTAATGACAAAGTGGAAGTCTGTCTCTTTTATGTCTTCACAGTACAAGTAGCAACGGAAGTAAAAGAACATAGATAGCTGGATGAGAAAAAGAACAAGTAAATAAACAGAAAACAAAAACACTCAAGCTTATCCATTATTTTCTTTACATTAGAACGAGCAACACAAACAGCAAAATCAACAATAAAAGAAAAAAAAAACAGACTGAAGCTGCAAATAAATAACAGGGTTTCCTAGATATCCTTCACTTAATCTTCCTACTAATCCTCTTTCCTCTCCTCTCCTCTCCTCTCCTCTCCTCCTCTCCTCTCCTCTCCTCTCCTCCTCCTCCTCCTCCTCCACCACCTCCTCCCAGCTCCATCCTCATCCATGTCTTTGCCAACTGTACCTTGGGGGTAGAGAAGCGGGAATGAAAAATAGATAATATAACCTCTCCTCTCCTCTCCTCTCTCTCCTCTCCTCTCCTCTCCTCTCCTCTCTCCTCCTCCTCCTCCTCCTCCATCACCACCTCCTCCCAGCTCCATCCTCATCCATGTCTTCGCCAACTGTACCTTGGGGGTAGAGAAGCGGGAATGAAAAATAGATAATATAACCCACAATACAGAAAATATAATATGATACAGTAAGGAATAAAAGAAAATAGATGAGTAAAATTGTTAAGTTGGTGTAAAAATATAGAAGTAAATTACATCCGTGACATAATAAGAATAAAAATGAAGAGGAAAATAAAGTAGAAAAATAAATATACTACAGTGTGTGGGAAGAAGAAGAGTGTAGAAGGAATTACACGAGGATTTTTGAAGATATAAAGTGAAAAAGAAAAGATAAGAATAATAAGAAAAAAAAAAAAATTCCACGCAAAGCTCAAGAGGAAAAACAAGAGAGTGAGATTGAAAGAAGACTAGGAGGGATATATGTTTATGTGGCCTTGGTGATGGGAAGAGATATAAGGCTATTTGAAAAAGCGATAGGTGTCATGCAGGGGGGAAGAAGGATAGGAAAAAGTGGGAGGGAGAAAGGAAGGGAGGGAAAAAGAAAGAATTGTCAGGAAGGAGGAAAGTTGTAAGGAAAAATGACAAAAATAGCAAAAAAAAAGTATCCAGAGAGAGAGAGAGAGATAGGGTAAGAATCGGGAGATGAAAAGATTACGAGATGAATAGAGAGTGAGAGAGTGAGGGAGAGAGAGAGAGAGAGAGAGGGAGAGATAATAAAAAAGGGGTTGATTAGAGACAATTATAACATGTGTACACATCGCTCAAAAACACACTTATCGTACCAGAAAAAAAGCGAAAAGAAAATAGGAAGTAATCACCAGAAGCGAAGCAATCTTATTCTGAGGCGCTGCAAGTCTCCGGTAGATTAATTGCCCAGAGAACTAATTACCTCGCTGTATTGTTGTATCGTGTAGCTGTGTAACTGCCACCAAGAGCTCCTAATGTGTGATCTTAGAGTGATTCCAGTGTGTTCATGTCACCGTTGCGTACTGTGTGTGTGTGTGTGTGTCTAATGAGTATGAATGTATTACTCTTGTGTTAGTTATGTTGGTCTCTTGTCTTGGCCAGTGCAATGTGCGATCCGGGGACAAGTGGTCATGGAAATGGAGGTAATTCCTTCAGTAACAGAACGCGTTTTCATATTAATTCTGCTTACTACTTAGTGATTTTATACAACTTCAGAAACTCATGTAGGGGTTTAAATTGTAAAGGCTCTGGCCATTAATCTTCTGACTCTCATAGACCCTTCCTGATGTAAATAAAACTCGTCTAATCGCACCCAAAACTCGTGGTTAAAATGAGTCCCAGTACTGAAGGAGTTAATTATTGCAAATGCTGAGGAAATGAAAGAGTCAAGGTCGATGGGAAGCCTTGATGAAAGTCGTGTAATTGTAACTGTGGATAAATTTTGTAGTTTTACGTCATGACCTAGAATTTGCGCATCATAAACAGATTTTATCGAAGGTATGCAAAAAAAAAAAAAAAAAAAAATCACTGATATTCTCGTCTTAAATATCACCCAAAATTCAATAAAGAAAAAAAAGATCTTTAACTAAAAAAAAAACAAAAGAAAATAACAACACCTCTACTTTCAGATCCTAAAAAAATGATAAAGAATGAAAGCAGAACGGAGAAAAAAAAGAAAGATAAAGGATACAGTTAAGGAGTTTACGAAGGCAGGGATGATCAGGCTTACTTATTACTCGAAATTCAATAAAACAAAACGAAAAAAAAAAAAACTAAAAACACAACAAAACAAAATAACACCTAACTTCAGATCCTAGAATAAAAAAATGAAAGCAAAAGAGAGAGAGAGAGAGAGAGAGAGAGAGAGAGAGAGAGAGAGAGAGAGAGAGAGAGAGAGAGAGAGAGAGAGAGACAGGATACAGGATACAGTTTAAGAGTTTACCGAGGCAGGGATGAATGGCGCTTAATAACACACGGGAACACTAAGCACACAGCGAGGAAGGCTGCGCTAACTACCCTCCTTAATGAATAGCTGCAGGCAAAACGGAAGGCGAGTGACGAGTTACGTTAGGAGGAGGTGAGGAAATAAGCGGTGCAGGAGTGACTCGGAGGAGGCAAAGTAGCGGCGGAGCGTGAAGGACTTGACATAGGATAAGAAGGAAGGCTGATGAGATGGTGCTAAGTTTTCCTCCTTAAATTGGCGAGGTAATGAAAATAAAGAGGTTAAGGTTAGTGGTGGTGGTGGTGGTGGTGGTGATGGTGGTGGTGGTGGTGGTGATGGTGGTGGTGATGATGGTGGTGGTGGTGGTGGTGGTGGTGGTGGTGGTGGTGGTGGTGGTGACGGGAGAGGCAAGAGTGAGAAGGCAGAGAGGAAATTAATGGGCGATGAGAAAGAAAAAGTTTGTTCGGAAGTTTGTTTGCGAGTTTTGTGTGAGAAAGAGAGAATGCGCCTATCTTTCTCTCTCTCTCTCTCTCTCTCTCTCTCTCTCTCTCTCTCTCTCTCTCTCTCTCTCTCTCTCTCAGAAACGAAAGAAAATACATACTATATACATTCCTTGAGAGAGAGAGAGAGAGAGAGAGAGAGAGAGAGAGAGAGAGAGAGAGAGAGAGAGAGAGAGAGAGTCAAGGCCAGCTAAAACTACCCCACATTTCTCATTTTCCAGCTATTTTCTCTTCCACATCAAAGCTAACCATAAAAACCCATTCTGCCTGACCCCTTGAAATTCACCTTTGAAAAGCTCTCTAATCTAACCCAATTCAATAACCAATGGGTGAAGATGACCTCCCTCCATGACCCTTTCCCTCCTTCACCTTTCCACTCACACGCTTGACGAGTCCCATAACGTACCAGCACCCAATGATCCTCGCTTGAGATCATTGAACTCCCTGCTCTGCCTCAAGGTTACTCACAGATTTCCCTGCTGTCACATACGCCCAACTCCGTCTCCGTGCATGAGTCTTGAGGGACGGAGGTGGGAGGTAAATACTGGTCTTCTTGCTGCAGACACACGCGGTGATGGGTAATATGGAAAAACGTATACCGGGTGATTGACTGGCTATATTTTTGAAGTTTTACCAAGGAGGGCATATTAAAGGGTATAATGTATGCAATATTGGCGCATATTTTTAGTTTGGTGTTTTCACTTCGTATTTTTAAAGGCGTCGGAGATGAGTGGTTGGTGTACACATGAGTGGTTTTGTCATTCGTTGTGTAAAATCCTTATTAAATTGCCACTAAAGTCATGAATATAAATCAGAACACCCACGTAATTTTGAGTGGAGCATTTTGACGATGGATAAGATAAGGCAGAAAAAATTATGGAAAAAAAAAGCTGATCAGTTTGACACTTCGACAATCATGAAGTAAATGAAAGCTTGTCGGTGAAAAAGACTCAAATGATCAAGAAGTAACTAATGTAAAGACAGGTTTGCCAATAGAGACAACACTGCAGCGCCTCATGGCTACTTCATTACTCATTTACAGGGAAACGGCTGAATACAAAAATCATGCTTAACCCCTTCAATACTGGGACACATTTTTTCCTTGAGATATGTGTACGATTAGACTATTTTATTGACATTAGGAAGAATCTATAGAGGTAAGAAGATTAATGGCCACAGTCTTCACTATTTTAAGCCCAACATAAGTTTCTGAAGCAGTACAAAATCACCACATAGTTAGCAGAATAAATATGAAAACTCGTCATGGTACTGACAGGATTAAAAGAGATTTGAGACTAATATGGCGTACCTTAAAAATCAGCGAGTAATATTACAGGATGAAACTTTATTGAGTCTTAGGTTCCTGCACTCTCTCTCTCTCTCTCTCTCTCTCTCTCTCTCTCTCTCTCCAATGTGTACTCTTACATATACCTGATTTTCTGTGCCAAAACTCAGCAGACGTACCCAAGCTTGATTAACTTACAGCCGCAGTGCACACATACACACGCACACACACACACACACACACACACACACACACACACACACACACACACACACACACACACACTGATCTTTCCATATATGAATATTTAATAGTTATTTAGCTTTATAACCAGAGAAATGTCAAGTCCCTCTGCGCTTCATACATGTAAAATAACCAAGCACTACAAAGTAATAGCATAGAGGCATAATTACTGCCCTACTTATTATAAACATTTTTTTTAATTAACGCTACAAGAAAAAGTTGAATTAAATTACTAAAACTACAATTATTTCACCCAAAAATATAACATTTTCATTACTCTTCCTAAAAGGGTAAGTATTTTTTTTTCAAAGCTTAACGGTCATGCTCCAAACTTTTTAACTAACCCTCCAGAAAATCTATCTTGGCTCATAATTTTCCAAATTGCTTCTGACATCCAAGACAGCCTTCAAATAATTAGCTTTTCTTGCCAACTTTCATCAATAACCTTATTCTTAGCTACGTAATATGCGTACTCGTGTCTGGAGATGCAGGAAGGTCACCTCTTCATGCGACACTCTTCTTTAATAATACAGATTTGACTCCATACATTCATACATTCATTTTGCCCTATATTTCATTCCCTTCAATGATTTCAGCTTGAATTTCTCTTTTTTTTCTAGTATATCATTCATTTCCTAGACAATCCGAGAACAATCGTGATGACTTTACATACATTTTTTAATCTTTTTCTGTAAACTCTCAATCCCTCAAGTCTCTTTCCAGCTTAACATTCTCAATTTCCGTTTTTGTAAACTTTTCCTTCATATTCTTCCCTGTACCCTTTGACGTTCTTTCCAGATTACCGATATGGGTGTCTTCGTTCTTTAACAATTTTTCTCTAGCTGTCTATCATTTCACTGTGCTTGATTAAATTCCTACCAACAACGAATAAGTTTCAATCACCTGCTTATTATGCATTAGATAAAACACGAGTTATGTATTAATTAAAATTCGAGGAAGGATAGACGTTCGGCCATGCGGTGCCACTGGAGGGGGGGAATGAGCAGGCAGATGGGCGATCCTGGTAAAGATAACCCAGAGCTGCTACCGCCACTTGTCTGTCTATATTTACCCTTACCGACCATGCGGGTCTTCAAGCGCCTACATTCATCTGCCCCACTTCCTCCCCCGTCACCCACGCACCTACATTCTTCCTCCGGGTACACACACGCGCGCGCGCGCACACACACACACACACACACACACACACACACACACACACACACACACACACACACACACACACAGAGTAAACATACATCTGCTAATCTAAAGAGTTGACTCCATTTAAGAGGGAGGTTTCAAGACATTCATCCCTGTCTTTTAGCTAACCCTGTCGCATCTGTATGGGGACTGGCGACTGAGTGGGCTTTTTCTTAAATTATCTATCGTACTTAGCCAGTTTTCCACTCTTACTTAAAAAAAATATATATACGCAAACAATAAAGTATGCTTCTTGTTTAGAGGGAACAGGTCTTATCTCAAGTCTCGCTGCTAAAAATGCCGCGAGATTTGATATGAAGCTTGTAACACTATGCGTCTCTGTATCTAACCCCTTCAGTACCATGCCGCGTTTTTTATATTCATTCTGGTTACTATTTTGGCTATTCTATACAGGTTCAGAGACTTACGTAGGGACTGAAATAGTAGACTCAGGGCCCATATCCACGAAACTGTCTTAGGCTGATGGCATCGTCCTTAGCAAACCAAAATGGCGGCCGTCGTGCCTAACTTGCCAGAAAACGCACTTAAATTTTTTCGTCGGCACTAACGTCGTGCTTAGCGCTAGGACTGGGGCGACCCTGTTTTAGTAGCGCTATGGACGACGGAGCTGGATGTAAACAAACAACATGGCAGCGCCACGAGAGCAACAACCACATCAGCCAGAAAGAAATCATCGTAGAAGGGACGTTTTGCATGAGTTTAATGATGCTGAACTCATCAAGAGGTACAGATTGGATCGTGAAGGTATTTTATTTGTGACCAGTAGATCAAACCCGCTCACCCTAATCTTACCTAAGTAAAGGTAACCTAACCTTACAATACCTTACATAATCTATAAATCTAATTTGTCTACCGCCCTCCAAGTCAGTGAATACTTGGGCCTATCATAGTGGAGATAGGATCACTGGTCTGCAGCAATAAACTTTAATTTAAAAAAATAAAAATAAAATGTTGGGTGCCATATTTTGATTTTACTACACATAGAAGAGAGAAGAGTTTAAATTTGTGACACATGGACATATATAAAATGTTTCAACTCAGCTGGAATGAGGATCTCTAGGTACACCATGTGGTATTCAGTGAATACTTGGGCCTATCATAGTGTGGATAGGATCACTGCTCTGCAGCTCTTACAGCAATACACTTTAATTAAGAAACAATTAATAAAATGTTGGGTGTCATATTTTGATTTTACTACACATAGAAGAGGGAAGAGTTTTAATTTGTGACACATGGACATATATAAAATGTTTTTCAAGTTAGCTGGAATGAGGAGCTCTAGGTGCCCCATGTGGTATGCTAGTAATGTAACTAATACCTTAAACTTCTCCTATAAAGTAATATTAAGTACTGTTTCTAACACATTAAAGCCTTACCTGATACAGTTGGTGGATAAGTGATGGCTAGGAAAGGCGAAATACTCGTACACTGCTGGCTGGAAAACGCGGGAACCTCTTTGAAGAGCTTGTGTGTAGCTGCTTTGAGTGTTTGCTCGTTACCAACCGGAATACATTTTAATGCATATATTTTTCTTCGGAAATATTTACTTTTATTCTATGTTACTTACCCGATACTTGTATTATGAAATTATATAAATAAAAGACAAAGAAAATGCTAGTATAATCATGTTTTCTTCAATATCACCAATGTCGATATTTTGTAAGCAATGCGTTCTAGCGCGCGAAGTACGGTACATCAAAAGCGATCTAAGCACGACGACTTTCGACGGCCCTAAACCGTTGACCCTAAGCTAAGTACGATTTCAGACTTAACTCGCATCGGCCTAAGACAGTTTCGTGGATATGGGCCCTGGCCATTGATCTTTTGACCTCCATAGACCCATCCTGAAGCAAATAAAAACGTCTAATCATATCCAAAAATGAAGGTAAAAATGCGTCTCAGAGGTAAAGGCATTAAGAAGTAAAATCTACCTACACACCAATCTACATGTCCCTATAGAGATAAGTGGCCAAGATAACGCGTCTGTATATAAACATTCACACTATTATGTTAACTTCTCTACTAAAATTTAAACCAACAAGTGTGTCATGTCTATTTCAGTGTATTATCTAACTTCCCCCCGTTATTTTTGAGACTGCATTATATCTACACGATATTCTAGAATTTCCCTGATAAGATAACGCGTCAATATTCATACATTCACGTTAATATTCCCAGGCATTCCGTCATATCTCAGTATCTCAAAGCATTCAGAAATACACTCTAAACAGGAAAGACACTAATAATCATACACTGAATACCCCAGAAGAGAGAAAAGTTCGTCGTGGTGTTAGTCTTTCCGTGAAGAGATAAAAAAAAAAAAAAAAAAAAAAAAAAAAAAAAAAATATATATATATATATATATATATATATATATATATATATATATATATATATATATATATATATATATATATATATAAAGAAAGTGGACGAGTTAGAGAAGGGGAAAGCGTGCAGGAAGCCAAACAACGAAGGGACAGTGACGCAGAGGAGAGAGAAGAGGGAGAAGGAGAAAGGCGAGCCAATACCTGTGTGCGTTGTGTTGGGAAGAGTCCAACCAGTGCAACGCCGCCACGGGAAACAGTGAAATACTGCTCCTCCTCCTGACAGAGTAAAGACAAATAATAAACGATGGAGGAAATGTTAAAATGATGATTGGAAGCAAGAGAGCAAACTATTCAGCGAGCAAAGCGGCGTGGGACACAAACAGAATCTAAAATTAAGAAATGCTGATACGAAAACAAAACTTGAAAGGTATATTTCTTAATTGATTGTCCTTACATTTTTGCAGTCCTTGATGGGGATCTTTCCAACACAAAGTCGCGAGTCTCTTTTATCTCGGAGATTAAAGTTGCCAAAGAAAAAGACGATCGTGGCTTCTTGGTCACTAATTACAGAGATGATTCGTAAAAATGTTTGAATTAAATTGTTGTTTGAGAGGGAGAAAACTGGAAGAAATAAGTTTTTTTTTTTTATCGTCCTGCCGATTATAACAACAATAATATTAATAATACCTTATTAACATTATTAACTATCACTCTATAACTCTAGAACTCTCTGCCTGTTTCTGTATTTTCTCTTTCCTATGACTTGGATCCCTTTAATATGGAGGTTTCAAGACATTTTTTTTTTTTTTTTACCATTCTACCTGATATTTGTTTGTGAACTAACAGTAAATGAGTCTCTTTTCTTTTCTATTTTTTTCATAATTTTTGTTGCCCTCGGCCAGTAACTCTCTTGCATAAAAGGACAGCGAGACAGACACAGAGACAGACAATTACATACAACACACAAGGCCGGTCCTGCTCCCCTAAAGCCATCAGCCAAATCAAGCGAAACAAAGAGCCACGAGGGAGGGCTAGCGGCAGCGAAAATTTCCTCCCTTAAGGACACTATGAGCGGCAACACGCTTACACAGCACCACCAGGCTGCACCAAGACCATACAGCCATTCCGCCCCGTAATATGCAGGGCCGCAAAAAATGTATGCAAAGAAACACCAGGAACTAATGTCATGAGACTCGTGGTGAGGATGTGGCTTCTCAGACCGCCAAGGGACGCGTAACATCTCTCGCTCCTTTGCATCTCATCTAGGCCAAATAACCAGTAAGATGATGCTACAGGAGGGATATTTTCACCACCTCCCTCCTCCATTGTCTCTCTCTCTCTCTCTCTCTCTCTCTTCTCAGTTTTGACCTTTATTCTTTCACCGCCAGCGGCAGCGAGAAAAAAACACCAATTAGACACCCAAGGCGCCTCTTTTCGCCTCCTGCTCTTCCAAAATTAGCTGTTTCAGACATAAGCACATTTTTTTCCCCCACGTTTTCATTTTCCTTTGTGCGCTGGAGGATGCTTTGGTGCGTGGGGTGAGTGAATACGTGGGTGGATGGATGTGTGGGTGGATTGAAGTGTGGGTGGGTGGGTGGATCTGTGTGTGTCAGTGTTTTGGTGGATGAGTGCGTGCATGAATGGATGTAGTAGAAGAGTGGATGGGATGCGTTTGTGAGTATATGGATTGGCGAGATTGACCTTGTGTGTATGTGTGTGTGTGTGTGTGTGTGTGTGTGTGTGTGTGTGTGTGTGTGTGTGTGTGTGTGTGTGTGTGTGTGTGTGTGTATGTGTGTTTTGTGGGGAAGGGTGTAATGTGAAATGATTGCAGTCTCTCTCTCTCTCTCTCTCTCTCTCTCTCTCTCTCTCTCTCTCTCTCTCTCTCTCTCAAGTAGATAAAAAAAAGAGAAAATACGGATATTGCAAAACTTGAATCTTATGAAAGGAAACGCTTCGAGAAAGATACAATGAGTTATGATGAAGAAACACAGGATCATGGCAAGATTTCTTTTTATTTAAACAACTATGTACCCAGAGGCGCGCTGTCGTGTACTACCTATTCTAAGGATACTACTACCTATTTGGTTACAATATTTACAAAACTCTCAAGATAGATAATATATAATATTTCTTAAGATTAACGAACCCACCAGCTCTCCTCGTTCCCCTTTGCAGCTCTTCCACTCAGCTGACATGACATGAATTAAAACATAACCAAAACTGAAGTAACCTAACTCTAACCTAACTTAACCCATATTAAAGTTAGGGGTTAGGTTAGATTAGGTTAAAGTTACGGCAAGGTTAGTTTTGTATTACTTATTTTCATTCACACATTTCAGCTGAGTGAGCGAGGAAAGGAAACAACAAATGCTAGAGGATTCGCTAATCTTGACATGATTCGAAACGCGGCAGGGAGAGACGCTGTGTGCTCAGGATGTGTCATTGTCATCTGGTCCATTCACGTCCTCTACTCTTTTGAATTCATATATATACTTTTAGGGTGGTGGTGGAAGAGGTTGGGGGAAGAAAAAAAGATCATCCGTTTCCAATCTTCTCTCTCTCTCTCTCTCTCTCTCTCTCTCTCTCTCTCTCTCTCTCTCTCTCTCTCTCTCTGCGTCACTTACTCTATCCATAAAACCACACCAATAAGAAAGTTTCCCCATTTCTTCCCACCTGTCTCTACCATATGTTGCCTTAAATCTGACCACTAACAAACTTCTCTCACCACTTCCTGCCACCTGTCTCCACCATACAGGCTCCTGAAATGGATGTGTTTATGGCACAATTTGATTCGTTCTCCAAATCTCACAACTGGATACGTGAAGTGGCCAAGAAGTGGGAGGTTTTTCTATCTTTTTGTATATATGTAAGTGTCCGTCTTATTTCGTCTCTTTTCGTCTCGTCTCGTCTTCTTCTCCTTCTCCCCCTTTCTCGGTGTGTGTCTCTTGTGTACCCAGCAGTTATCAGGCAGTCCGCAGATGTTGTTTCTTCCCAGCGCATGTTGTTATCAGGACAATCCACTCCGTGCAATGTCGAAAGAAATGCTATATATCTGTCACAGTTTTCTTCCGCCTCGCTTGCTCTTGGTTGAGTGACGGTCTGTTTTCTTTTCCTGTTTATTTATCTAGACTTTATTTCGATCTTTTTAATTTTTCATCAGTTATTTTACTATTTAATGCCCCGAGTCGTTTTCTTGGTACTTTACTCTTAGATCTAACTCATAAAACGCAAATACTTCTTATTTTTTTTAGTATGAAGGGGAAGGCAGGCGCGGAAGCGAAGGGAGAACGAGAAGAACCCACAAACATGACATGGTATCACCTTGGTTTGGGAGCGCCAATATAACCTTACCTATCATTTCCACTAAATGCTCCAACTTTGAATTCACCGTAGCACAATTCATTCGGTTTTTTTTTATAAGGTTAAACTCAGTGTCGTAATTCAGATTTCCTCCTTGAACTTCTCACATCTTGGTCTGATTTAGTGTGGAGGGAGGAGGCGACGGGGAAAGCTTAGGTTAGATTAATGCTTCTGAAATGTGATTCAACGCCCATCTCACGTAATCATATGCCAGAAAATTCTATTTATATTAAGAAAGTCACTCGTCTTTCAAAGTTATCTTTTGTTTCACATGACGACAGGGAGAGCTTGTACTTATGAAATTAATACTTCTGTAAAATGTCACATGAACCTACCATTGAAATTGAGCAGCTTATAAGTGAAAAGTTACGTTATTTGTAACAGGAACCTCTAAAAAAAGTGTCGCTGCAAATAACCTACGTCATGTTCATGGACTGGTTATACAAAATGATTGGTTAATGGAATATGACACGCTGCGCAGCTCACACCATCACACCAAAGCGCTGACCCAAAACGTTATGTATGCTGTGAATGTGGAGAACACTTCGCCTTTAAAAATTCTGGTGAATATCCTTCATTGCCGTTCTACGGAACGAAATCTTTCCTTTAACTCTTTGTGAATGCCCGCGTTACCACAATCAAGTCCTGACTCACACTGGGACACTGCGGGGACTGCCTTCAGGTGCTGGTGGTCACCAAGTCTCGAACGTGCAATGTACCGCACATGGTGGAATCAGACAGATGTCGATCAGAGCTGCACTAACGCAACACACGTGCCAGGAATACTTGCACCCAGCTTGACCTCTCTCTCTCTCTCTCTCACACACACACACACACACACACACACACACACACACACACACACACACACACACACGAGCGCGAGCGTGGATTTGTGGTTTGTTGGTGAGACTGTCGGAAAGATCGGAAAAAAATAATAAAATAATATATATATATATATATATATATATATATATATATATATATATATATATATATATATATATATATATATATCACGATGAGGCATTGAAAAATGACAAAGTAATGAGATTCTCCCTCCATAACTTAAATTTGAAAATAATACCCATGAAAATGAAAAGGCTTCTCTCACACAAATTATGAAATATAGAGCCAAAAACAAGAGAAAATATATTGTATTTCTCCTTCTATTTCCGAGATTTTGAGAAAACTCATTAAAAAAACAAATTCACGTGCTTCAGTTCAGATAAAGTAAGAAAAAAAAATGGGAAAAAATCAACAAATAAAAAAATGGAACAGGATCTAGACAACAATATTTAAAGCGGAAATTTGCCGCGCCAGATGACACACTCTTCGAGACGGCAATGACGAACGATGCGGTGGAAACATTCAGTAAACACACAGGAAGTAGAGCATTACTCTTTGCTGAAATATTCCTCTCCCGGTAATGAAGCGCAGAAAAGGGGCGTTGTTTTTCCTATATAATAATAATAACAATAATAATAATAATAATAATAATAATAATAATAATAATAATAATAATAAAATAACAATAATAATAATAACAATAGTAATAATAATAAAATAAAATAAAAAAATAATAAAGGATACGTGTCATATATCAGTGCAGGTTGATTATGTGTCGCTTTAATAGGCAGTGTTTGTTGTGAATTTTTATGTGTATAGTTATTTTTCCATCCTCGTATTCCCTGTCATTTTGCTGGTTGACACTCTCTCTCTCTCTCTCTCTCTCTCTCTCTCTCTCTCTCTCTCTCTCTCTCTCTCTCATACCGCAGATATGTTCTTAATACTTTCCTCTCTTACTTTCACTCTTTCTTTTCTAAGGCATCTCATATTTATTTTCCCTTTTTTATTCTTCGCCTTCCCTTCGTGTTGATTTATAATAGATTTCATAATACATATACATAATCATCTCTCTCTCTCTCTCTCTCTCTCTCTCTCTCTCTCTCTCTCTCTCTCTCTCTCTCTCTCTCTCTCTCTCTCACGTAAAACAGCCGAGAAAAAAGGGAGCCATCGACCTCGTTTCGCGGAAAAAGACGCCCGTGGTAGCGAGGGAAAGGCGGCAAGTAGGAAGGCAAGAAATGGAGCAGGCGTGAGGAGGGTGAATAGTTACGATATCATTCAGGAATATTGCGTTTTCTAATTCTTTAGTGCGTTTACAGTGACACAGGAAATTGTACAGTTGAGGTGATGTTGATGGTGGTGGTGGAGGTGGTGGTGGTGGTGGTTGTGCTACTAAGTCTTATACGTATATCTGTCACGAGTAATACAAACGTAAACTTTCTTTCTCGTTTCGTCTCTCATATCTTAAAAAAACAAAAACAAATAAATAAACAAAATCGGGGGGAAAGAAGGATTTTAACGAAAAAGATTGGAAATATGCAAGACTTTATTTTGCTTCTATTTTTTTTCCTTTCCTTTTTATTTTATTTATTTATCTTTTTTTTTTTTTTACCTCTCGTCCACGTTTCTCGCATTTATTTCTGGGACACGTCACCGCTGCTCTCGATTTGCCTTGCGCTGTCACATCTCCTTGAAAGCGTTGTCACATCCACACACTCTGGCTCAAAGCTTTTACCTCCAATGCTGCACAGAAAGACATCGAATACCATCATTTTTTTTCTTCTTTTCTGTTACCCAAGTGCCTTAAAAAGAATAAATAAACACATTGTTCATCTAACAACCTCCAACAAGAAATTATATTGTTGAGGGTAGTAATATAATAAATCTTAGTTAAAACATTGTTATTACTATCATTTTTACTATTACTATTATTATTATTATTATTATTATTATTATTATTATTATCAGTATTAGTAGTAGTAGTAGTAGTAGTAGTAGTAGTAGTAGTAGTAGTAGTAGTAGTAGTAGTAGTAGTAGCAGAAGTAGTAAGAGCAGCAGCAGCAGCAGCAGGAGAAGGAACACCCACATGATACTGGTAATATAACACTAAAATATTCCATTGGATCAGAGCGCTCTACCCTACACCACGACTTGACTTGTGTCGTCTGGAAGTTTCTTATCATTGCCTCAGTTGCTTGTCTAGGCTACACATACCGATGAGGACGGCCACCTCTTAATGGAACAATCTGTAGTAATAGGAAGTGCTAGTCACGTTAAAGACAAAGTTCAAGGCCTCTAAATTGACCCTTTAATATTCATGGAGTCTCTAATTTGATATTCTCTAAGCCTCCTTACGTTGAACATTTCTCATTAATGGATTAGTACCTCATTCCAAGCGAGAATCGACACTGAAATGGTGGGAAACACTTAGGATATAACATGTGCTCACTATAAATGAATATATCGCACGTAAGTTTTCATCATCATCCACATCCTTCTCCTCCTTCTTTTCTTTTTCATCCTTCTCAGTATCACCATCCTCTGATACAAGGGCATAATAAGGCCATCGTAATTTTTTTTCACTAATCTCTGCACGTCTCTTCCAGGCCACACTATTAAAATCCCTCAGTCCTCCCTCTGTCTGTATCTCCTGCCGCCACTACGCAGTATAAAGATCGACGAGTACAATTTCTCTCATACCTGTAATAAGCTATTTACGTGTTATTGCCATCAACAAAGAGCATGCTGACCAATCCTCTGAAACACTCTGTAATGGATACTGCGCGTTAACGAGAACTATAAAGTCTGTTAGTTAGAGCATAATTTTTCTCTTACTGAGTGACGTTCATCCAGTATCAAATGACTTTTTTTTTCTCTCATGTTGCTGTGATTCCTCGCTGCTCTCCATCGTGGAATGATTTAAGTAATTACAGAAATTGAATAGATACTAATACATAAAGGTTTCAAGACATTTGTCCCTGTCCTTCGGCTACTTCTATAGGCTCTGTAAGGAGACTGGCGATTGAGTGTTTTTTTGTTTTTTCTTTATATTTTGTTACCTTTGAGCAGTCCTCTCTTACATAATATATATATATATATATATATATATATATATATATATATATATATATATATATATATATATATATATATATATATATATATATATATACGCACAGGCAAGGTAGTGGCAACCAGTGTGGGTTTAATGCTTGAAAGGATTTGCAGCCCGAGGGGGGACAGTACACCCCATCCACATGATGGAAGCTCATAAAAAAAAAAAAAATTCTTAGATCCTGGGTACAGGCAAAAGCCGCCTGCTGGCAACCAACACTCTCCGCTTCGTGCTCTCTTTCTCAAATAACATTTTACAAGACCAGCAATTAAGAAAGCACTTCTACTTTACTGTGTTTTTTTCTGTGATCAGGAGTCAGCCTCTCTCTCTCTCTCTCTCTCTCTCTCTCTCTCTCTCTCTCTCTCTCTCTCTCTCTCTCTCTCTCTCACACACACACACGCACACACACACACCACACGCCACCCGACACCATAATCGCGTTGCGCCCTTAAGAGCACCGCGCACTGATCGGTACCGACTTAGCGCGGTGCCCACTATTGTGCGAGCCTTAGATAAATAAGTGAATTCTAGGTTAAGTTTATCCATAGTTAGGTTAAACATTTTTAGTTCATTGTGGTAATGTCCCCCCCCCCTGTACATTTTCAGTGTAATTTTTTACATTGCCCAACTAATAAACCGTTTATTATTATTATTATTATTATTATTATTATTATTATTATTATTATTATTATTATTACACACACACACACACACACACACACACACTCCAGACGTAGTATTATATATGAAAGAGAAAGAAAAGGAAAAGACCAAGTCAAACCTAAGAGGTTGAGTAGTGAAGGATCACGGGGACCAAAACATTTATTTGCGATGGACGGAATGTTGATGCAACTGACAAGCAGAGGATAGGTAACACCACGCGCACGTTTGCTGACAGACGCAAACGTTTGTCGCGGCAAGATGTCGATACAAGAGACAGTTAGTGAAAAGACCAGGGCAACTCCATCACGGACAAGGTCAGAGGAATTGAAATTATATGGAAGTGTTTCAGTGACGGAGAGGAAAAAAAAGAGCAGTGTGAATGGAAAATGAAGGAGCAAAAACTAAAATAAAATAAGTTCAAGAGGAAATAAATAAGATAAAAATGAATAAAGAAATTTGACGTAGCGAATTAACAAACAATAATTATTCACTATCAGCTTTATATACAAATAAAAGAAGAAAAAATGTAAAATTAGCACTACATAACCTGACAACCCAGCCTTCCACAGCCAAGCGATAACAGTGTACACCAAGAGTCTGTGAGGAGTTGATGAATCTAGGGCGAGATGAGGCAGAGAGCTCCATCAGAACAGGCCCTCCAGGTACTGATTACATTACTTAACGCGCTAACACCTCACCTACTTATCCTAACTTATTAAGACTTAAGGTAGACTTTATGCAACCTAATTAGTGAGATTACAAACAACGTACGGAACAATAACATATTAAAGTGGAATTTAATCCTGCAGAGAGAGGGGGAAAAAAATAATTAACTTCACAAAATGGGATACAGAGAACCAAGTATGTCAGTTTTAATAGATGAGTTCCGAGAAATGCTATGATTTTAATGATACACTTTCGGGGAAAGAAAATATAAATATAATTAATTAAAAATTATCACTGTCTGGGAAAAAAAAGAGTTAATTAAAAAGACAGAAAACCGACATTTCACAATAAAACAAAGAAAGATATATTACACAACTTAAAACAAAATAATAATAATAATAATAATGAATCTCTTCTTTCTTACCCATTACGTTTTTTTCATCAATATTACGTTAGATTTAGTTACCATTGAAATTAGGTTTGGTTAGTAATATTTTTCTTACGTTAGGTCAGGTTAAACAAAAACAAAAAAATCAACAAATTAAAGAAAACAAATTAGAATCAGCAACAAACTCCTTAATATCTGAACAATTACGTAAACTATCGCTCACTTGCTCTAATCCAGCTTTTCTATGAACGATTCCAGAGTCGCTTGCCTTGACCCGCAACACTGCCCAGGCTTTAGACTCAATTAAGAGCTTACCAATGCGCAATTCAGTCACCTTGTAGTACAGCAGCAGCAGCAGCAGGAGGAGGAGGAGGAGGAGGAGGAGGAGGAGGAGGAGGAGGAGGAGGAGGAGGAGGAGAGAGAAAGAGGAAAAGGAAGAGGAGGAGGAGAAGGAGGAGAAGGAGGAGGAGAAGAAGTAAAAAAAAAGGAAGAAAAGGAAGAGGAACAAGAAGTAGAGGAGGAAGAAGAGGAGGAGGAGGAGGAGGAGGAGGAGGAGGAGGAGGAGGAGGAGGAGGAGGAGAAGGAAAAGGAGGAGGAGGAGGCAGAAGAAAAAAATAGGAAGAGAAGGAAGAGGAACAAGAACAAGAAGAGGAGGAGGAGGAGGAGGAGGAGGAGGAGGAGGAGGAGGAGGAGGAGGAGGAGGAAACATTACAAGGAGTCAGGATGAAGCAGAATATATAAAGAGTGTATACATGCATAACAGTTTCATCTGCCTCATTTCCGGGTCACTTAATTTGATCAGGGTAAAGTGGTCAAGTCATTTCTTTTAGTCATATATAATGATTCAAGTTGATTAATGACTCTCTCTCTCTCTCTCTCTCTCTCTCTCTCTCTCTCTCTCTCTCTCTCTCTCTATTTAAACAAGAAGCGTAAACAAAATGAGGCTTAATCCCTTCAGTACAGGAATTAATTTTTACCTTGAGATTTGTGTACGATTAAACAATTTTATTGACATTAGGAAGGGTCTACGGAGGTCAGGAGAGGTTAGGTTAGGTTAGGTCACTATTTTAATCTCCCACATAAGTTTCTGAAGCTGTATAAAATCACTAAATATGTAGCAGAATGAATATGAAAACGCGTCATGGTACTCAAGGGCTTAAAATTCCACGTTGAGTATGGAATTACTTCAAAAATCTTAATAACAAACTAAATGCTAAACTGTATAATGCAACGTTACAATATTAAAATTACACTGCACATATACTTGAGCCTCTCCATCTCTTTCTCTTTTTCTCCGTCAGGCATTCTCGGATCTCCTGCTGGGGGTGTTCTGCATGCCCTTCACGCTGATTGGCTCGCTGCTTCGGGACTTCATCTTCGGGGCGGTGATGTGTCGCCTCATCCCTTACTTCCAAGGTGAGTCTGTCCCGTCAGTGTCCTTCCTAAGTAAGTGTAGCGCCCCCTTATTGCTTCACTCATCACACTCGCCGCCGCTACACCTACTCTCTCTCTCTCTCTCTCTCTCTCTCTCTCTCTCTCTCTCTCTCTCTCTCTCTCTCTTTCTCTCTCTCTCTTAGCTTTCCAACGTATTCAATATCCATCACTGTTTTCCTTAGTTAAGTTAATATGAAAAGCCTGATAAATACAGCTCAGGAATACATGGAGAGAGAGAGAGAGAGAGAGAGAGAGAGAGAGAGAGAGAGAGAGAGAGAGAGAGAGAGAGAGAGAGAGAGAGAGAATGTCGAATGAGGTCTCCAGTAACTATTAGCTTCAATGTTTATATTTTCGTGGAAAACATAATATCATTTAATGCACTTATTATTTTTCTACACAAGAATTTGCAGCTTCGTGAGTTTAATGGTGCAGTGGAATGTGTACCTGAATAGGAACAAAAAATATTTCCTTCTGCAGCAATTTAATCGACGAAGGGCAGAAGATAGAACTGTTTTTCCCTTCTTTTATTCAGGAAACAAATAATAAGTTCGTCTTTACGCTAATTTTATCCCACTGAACATAATATAAAGGTGAATTTTTCCTCATATTCTCTTTTTCTTCATTGGTCTTCTTATTCTCTCTTTTTTTTCCATTCTTCTTCTTCTTCTTGCTGTACTCTTTTTATTTTAACTTTTTTTTTCATTCTTCTTTTTGTTGTTATCTCTTTCAAACTCATTTTTATCATTCCTCTTCTTGCTGTTCTCCCTTTCATTCTCCCTTCTTTCATCCTTCTTGTTCCTGCTTTTCTCCCTTTCATTCTGTTCCTTTTTCATTCTTTTTTTTCTTCTTTTATCCTTTTCATCTTCTCATTTTCAACTCTTTTTATTTTCCTCCCTTTCATTTTCCCCATTTTTTCACCTTTCTTGTTGGTGTTCTTCCTTTTCATCCTCTCTTTTTCATTTCATTCTTGCTGTTCATTCACCTAATTATTTTCTCTCCTCCAGTCGTGTCATTATCTTCCACCTTCAGAGAAAACAACCAATTATACCTCAGAGAAAAACCGTCGATAATACTCAACAGAAAAACATCGGAGGTTCCTTTGCGGGGGCCATCAGAACCACGGCCACACTGTACCACCATCTGGCTAACGAGAGGAAAGTCTGCCGTGATAATTCCCAGAACACTGAGCAAAGGATCGTCCACACAGAGCCAATTTTCCGTGACAAGTAACAGATCTTAATTTAAGCGCCTTATGAGCTTGTTCTTCCATCATACAGTGGCGATTCCTCCCGACAATCATGATTCATCCTACCTCAACTAAAAGAGAGAGAGAGAGAGAGAGAGAGAGAGAGAGAGAGAGAGAGAGAGAGAGAGAGAGAGAGAGAGAGAGAGAGAAGGCTACGACGCGTGGGATCAATTATTTTCTCGTCAAAAGTCTTGGCTTCCTCCCACAGAGACTCTTTTCACGCTACTGACGGCAATCTTTTCTACATTTCCTCACCTTTAGAAGACTTGCAATCCCGTGAGAGGAGAATTACCATGCTTCCACGATAATATCATTACTATTTCTACTACTACTACTACTACTACTACTGACGGCAATCTTTTCTACGTACGTTTCATCATCTTCAGAAGACTTAAAATCCCGTGAGAAAAGTATTATGACGCTTCCAGGATAATATTACTACTACTACTACTACTGACAGCAATCTTTTCTACATTTTCTCACCTTCAGAAGAGTTGAGATCCCATGAGAGCATGAGAGGAGTATTACGACGCTTCCAGGATATTACTACTACTACTACTACTAACGGCAATCTCTTCTACGCTGTCTCACCTTCAGAAGACTTGAAATCCCGTGAGAGGAGCATTACGATGCTTCTAGGAAAATATTTATATCTTCTGAGGGGACGACTAGTTGAAAGAAATATATATTGCAGTCCTTTACTTGTCTTAGATATTGAAGGAAAAGGGAAGCGCTGGAACACCTAACCTAACCTAACCTAACTTAATGTAATCTAACGTAACGTAACTAGGGTAGCCAAACCTAACGTAACCTAACGCAACCTACCCTAACTTACCGTAACCTAACCTAACCTAACCAAACCTAACGTAACCTAACCACACCTAACGCAACCTACTCTAATCTATCCTAACCTAACGTAACTGAAGTCATATGGTATCATTCGGCAGGTAACAATAGAGAATAAATTGGTTACGTTGATAAAAATATATGAAACTCCTCAGCAGGTGCTCAAGTGTCAAAGAAAATGAAAATAAATGAGGAAAAGGCACAGATGAAAAGGTCTTCGAGTTACCAAGGTTCCTGCCTCTACAATCTCGCGGCAAATTAAATGGATAACATGGAGGAAATGAAAAGCAAAAAAAAAAAAAAAAAAAAAAAAAAATTCCTGACCAACCATGAGTGAAACAGGCAATCAATCGCCAGACAGGTGACGTGTGAGGCGCTGTGTGTGACAAGAAGGAAAATTACGCGTTGAGCAAGACAGTGAATGCAGACCAAGACAAGAAGTAAAAAATGACGAGTTGGATGAGACAAGAAAGAAAATGAGGGGTTGGGTAAGACAGTGAAGGAAAATGAGGCGTTGGATGAAACAATGGCTCGTATTCTCAAACACTTCTGCGCTTCACCTCCACTATCTCAAAAAGCTTTATCTACATTTCCACGAGTTTGTTGAGATGTTTTTACGATTCTTGAGGCAAAGACAAGATTTCTACATTATTAACCAGAGAAACACTCTTGTAAACCCCGCTAATCATCTCTCTGGCCTTGGAAAACTGTCGTGGTGAGCGTTCTTTTAAAATGATTTTTAAGGTTTTAGAGGCAGAGTGGCAAGATTTCTACATTATTAACAGGAGAAACACTCTTGAAAAACCCAGCTAATCATCTTTGTGGCCTTGGAAAACAATCGTGGTGAGAGAACAAAGCGTTTCTGAATGGACCAATGAATGCAGAGCTAGAAGAGAAGAAAAATTATACGTTGGATGAGACAATCAAAGCAGACCAAGACAAGAAGGAAAGTGAAGGCGTTGGGTGAGACAAGAAGGAACAAGACGCGTTGGGTGAGACGGTGAATACATATTTACCAAGACAAGAAGGAAAATGAAGGCCGTGTATTGTTGTGTGTTGTAGCTCGCGCAGTGTTGTGTTTGTGCCCCGCGTGACAAACATCATTATCTGGGTGTCAAAGAGCAGCAGCAAGGCGTGTTTACATTTGATACGCAGCCCTTGATATGTAGCTAATGCCTTGTGAGGGCACACTTTTAATGACTTCTAATGATGTCAGTCACAGAGATGGAAGATAAAGGAAGAAAGAGGAAAAGAAGGATAGCAAGAGAATAGGGAGGTGGATAGGAAGGAGGAATGTGAAGGAAAGAAAAAGGAGAAAGATAGTCAGAATGAATCACAAATCAGAATAAAGATTTTTTTAAAGTTTATTTTTTATTGGTTTCCAGAATTTTTTTTCTCTCTCTCTCTCTCTCTCTCTCTCTCTCTCTCTCTCTCCAGTTACGATAAAAAGTAAAGTTAACAAAAAGTTCTAAGCCGGATAATAATCGCAAAGCTTTCGTTCTCATTTCAATACAAATAAAAACGCGGTCACTAAGCCTATCACGGCCTAATCCTTCCACTGATTTCCTCTACGCATTACTGAAAACGATCCAACTCTGTTAATTTTTTTCCTTCATAAATGGCTCTATTGGATGCAAGACAATAATTACTCCCCTCAATCTTTTGTCGCATGTTTTTTTTTTTTTCAGTGCAGTTTCAAGAGATCAAATTGACAAGACGGGAAGTGACAATTTTTCAATTCAAAGGTGCTTGTTTTGCAGTTGCCCTTCTCATTGGAGTCGTGCAGCGTTATTATCCAGATAAAGTGCCGAGTGGTGTCTTTTTTCTAGCAGTTCAAACTTTCATCAACGTAATTTGTTTAACGGAAAATCTCTGAAACGTTAATTGGTCGTGACTTTGATCAATTTGGGTTCCTATTCATTTGTCCAATCAGTACTTCAAGTTGTCTCAATCTGGTTTCTCTAAATAGTTTCCTTAGGTTACTGTTCTTCCTGGTAGCTGTAATCACCCAAATTGATCAATCTGTTCAAATGGTAAAAGTAAGAAAATATTGAATGAAGTGAGAGAAGTCTTCAACAATGAATAGGAATACACTCAATCAAAACAAACAATGGAAGGCAAAACATGTGAATGGATCATGTCACTCTCATTGCAATTCAGGAACAAACATGCTGAAGTCTAACAACAAAAACGAATACACTCAATCAAAACACAACAATGAAAGGAAATAAATGTGAATGGATTACGTCACTCTCATTGCGACCAAGGAACAAACACACTGAACATAACAAAAAAAAAAAAAAAGAATTATAAAAGCAACTGCTGCCATTGAAGGTAAAAGCAGACACCACATTTTGACACGGAGTACAGACGTCAGGCGAGGATGGCAAGTACAATGTGCGAGTGTGTCATACCAAAACGAGCCCAAGAATAACAAAGCTCAGCGTGGAATAGGAAATGCAAAAAAAATCTAATTCTCAGATCAATAGCAAGGCAATCAACGCACTTTGAAATTCTTGACGCCATGCCTTTGTTGAATCACCGAGGCTACTCTTCTGCCGCGCCCGACGCACGCGAGGCACCGTCATGAAGCTTAATGATGTTGACTGGGTAAGGAAAACCGTGTGCAGTGAGTTTCTCTCTGGTAAATATCTCCACCGGAATATCAACCACAAAAAAAATCCTGAAACATTTCCATGACAAATGAGGTTTGGCTGAGTGGGTTAATTAGGGCACGTTGATCATGGTGTGGGAAGTGCTTTTGGATGGAGGACACTCTAAGGAGGAACTTACACACACACACACACACACACACACACACACACACACACACACACACACACACACACACACACACACACTGGAACTCCCTGCCTGCTTCTTCCTACGACTTAACTTCTTTTAAGAGAGAGGTGTCGACACATTTGTCCCTGAATTTTGACTAATTCTTTTGATTCGTTTATGGAGACTACAATTCAAGTATATAGGCCTTTTTTTTCTACTATTATTTTTTTATTTGCCCTTGGTAGTTCTTCTTCTTACTTAAAACACACACACACACACACACACACACACACACACACACACACACACACACACACACACACACACACACACATACACACACCAATATTTGTTTATGGCGAGTAAAATGACGCATCTCTGAACAACTCGGCACAAAGATTCCTTATGTTTGCATCGTCAGCCTGTGAATATCGTCAACATTTCACATTTGCGAATAGATCAACAGTTTTCCATTATAAAATACAGTTTTATTTTCCAAACTTCTCAATAGCCAGCTGCGTGCTATTGCCATATCCCTTCAGTCTTTACCTCCACGAAGCGGTGAAAAATATTTTTTCTCTTTTCATTTATTTTTTCACAAACCCATTCCTGATTAACCCCGATTGAAATTTTATCCGAGCCTCCAGCTTTGTGTGGTTCGCTCTTTTCTGTGTGTGTGTGTGTGTGTGTGTGTGTGTGTGTGTGTGTGTGTGTGTGTGTGTGTGTGTGTGTGTGTGTGTGTGTGTGTGAGAGAGAGAGAGAGAGAGAGAGAGAGAGAGAGAGAGAGAGAGAGAGAGAGAGAGAGAGAGAGAGAGAGAGAGAGAGAGAGAGAGAGAGAGAGAGAGAGAGAGAGAGAGAGGCTACTTTCTGCTCCCTTGTGACTCCTTAAGAGGCCATAAGGAAAAAAAACTCTTTCCTCGAATCTTTGAAGCTCTCTTTCTGACTCTTTTCTTCCGGGCTTCCCTCGAGGGAGGAGAGAGAGAGAGAGAGAGAGAGAGAGAGAGAGAGAGAGAGAGAGAGAGAGAGAGAGAGAGACGCCCTACATGGAATAACATGTAGAAAATGTCCACAAGTTACAATTTATACGCCGCACTTGTTCGACACTTTTTCCTCTCTTACGGTGATGGAGGGAGCGCTTACGCACACACACACACACACACACACACACACACACACACACACACACACACACACACACGAGGACCTACGAGGACGCCCTGACCTGCCTGAGTCTGCCGAGGCTGGCCACAAGACACCAGGAAGCCTTGGAAAATTTTGGGGAAGGACTGCTGCGTCATCCACGTCTCCGCCACCTGCTACCACCCGACGTGCCTCCCCCTGCTCGCGCCACCCGACACCATAATCGCGTGGCGCCTTTGAGAGCACCGCGCACGGATCGGTACCGACTTAGCGCGGTGCCCACTATTGTGCGAGCCTTAAATAAATAAGTGAATTTCTAGGTTAAGTTTATCCATAGTTAGGTTAAGCATTTTTAGTTCATTGTGGTAATGCCCCCCTGTACATTTTCAGTGTATTTTTTTACATTGCCTAACTAATAAACCGTTTATTATTATTATTATTATTATTATTACACACACACACACACACACACACACACACACACACACACACACACCGCGTATTGTAGTGGTTAGCACGCTCGACTCACAATCGAGAGGGCCGGGTTCGAGTCCCGGGAAGCGGCGAGGCAAATGGGCAAGCCTCTTAATGTGTGGCCCCTGTTCACCTAGCAGTAAATAGGTACGGGATGTAACTCGAGGGGTTGTGGCCTCGCTTTCCCGTTGTGTGTTGTGTGTGATGTGATCTCAGTCCTACCCGAAGGTCGGTCTATGAGCTCTGAGCTCGCTCCGTAATGGAGAAGACTGGCTACTGGCTGGGTGACCAGCAGACGACCGAAGTGAATTAAACACACTCTCTCTCTCTCTCTCTCTCTCTCTCTCTCTCTCTCTCTCTCTCTCTCTCTCTCTCTCTCTCTCCTCGATCTATGCCTTATTTTCTTTATCTTCCTTTGACCCAAATATAGAGCCAGATGCGTCTGAGTGTGTGTGGTGGGGGGGTGGAGGTTGTGAAATTGAGCGACTATGCCTAAGTTATTGAGGTCACGCTATATACAACAACGGAGATAAGGGATTACGTATACTGGAAGCTTTGGTAACAGCTTCGTGAATTCGATGTTCGATCCCTTATTGGTACGTAACTATCAATCCCTCAGCTGTAAACAATGGCGAGACCGGAAAAACATCTATCCCTCCTATTATGGATTCCTCGTGCTGTATACATGGCTACCTTCAGTGTGACTATCGCGTGTATTCTCGAGAGGGTCTCTGTTCTCCTTCTCGGACTATTCAGAAAGCCCGAGGTAATGACTAGTTGGGTTCTCGTCGGTTTTCCCAACTGATATAGACATTCGTGTGCTTATTAAAATTTGTGGAAGCTTCCTTGAAAACCAATAGTCTCCCCTCCCCCGACCCAAGAGATTGTTGGAATTTGGTGAAATGAAA
>NC_059304.1:13611392-13633892 GCF_017591435.1 Portunus trituberculatus
AGAGAGAGAGAGAGAGAGAGAGAGAGTTTTTCACACATTTTCCGATTTTAAAGGAAGTAATGAACTCGAATCCAATAAGCAGAACCTTTAATGGAGCCAGAGAGAGAGAGAGAGAGAGAGAGAGAGAGAGAGAGAGAGAGAGAGAGAGAGAGAGAGAGAGAGAGAGAGAGTATATCCGTATGTGTGTGTGTGTGTGTGTGTGTGTGTGTGTGTGTGTGTGTGTGTGTGTGTGTGTGTGTGTGTGTGTGTACCGTTTTTTCCCGGCTCAGTTTGTTTGTTTGCCCAGAGTGGTGAATGCTTCTACTCGCTGTTGCTTTGTTTATTCACTGCACTGCTCGCTGCGCCCACTGCTGCTGCTGCTGCTGCTGGGGGTGGTGGTGGTGGTGGTGGAGACGCTTGAGTGGGCTCGTGTGGGAGGCGTTTTGTTATAGATTACTTCTGATTGCCCAATACGCCTAACTGGTTTGTATGTAAAGGGTGGTGGTGGTGGTGGTGGTGGTGGTGGTAAGATGTGTTGTGTGTGTGTGTGTGTGTGTGTGTGTGTGTGTGTGTGTGTGTGTGTGTGTGTGTGTGTGTGTGTGTGTGTGTGTGTGTGTGTGTGTGTGTGTAAAATAAAAAATAAAGAATATTGGATCCTTTCAACATTCAGATCAGTTTAAAGATTCAATACATCGTTACTTAGCCAAAGAGAAATCTCCTCCTCCCCCACGAGATCTCCACTTCTCCACAAAGCAATCTCCCTTCCCCCACACAAATAATCTCCCCTCTCTTCCAAAAAATTTTCCTCAACTCTTGCCACGAAAATCTCCTTCCTTCCCCTCCCCAAAAAATTCCATCTTTCCAAAAAGAAATCCTCTCCCCACCTCCCTCAAATATCTCTCCTCTCACTCAAAAATCTCCCCTCTTCCAAAAAAAATCTCCTCAACTCTTCCCCCGAATATCTCCTTCCCTCCTCCAAAAATCTCCCCTCCCTCCTCAAAAATGTGAAATTCTTGAAACTTCGCAATTATTTAATTTTTTTTATATTCGTATACATTTATTGATCTATTTATACTTTTATTTTATTACAATTTCCTGGACAACCAAACAGACACACAGACACACAGACAGGAGTGAATGCGTACACCTCGGGCAAAGGATGAAACAATATAAAATACAAAAGCTTACAGTTCACGGGAATGTAAAAATATAGACACGAGAGATCAAAGTAAAAATGCCAGATTCAAAACGAACATTCTTTTTCTTTTTTCTAGTTTCCTTTCATATTTTTCGTTCTCCTTAAAGGCCGTAGAAAATTCTTGCCCTACTCGTTGTTGTATAGGTAATAGCAATGGTAAGAATGGTCTGCCGCTTTTAGGAGAGTGGAAATAAAGATAGAAAAGAAAAGGAAAGGGAAAATAAGAAAGGTGTTAATTTTTATATTTGATACTTTACTTCTTTAGGATCTGTATTTCTTTATCTGTACTGATAAAGAGAGAGAGAGAGAGAGAGAGAGAGAGAGAGAGAGAGAGAGAGAGAGAGAGAGAGAGAGAGAGAGAGAGAGAGAGATTCTGATTCTTAACTTTTATTCACAAGAAGTAATGTACATACATGTGAAAGAGACTGTTTCATCACTTTTAACATTGCATGGGTTAGCAATACATTATATGAATGCTATCAAAACTTATAATTTACATTTGTTAATATTGTGATTTCCTCTATATACATACAGCTTCATGAGCGTTCACTACGTCGCATCACAAAATTTTGGGTGAGAAAGACAGAGAGGAAAAAAAAAAAAAACAGGATCGTATGCGCAACTTGAAAGAGAAAATGGGGAACCAATATAAAAAATAGATAAAAGTTGAAAGTTGAATACCCAAAACGAAATAAAACAATAGATAAAGGATGAGAAAAAAAAAACCGCATATCAATTCACGCAATGTAGAAAAAGATAATGAGTGTGTAGATTTGTACTGTACATACACGGCAATACCAAGCAGAGAATAAGAAGAAGGTTTATACACCTAATAAAAAAATAAAGATAAATAACAAAAAGAAGACAAGGTTATACACACCGAAGAATAAAATATAAACACAATATACAAGAAAGCACAAGTTGACTGACACATTATAGTAAAAAAAAGAGCGACTAAATAAATCAATAAGGATGAGGGTGTGTGGAAGCTAAGTTTAAAGACACGACACCGAAGAGCAAGTATAAAATGTTCCTATATGCCTGACACCTGATAAATGAGGACTCACACTCATGCAGGCGCTCACTCCCTACCCATATCCCTCTTCCCTTCCCACGCTGTATCTTCTACACACACACACACACACACACACACACACACACACACACACACACACACACACACACACATTGTTGACGTCTTCTCTCTCTCTCTCTCTCTCTCTCTCTCTCTCTCTCTCTCTCTCTCTCTCTCTCTCTCTCTCTCCCTTCCCACGTTGCTTCTTCCGCATACACACGCGCACACACACACACACACACACACACACACACACACACACACACACACACATTGCAGGCGTCTCAGATTGCTTGGCGGCAGCGGGACATGCACTTACAAAGCTTGCACAGATGACGCTTCTCACACCATCTCTCCAACATTTTTCTTCCACTACTCTGAATATAAACCTTGTATTTAATCCCTTCCTTACTGGTGCGCATTTTTATCATGAATTTTTGGTGTGATTAGACGATTTTATTTACATTAGGAAAGAACTATGAAGGTCAGAAGATTGATGGCCAAAGTCTTTACTATTTTAATCCCCAACACAAATTTCTAAAGCTGTATGAAATCAACAAATAGTAAGCAGAATGAATATGAAAATCGCGTCATAGTATACTGAAGGGGTTCATGCCTTCTTGACTTCTTATGATGTGTTAGGTTAATTCCACATCCATCTCGGCCAGCATACATATCAAAACAGCTTGTCATGTTCTCTTCCTCGTTTCTTAAGCAGACTGAGGCACCTTCATTTTTCTCGCATCAAAAACTTCAGATATAAGAAATTTTAGGAGAGGTATATCATGTCCTGAGGTGTTTCTGCATTACCTTTAATGATATACTAATTAAAAAAAATTATTGACCTCTTGAATACTATGACGCGTTTCCATGTTCATTCGCCTTACTATACTTGGTGATATTGTACAGCTTCAGAAACTTATGTGGGGAGATTAAAATAATGAAAACTGAGGCCATTAACCTTCTGACCTCCATCGACCCTTCCTAAAGTCAGTAAAATGCTCTTCTAATCACACCCATATCTCAAGGTAACAATGTGTCTCAGTACTGAAGTGGTTAGAGAGTGAAGACTGTGGCCATTAATCTTCTGACCTCCATCGATCCTTCTTAAAGTCAGTAAAATGCTCTAATCATAGCCATATCTCAAGGTAACAATGTGTCTCAGCACTGAAGGGGTTAATGAGTCCTCCAGTAATTTACCCCTTAGAGACATTCCAGCCAGAACAAACCTCCATAATAACTGACTACTTATAATACTTTGTCAAATAATACGTCTAAAAGAAGAAGAAAATACATCCTTGTTGAATCATTCTTGACGAAATGGTCATGGTAGGATTTTCGTTGAGAGAATGAAATAGAGTATCACAGACGATATTTTCATACGTGTCATTCTTTCATTCATTCTTTTTTCGCCATGGCTATACTTCTCCGCCACACTCTTCCTTTCTCTCAAGTCCCTCCTGCCCTCTCCCCAACACCCGACAATCCATCGCCTAGGACAGCGCCAGGTTACTAATGCATCTGGGAGTGAGGACAACGAGGCGGAAATTGTGGACAAACCAGAAATATACGAGAAAAAAAATGACACGCGTGACACTTAACTACTCCACTCAAACACACACACAACACACACACACACACATATATACATTTTTATCTCTTCTTTTACCGTTTTTTTTTTTCTTCCTCTCTCTCCTCCTCCTCCTCCTTCTCTTACTCCTTCAGCTTCAACTTTTCCCCATTTCTCTCTCTCTCTCTCTCTCTCTCTCTCTCTCTCTCTCTCTCTCTCTCTCTCTCTCTCTCTCTCTCTCTCTCTCTCTCTCTCTCTCTCTGTGTGTGTGTGTGTGTGTGTGTGTGTGTGTGTGTGTGTGTGTGTGTGTGTGTGTGTGTGTGTGTGTGTGTGTGTGTGTGTGTGTGTTGATGATGTGAATTCTTTGTGACACGGAAGAATATTTCTCTCATTAATTCAGATTTCCTAATTCATTATTCAAGTCTAGGACGTTCTTTTTTATGAGATTCCGCAATCACTTTCTTCTTCCCCTTGTTATATTCCCGCTCTTATTCGCTTAACTTGAGGTGCAATCGTGCCTATAACGTCTACCGCCTCTTTGTGTCTGCCTGTCTGTCTGTCTTGTATTCCCCTGGTTTGTGTCTCCACCAATAGAAACACATTGGCTGAAATGGATCAAATTTCAATCCTCGCCTTTGATCCTCATCTTTATATCGGATTGAAACTCCATCTTCTTTATCCTGTAAGTGTCTGAGCATCGCCGCCTGACCTTAAGGAAGCGTCAGGATCGTATAAAGTCTATTTCTGACTCTACAATCTCAGACAACACTCCTATCTTGTCCCCGCAGGCCGCCACAAGTGCAGGGAGATGTGGCCGTCGCTTCACTTCGAGCGCGGCTTCAGCATGTTCCTGTGCGCCGCCCTACTGTTGGTGCCGCTGGTGATCATGGTGGCCGCCTACTCCTCCATCACAGTTTCGCTGTGGCACGGCATGAAGCTGGAACGTGAGACCGGACAAGGTACCGAGCCCTGTACGTCACATTTTGTTTTACCGCTGTAATCATTTCCACTTTGATTAATTGGCGACTCTCTTTGTTTCTTTCTCGGTGAGTGTCTTTTTTTCAAGTGTCGTGTCACTGCTTGTCTGTCCCGTCCCTCTGTCTGTCTGTCTATTTCTCTGTTTGTCTGACTGTCTGCATCGCTGCCCCTATTCGCTCTCTTCTCTTTGTGTTCTTTGTCTTCGTCTTCTTTTTTGAGACTCAGATTTTTCTCTTTCGTATCCTTTTTCCATTCATTCTTTTCATTCTTATTTCTTCTTTTTCTCCTCTTTCCTTTTCCTTTTATCTTGCTTATCTCTCTCTCTCTCTCTCTCTCTCTCTCTCTCTCTCTCTCTCTCATGCTGAAATTAGCATGATTCATGTTTTTGTTTTACTTTTGTTTGTTTAGTAGTTATGGTGTGTGTGTGTGTGTGTGTGTGTGTGTGTGTGTGTGTGTGTGTGTGTGTGTGTGTGTGTGTGTGTGTGTGTGTGTGTGTGTGTGTGTGTGTGTGTACTTCTTAGATGTTGATGTTTAGTATATGCTTAACGAGTAGATGATTTAAACGAGTAATTGTAAGTAGAATGTGTTGCGTGCTTTTCTTTTTTTTCTTTTCTAATTTATCTATTATTATTATTATTATTATTATTATTATTCTTTACCTTCCCTTCACATGTATTTCTGTTCTCGTGGAATTGGTATGTGATATTTTTGGCCTTCTGCCTTCCGTGTTGCGAGACAAATCTCTCTTATGACTTTATTAATGCACAAGCTGACTGTCGCTACCTAGAAACAATATTATTTTTTTTTTTTATCATGACACGCATCAGGAACAATTGACCGAGTTTCTCTTCACAAGTTTATTCGTATACGTAACAACAACTTTTGCAATCTTTTCTTTAGGTCAGCTTGTCCTTACACCAATTCCTCCTCTTCTTCTTTAGTTTTCTTTTTCTCCTTTTTTTTCATCTTGTACTGAGTTTTCCTTCACAAATTTGTTCGTATAGGTAACAAGAATTTGTGCCATCTTTTCTCTATAGGTCAGCTAGTTCTTACACCAACACCTCCTCTTCTTCCTTAGTTTTATTTATTTTTATTATTTTTTTTTTATCTTGCACCGAGTTTCCCTTCACAAGTTTGTTCGTATACGTAACGACAACTTTTGCCTTTTCTTCTCTATAGGTCAGCTTGTCCTTACATCAACTCTTCCTCTTTGTTATTTTTTTTCATCTTGCCTCTGCTGCCTCAATCCTTTTCCTCTCCCTCCTTTCATCAAGCCACTAGTAATTTCTTCTTCCTGATGGGACAGCTAGAGTAGGTGTGAGATGAAGGTTGACACAGAGATTAGTGTAATAGAGATGAAGTGGCTAGAATAAATAAAGACGCCTTGGTGTGCATTGACAGGTACATACATCGTCATTCAGCAGAGAGCGTTGTCGAGGATGTATGTTTGATTAGTGTGCTGGTTTGGCTTCCTTCCTTTTGAAAATATTCTCTGTAAACTTGATCGAAGTTGTGTCAATAGCATATCCATCCTAGCAAAACTAATCTGATCTTTCCATTTCGTTCAGCCCCCTAAAGAACGTCCTGCTTCATCTCGTAGCGACACGACCATCAGTACTTCGTTCATTGTACCTACCATTTACAACACACCACTTGGTCCCTCTAGCTCCTCAAGCCACACAATCTAAACAAAACGGTGTCTCAAGCGGCAGGCAAAAGTACATAGAAGTATTTTGTGTTGCTCAATAACCACCAATACCGTATACTACTTTAGCCTGAATCATATGAGTGTGGGAGTAGTTACTCTCACCTTCACGTGGTAAATCATATCGCTCGTGCGTCAACACATCACTCCACTAAACCATATTTGACTCAGCCAACGCTCCTCCTCTAAACTGTGTCAACTTCCGTTCCTCTTTGAAGCTTTATGGTCAAGGCAAACTAAAAGTCTCGGGAGAATAGCGTTTTCTGCTGCCGCTTGCATCAAAAGTCAAAAGTCTCGCTCGAAATATTGTGATATTGATGTCGAGTGTCGATCCTTCTCAATTGCGTCGATCACAAAGGCACGTACGTTGATTCAGCGGGTGTGGTGTTCAAGGAACGAAACCAAAACGAAAGCGATGGACACCCATGCATACAAGATCGCAGTGGGAAATAGAAGTTGTTGCGGTCAGACAAAGGGATGCGGCTGGGTGTGGGAAGGAGAAGGATGGGAGGAAATGTCAGTAAAGGTAACGCTGGGAGGTGTAAAGTGGATGTGTGGGGCGCAGTGGTGAAAGAAAAGATAATATATAAAATGATGTAGGAATGGTTGAAATAAAAAGTAATGATGATGAAGATGATCTTGTGCACAAACACACAACACACACACACACACACACACACACACACACACACACACACACACAAGCCAGAGAACCGGGATTCGATTCCCCGGCCGGGTGGAGATATTTGGGTGTCTCCTTTCACGTGTAGCCCCTGTTCACCTAGCAGGGAGTAGGTACGGGATGTAAATCGAGGAGTTGTGACCTTGTTGTCCCGGTGTGTGGTATGTGCCTGGTCTCAGGCCTATCCGAAGATCGGAAATAATGTGGTCTGAGCTCGTTTCGTAGGGTAACGTCTGGCTGTCTCGTCAGAGACTGCAGCAGATCAAACAGTGAAACACACACACACACACACACACACACACACACACACACACACACACACACACACACACACACACACACACCCTAGTGTAGAGGTTAGCACGCTCGACTCACAATCGAGAGGGCCGGGTTCGAGTCCTGGTAAGCGGCGAGGCAAATGGGCAAGCCTCTTAATGTGTGGCCCCTGTTCACCTAGCAGTAAATAGGTACGGGATGTTATTCGAGGGGTTGTGGCTTCACTTTCCCGGTGTGTGTTGTGTGTTGATGTGGTCTCAGTCCTACCCGAAGATCGGTCTATGAACTCTGAGCTCGCTCCGTAATGGGGAAGACTGGCTGGGTGACCAGAAGGCGACCGAGGTGAATTACACACACGAGTCTCCCCTTTCCGTCAGCCATAGAGTGACGTCCAGCAATAATGAACAGAATGAGATATCGAGTAAGGCATGACCTTGTATTGATGGAAGAATGGCGTCCTAAAAAGAGGTAATGTTATTGCCTATACTACTTCCGGATCACATCAGCTCCTCTCAGACCAATCTTTATCGTACTCCTCTCTTGTCCGCCATCAGATGCCACCAACACCCTTGTCGTAGTTATAGTAAGTAACAATATTCATTAAGGAAACGTCTATGACCTCTATTTACCGTACTCCTCTCTTCTCCACTACCAGGTCCCAGACACACCCTTGTAGTAGTTATAACGCGTAGTAATTTTAGTTAAAGAAGCTTTTTTGTAGAGCGAGCTAGTAATGAGCTGTGTAGAGGGTTGCGAGATGTGGGCAGGGGAGGGATGCGGATGGAAAAATGAATCACACACACACACACACACACACACACACACACACACACACACGGACAGAAAGACAGACACATAGACAGACAGGTATACAAAAATAGAATCTGCATCATGACAGTCCATCCTTTGCTTCCCCTCCCACAGTGATCTAGAGGTAAGAGATGTGGGCAAGGGGAAGGATAAAGAGGAAAAAGGAATCACACACACACACACACACACACACACACACACACACACACACACACACACACACACACACAGAGTAAAGAGAAACATAATCATGACAGTCCATCCTTTGCTTCCCCTCCCGCAGTGATCTACAGCTGAGAGATGTGGGCAAGGGGAAGGATAGGGAGAAAAGGAATCACACACACACACACACACACACACACACACACACACACACACACACACACACACACACACACACACACACACACACACACACACACAGAGTATAGAGAAACAGAATCATGACAGTCCATCCTTTGCTTCCCCTCCCGCAGTGATCTCCCTCACGGACCTCAACGGGCTGGCTATGGTTCAGCAGTCTCTCCGGCGGAAGCAGTCCCGTAGACACGTGTCCAAGATCTCCATAAGGTGAGTGACGCCGAACACACACCAAAGGGACGAGGGAGACACACACCACACAAGCCACGCACAACACAATGGACAACACAACGCACTGTCACCAAATCATTCTGGTTATTTGGAAACCCTCTCCTTGCTCACTTCACAGGTCTAACACCAACACTCGCCAGTATAAACCACTCCAACATTCATCCAGTGAAGACATGTGTCCTACTTCTCAATTCTATCTCTCTCTCTCTCTCTCTCTCTCTGTCGAATTGATTCTCAACAAATTCCTTCCATCCTCCTGAATTCCCTTGGTAGTGGCTCTGTGGTACACCTCTCATACATCCCTCTGCTTTCCAAATTTTTCTCCTTTCCTTCTCTATTTCCATCTCACGATTCTGTTTTTCCATTCTCTCTCTCTCTCTCTCTCTCTCTCTCTCTCTCTCTCTCTCTCTCTCTCTCAACACATTTGCAGCCCCTTACATGCAAGCTACCAAGCTCTGAATAACGCCATCAACATACACAAAATATCACTCTCCGTATGCACCACCACGCTTTTCTTGCCTCTCTCTCCCCGCCAATGCTTTTCCTTGCCTCCATTATTCCACGCCACACCACTTCATACTATACTCCTACCTTTATGCGCCTCGTCGCACACCTCGTAAAGTAAATGTAGAACACCACACTGCCTCTCACACCATACAGCCTTAACAAACTGAAGTGCATTGCCGTCGTTATGTCTTGTTTCTCCCTCGCTTTTATCTCTTTCTCTCAATGCTTCGCCTCACTTACTCCACTCTGCTTCTCCTCGTTTCCTATCCCTCTAAATCGTTTAAGTCTTTCTAATGAAATAAGTAGCAGCGTTAAAGTGAATGAAGAGGCTCGCAGCTGTACGATATTCTCACATCACCGTTGTTTCACAGGTTCCGTAAAATTCCTGCGCAAACGAAGCAGTGTGTGCATTGTGGACGACCCGAAGGGGAAAGCAGCCTTGCCCACACACCCTCACCAGGAGAAGGTCACCATCACGCCTGCCTCCACGACACTGAATGTGAAAATTATAAGTGGCGTGTGGAGTCCGTGAGGGAAAGTAGTGACGGAGAGAGACGAAGAGTAGATGGGATAAATAACGCATTGGGCATTTCCACTTCCTTCTCCCCTTGCAGCAGACGCCCAAACAAGCCAGATTTCAAGCGCCTACGCAGCACACACCTGGAGAAAAGCATCGAGGCCAAGAAGCACGTCATTCGGATGCTGTTCGTGGTAGTGCTCGAGTTCTTTCTATGTTGGACTCCCATATTCGTAGTCAATATTATGTGTCTCTATATCCCGGAGAAGGTATATCCCACATTGGGCTCTGTTGGAATATCCTTCTTGCATCTCTCTCCTACGCCTCCTCCTGCTGCAACCCCATCACTTACTGCTTCATGAATAAGAAATTTCTGCAGGGGTTTCGCTACGCCTTCGGTTGTCGCAAAGAGGCGGAGAGGAACGGCAGGAAAAATGGAACGGCGGCGAGTTTTAGGAGTCAGAGTAACAATATTTTTAAGCTGGCGACGGAGGTGAAGCGGGATGCGAGGGAGACTACTGTGTGAGTGACAAAGAGAGAGAGAGAGAGAGAGAGAGAGAGAGAGAGAGAGAGAGAGAGAGAGAGAGAGAGAGAGAGAGAGAGAGAGAGAGAGAGAGAGAGAGAGAGAGAGAGAGAGAGAGAGAGAGAGAGAGAGAGAGAGAGAGAGAGAGAGAGAGAGAGAGAGAGAGAGAGAGAGAGAGAGAGAGAGAGAGAGAGAGAGAGAGAGAGAGAGAGAGAGAGAGACACACACACACACACATCCACCACACACACACACACACACACACACACACACACACACACACACACACACACACACACACACACACACACACACACACACATTTAACACTTCACCAGTTTCCTCTTCACCTCCCATATTACAGTAAAATAAAAACGTGTGTGTGTGTGTGTGTGTGTGTGTGTGTGTGTGTGTGTGTGTGTGTGTGTGTGGGTGTGGGTGTGGGTGTGGGTGTGCGTGAGTGTGGGGTGCACGATGAAGTGTTGTACCTGAAGAAGCCAGGAGAGGCCAGTAAAGATTTTGTAATTATAATCAAAGTCTATTATTCCCTTGATACAAATGGTCGGCGGGTTCGCTCTGCACTCCTCTTTCTCCTCCTCCTCCTCCTCCTCCTCGCGATTACATTCAATGTCAAAACAAGTAAGATGCTCATAAATGTAATTAAAGAAAAAGTACCTGACTTTCATCGAGCTAATTTTGGAAAACCCAGAAAAAATCTGTCTGAAAGCGATTGGAGCCAATTATCGAGTGCAAATTGCATAAATGAAGCGTGGAAAATATTTACATTCAAACTAGATCGAGCTGTAAAATTCTCTATTCTACTACGAAATCGGCGCTCAATCGCAAGCTATAAGCCTAAATGGTGGAATTCAGAAATAAAAAACTGTCTCTCTGCTAAAAAACGCGCCTACCACGAATACAAAACAACGCACAATGAAAGAGACAAGACTGAGCATGACCAATTGCGACGCCATGCTAAAAAACTTATTAGGGAAAGTAAGAAAAATTATGAGCTCCATATCGCCAATCGTAGCAAGACGAATCCTAAAGAATTTTTCAGTTATATCAGAACTAAAAAAGCAATAGCTTCATCAATAGGGCCGCTAGCTCTAGACAATGGCGAACACACGGACGACGAAATTGAAATGGCTATTAAATTAAACAATTACTTTGCGTCAGTCTTCACTGAAGAAAATTATTCAGAAAATCAGCCAACTGCACCAAATCACAGCAATAATGTCTGTTTAAATACGTGCGATATCCAAGAAAATGTAATTTTGAGCGCAATAAATAAAGTTAAAACAAATAAAACTCCTGGTCCCGATAAAATTTCTCCACGAATACTAAAAGAGGCAAAGAACGAACTTGTTAAACCATTGTCTATCCTCTTTAATAAATCACTAAGCACTCGTAAAGTTCCTGATGACTGGAAACTCGCTAACGTAACTCCAATCTTTAAAAAAGGTGACAAGTCTCAAACTAGAAATTATCGACCAATTAGCCTCACTTCAGTGGTAGGTAAATTAATGGAGACAGTTTTGAGGATAAAGTTGTTGCATTCTTAGAAAGTAACAACATAATAAACGAATCACAACATGGATTTAGAAACAAGCGGTCATGTTTAACAAATTTGCTTGACTTTTTCCATGATATATATAATTTGTACGACAACACCAGAGCGGTCGATATCATATATCTTGACTTCCAAAAGGCTTTTGACAAAGTGCCACATAAACGTCTTATCAACAAAGTAAAAGCGCATGGTATAACTGGTGACATTGCAGCGTGGATCGAGGATTGGTTGTCTGATCGTAAACAGCGAGTTGTGATCAATGGTAAATCTTCAGACTGGATTAACGTAAGCAGTGGCGTTCCTCAAGGATCAGTTCTGGGACCTATTCTTTTTATTATATATATTAACGACATTGATGAAAGAATAAATTGTAAGCTCTCAAAATTCGCAGATGACACAAAATTGCAAACAGAGTAGACTCAGAAAGCCAAAGACAACTTTTGCAAAAGATTTAGATACTCTCATCGAATGGTCAAACAAGTGGCAAATGAAATTCAATATAGATAAATGCCACGTTTTACACATAGGAAATCAAAATCCTCAGGCGACATACAAGATGAATAATACCCCAATGACGAGTGTGGACAAAGAAAAAGATCTTGGTGTCATTGTTTCAGCAGACCTCAAGCCTAGCAAACACTGTACTGAAGTCGTCAAAACTGCGAATAAATTAGTTGGTTTCATTGGACGATCTTTCACTTTCAAGTCTGAGAAAATAATATTAACATTATATAACTCACTCGTCCGTCCACATCTCGAATACAATGTTCAGTTTTGGTCACCGTATTACAAAAAAGATATCGAAAAATTAGAAAAATACAACGCAGATTAACAAAAATGATCCCAAGGTTGCGGAACAAATCCTACGAGGAACGCCTAAAGGAATTAAATTTATTTTCTCTTGAGAAACGGAGAGTAAGAGGCGACCTTATCATGCTTTTCAAAATTTTTAATGGGTTTGCAAATATGAATATTCAAAAATACGTATCAGTCGACCAGTCAAATGTCACCAGAAGCAATGGTTTTAAAATTGTTGGTAAGCGTTTTGTAACAAATGAAGCCAAACACTTTTTCTTTAATCGCATAGTTAATATATGGAATGGTCTGCCATCAAATGTTGTCAACTCAGGTACTATCGAAACGTTCAAAGTTCGCCTCGATAAATACTTTGAATCTAATCCCCGGTTGTCGCTATTCATTTCCGAATAACTTGCGCTTTTTCTTTTATCTCCCGGGCCTCTGATCGTGGTTTAAATTGCCCGTTAGTTTGAATTACTCTCACCCTCCATACATGACACAGATAGCCCGGAGTGAACGGTCACTACTTTTACTCTCGATCTGTGAAGGGCTGTGGATAGTCAAGAGCCCTGACAGTAGGTGACCATCATCGGGATTTAAGGTACCAGGGTCACCGCTGCAGGGGTAACCATACAGTGTGCGGCGCCCTTTAAAGGGAAGTGCACTTTTACAGTGGTTGTACGGAGCTGGGGCCTGATTGACTGCTGCCTCTCTTGAAAGCGCCAGGCAAGGCTGCCGCACCACCTTTTTGACTCCACACTGTGTTTACATACATACTACACTACACTGCATACACGCACAGATAGCCCAGAGTGAACGGTCACTACTACTACTCTCGACCTGTGACGGGCTGTGTTTGGAGAGGGCCTTGTCAACCATTGATCATCATCGGGAACTAAGTACCAGGGATCAATGTTGCAAGGGGTTATCAGCGTACGGCGTCCCTACAGGAAAGTATGCTATCTCAGTGGATTGAACGGAGCTGGGGCCTGATTGACTGCTGCCTCCCTAGAAAGCGCCAGGCAAGGCTGCCGCACCACCCATTTGACATACACACTGTGCATCCACGTACACAATGCACACACAATATGACATTTACCAAGCTTTAACACTTTCCCCCACAGACACAAGTAGTCAGACGTAGATTACACATTTTCTTTTCACTCTCTACTAAAATTCAATGTGATTTTTTAATATCACATGGTTTCGCCTTTTTTTTCCTGCCAGCCACGGCTGGAGGGAGGGGTGGGTGGGGAGGAGCCTTCTGCTTTGCTGTCCTATCTCTACCACTGGTAGTTAGTAGATAGTCTCTAAAAACAGCCTATTAAGGACATAAGGGTCTGTTGCTGTTTGTCTTCCTTTGTATATTCCTTTGTATATTCCTCCTCCTCCTCCTCCTCCAATCAGGTAGTGGAGAAAGGGAGATTCGAACTGTTTGTGTGTACATCTCTATTATTCACGATCCGATGTTGTGTAAATAAATATTCAAGTGTTACGGATTTATCATTCCCATTCATCCTTTTCATGTTTATTTTTCCTACGATTGAAAGAGAGACGTACACGTTAACATTCTTCAGTACCATGCCGCGTTTTCCTATTGTCTCTGATTACTATTTTATGATTATATACAGCTTCAGAAACATAAATGAGGGGTTAAAATTATGAAAACTGTAGCCAGTCGCAGTACTGAAGGAGTTACAGGAGTTTCCTGCGTACTCTTAGTTTTCTTCAGCTAATGGCCACTCTTATATTGATGAAAGTAAACGGAAACAGGAAAAGAATCATTTATGGAAGCCTGAAACAATGTGCTGTGATGAAGGGAAGGCACGAGTCCCAGCGAGTAGGCAGACCAAAGCCTTCATTCCTGGTGAGTTATGGAGGCAAAGAAGGATCAAAAGTGTTGGTCTGACTGTGATGTAACGACAGCACACACACACACACACACACACACACACACACACACACACACACACACACACACACACACACACACCTCTAAAAATCCATTATTTTCGTCAACTACCTGAAAAATCCTAAAATCTCTCTCTCTCTCTCTCTCTCTCTCTCTCTCTCTCTCTCTCTCTCTCTCTCTCTCTCTCTCTTTCTCTCTCTGCCAGTAATCCCAATAATCGTATCAGGTTTATCCAATATAATAAGTTTTCCATTGCCCTTATTGTTCAACGGTTGTGTTTAGCCTCACTATTCAACAACACTGCTCACCATTATACTCACAAACACACTAGCTAATGAACACTATTATTGAAATCTAAATATTATAAGAGTAAATTGAACGCCCTCTTCTCTCTTCTTCTTCTCTGTCTCCTTCCTCTCTCCCTGTCCAGATATATCACGCAGAGAAAAAGACAAGAAACGTGGAATTCGGGCTATGCTATATATATATATATATATATATATATATATATATATATATATATATATATATATATATATATATATATATATATATATATATATATATATATATATATATATATATATATATATATATATATATATATATATATATAGAGAGAGAGAGAGAGAGAGAGAGAGAGAGAGAGAGAGAGAGAGAGAGAGAGAGAGAGAGAGAGAGAGAGAGAGAGAGAGAGAGAGAGAGAGAGAGAGAGAGAGAGAGAGAGAGAGAGAGAGAGAGAGAGAGAGAGAGAGAGAGATGATAGAGGCAGCAGCAGTAGCGGCGCGCAAGGGGAGAGTTATGGACTGCTGGATGCGACAGGTGAGAAGGTGTGTGAATCGAGTGAGTGTGAGGGCAGTACATTTCATTCGTGTGTGGGGAAGGGTTGGTATTGGAGATGGAGTGGTTTTAAAGATGAATGCCAGAGAGAGAGAGAGAGAGAGAGAGAGAGAGAGAGAGAGAGAGTGTAAATAGAAACCAGGGAACATTGTTTCGAAATATTGTTTGAAATAGTTTGCAAACTGTTTGCAATTTGTATGTAAAGAGATATTAAACTGTTTTCAAATAATATTTACGTGTACCTATTTTTTTTCAATCCGGAATGAAAAATATAGTGTGTGTGTGTGTGTGTGTGTGTGTGTGTGTGTGTGTGTGTGTGTGTGTGTGTGTGTGTGTGTGTGTGTGTGTGTGTGTGTGTGTGTGTGTATGAGTACTGCTGTCACACTGAATCAGTACACACGGGGCTTGCACTCATGCAGCATAACAACCAATGTTATGTTGGGTGAAATGGACTTTCTGTATATTGTACCCTTTCGATATAGTTTTTGAGCACCCATCTGCAAAAGTATGAAGTCACTTGTGGACATATGAAGAAAAGTGGTGAAACTTGCTTCATCTCAAATCCGCCAGAAGCAGGTCACCATGAAAGGTTCCATTCCCTAAAAAAAAAATTCTCACTCATCTCTTTTTCATTTTCCTGCCTTTCCTTACATTTATCCAAAGTTTCGAGTACCAGTACGTATATCACAGAGGTTACGGCATCAACCTGTACACTCATCGCAGACATGACGACACCTGCGGGCTGGACAAGAAAAATGGTCAGTAAACGGCTTGCAAATAATGTTTCTTGTTATGGACAGCCTTTACACTTGAATAAAAAAGAGTTGTAAAAACAGGCAGTATCACAAAGAAAGTCTTAATCATTGCAAAAGAATATAAACTCGAATAAAAAAAAAATAAAGACAAACAGGTAAGGGCAGAAGAAGCAAAAGCTGAGGTATCATGACTTATATATTGTAAATGAAAAGTATTCGTAAATTGAGTGATTAAAAGGTAGCCACATTATATTCTCAACATGCAGAATGACACAACGGACATGTGGCGACAGAGACTATGGACTAGAATTCATGATACTTATTAATTCTCTTCCCGTCCCTTCCACTCAAGGTAAAATAAAGAAAGTAATATTCCGATCTAATTGCCAATCTACCCAAGCTTCATAGAGACAAAATGTTCCACTTACCCAACATATGAGCTCAATATCCTTCTATTTTTTAACGCTACTTTTTTCCCATTTCCTCTCACTGAACGTACCTTTCCCATTTACTCTTCCGGCTCCACCTTCTCCGACTTTAATACAATCTCCCTTTTTTGTCACTGTTCTTACTCTCACTTCCTCTCACTTTACATATCGGTCTCATTTTCCTCCGTTCCCATGTCTCTCCCACCCACACCACTCCGATCCCACTCCAGCTGCCATGTCCTTCCTTTCTCGCACTTTTCCCCACTACTCTCTCCGTCAGGGTGGCTAAATGGTTCTGCTTCCCAGCCCGTTACCAAGGAAATGGTGAAGGACACTCCCTTCTCACTCATTTAGTCACTGTCACACAAGCATGCACATTCTCTCTCTCTCTCTCTCTCTCTCTCTCTCTCTCTCTCTCTCTCTCTCTCTCTCTCTCTCTCTCTCTCTCTCTCTCTCTCTCTCACACACACACACACATTCATAAATACTATTATAAATAAAAAAAGATACTTTAACAGGTGTGTGTGTGTGTGTGTGTGTGTGTGTGTGTGTGTGTGTGTGTGTGTGTGTGTGTGTGTGTGTGGCGTGTATCGGATCGGATGACAGTATATTCCATAAAGATGAATTGGAGAGAGAGAGAGAGAGAGAGAGAGAGAGAGAGAGAGAGAGAGAGAGAGAGAGAGAGAGAGTTATTATTCATTTGCAATTTACATCCCACTTTCCGGAAACTACCTGAAGCACACGGCTTGAGAAATTAATAGTCACACCTTCCTATCAAAGTCTGGCGAGGAGAGGAGAGGAGTTGCTGGGGTACGGCGCAGTGAGAAAGAAAACGGAGAGGGAGTGAGAGACGGAGGGGAGGCTCGAGGAGACAAGGAAAGCAGTAAGTTGAGGGGGCAGGTTCTCAAAAGTTATAATTGTTTCTAAAGGTGACTCGGAGGGCGCCACTGAGTGTGTTTCTTTCTCCCTCACTTATTCTTATTATTCATTTTATTTTGTTTTTAGTTTTTTTCAGTCTGAAGCTTCGGGTGGATCTTTTTTTCCTTGTGTGAAATGTTACTGTGTGAATTTGTTCTGTTATTATGAGGTGTATGATGTGTGTGTGTGTGTGTGTGTGTGTGTGTGTGTGTGTGTGTGTGTGTGTGTGTGTCAAGAATGGAATGCTGAAAATAATTACCAGAGAGAGAGAGAGAGAGAGAGAGAGAGAGAGAGAGAGAATCAGATCGCTATTACACCAACTCAACTTGCATCCATTGACGTGATCCTGTTCGGTCCTTGTTCTATTCTCGCCTCCCAGCTAATCCATGCATTCAGTTTCACTCAACACCGTCCACTCATGTTTATATTTCTACTTATGTACCTACTGCCCCTCCCTCTCTCCCTCCCTCACTCCTTTCCTCCATTCTTCCCTCCTTCCCAGTCTTCCTCCTTCATTCAGGCAGCAGCACATTATGAGTCAAGAACGGAAATTGAATGTCAGGCAAAGTGTGAATTGGCAAACAAAGTGAGTCTTTAATTTTATAAGAGGTAAAGTGTGTTCCATTTTTATGCTTTGATCCCTTGAGTACCATGACGCGTTTTCATATTCCTTCTCGTTACTATTTGGCGATTTTATACATCTTCAGAAACATACCTTGGGATTCTAATAGTAATGCAAATAAAATCGTCTAATCATACTAAAAAAATCGAAGTAAAAATGCGTCTCAGTACTGAATGGGTATCTGGTTGGTTTTGTAGTACAGGCAATACGTAACTCAATTTAATCTTCGTATTCTCTTTATATGGCGTTGAGTAAAGGTGTGTTTATGGACTCAAGACATTTATTCTTGACTTTTGGCTAACTCTCGGATCTTTAAGGGAACTGCCAATCAGGTGGCCCTTTTTTATAACTTTTTGTTGCCCTTGCCTGTTTCCCCTCTTGCATAAAGTAGAAAATGTTGATATCTTCCTTTGATTTCCATTTTAATTTACCTCTCTGACCTTTCACGCCCTTCGCATTGCACCAACATTGACTATTTCACATGATAACTAGAGCTGCCCTTCAGATCTAGCTAACGGGGTCCCTTTGAGAACACGAGTATCTCCTGCCCTACTAGTACAGCGCTCTGATCTCCATGTCCTTTGTGATTCTGGCGACCACTCGGTGTCCGCAAATATATCAGCCGATGCGTCCCCATCATTGTGACACTTAGGAGAACCACTTCTGTTCCGTACAATGTGAACTGGAAAACACTTTAAATGTCTTTCAGGATTTCCTTCTCCATGCCTCAACACAATTCTAATATCACGCTCACTTTAGAGGGAAATGTAATCCTTCCCAACACCTGGTTCATCACTACGAGGATGAAGGAAAGTGTATATACCAGTGTAGTGTTCAATGTGCATAATTTGCCTTTCTCTCGCCACTCTTTCTGCTTCCTCTCAATCATTCCAAGAAGCGTATTTTTGTCACCTCATGAGATAACTTTGTCTTAGTGAACAGTATCCTTCCCCTAACCAAACGAAAATTCCTTTACTTCCTCTCCCGTCTCTCTCTCTCTCTCTCTCTCTCTCTCTCTCTCTCTCTCTCTCTCTCTCATATGTACTGGCGTGATTTGCTGGTCATATTCCGAGGAAACGAGGGTTGTCAGGGAATTGCAGGCGCTACTCAAGGCAGTCAAGCAGGTACTTGGAACGCCACTTGTACCGGGAATACACACACACATTTCGCCTTCAGGGCAACCTAACCTCCACCTTCGCAGGTTATTAGAGAGAGAGAGAGAGAGAGAGAGAGAGAGAGAGAGAGAGAGAGAGAGAGAGAGAGAGAGAGAGAGAGAGAGAGAGAGAGAGAGAGAGAGTGTGTGTGTGTGTGTGTGTGTGTGTGTGTGTGTGTGTGTGTGTGTGTGTGTGTGTGTGTGTGTGTGTGTGTGTGTGTGTGTGTGTGTGTGTGTGTGTGTGTGTGTAAGTGTTTTTTTTATGTTAAAAGTCAGCAAAATTACAGAAACAAACACATTTTTCCACTTGACAAAAAGCTAAAAGATGACACTAAAGGGAAACCGTCGCCGCGAATATATTTGACCAAGAAACAACATACGGAGCTTCATTAACCCCTTCAATACTGGAATGTATTTTTTGCCATGAGTTTTGAGTATGATTAGACGATTTTATTTACACTAACAAGGTTCTATGAACGTGTGAAGGTTTATGGTCCAAAACCACCACTATTTTTAACCTCACATGAGATTTTGAAGCTGTATAAAATCACCTAATAATAACCTGAATAAATAAGAAGACGTGTCATGGTACTTGTAGGAATATTACTTAATAAGTTAGGAAAACACCTACTATGTCGTGTCAGCAAGTTGCACGATCTTGTTGCGTCCCTAATCTTCAAATAAAACTGCTTTTGTAGGATCAAGGGAACGCCTCTTTTTTTATAAACTTTACTTAATTATATTATTTACAAACATTTACACTTTACGACCCTTTCGACAACAAAGAAAACGACGAAAACCACGAAAATATAATAATTCTCTTCACTCAAAGTGCACCTTCAAATACCTCAGATTCTGTCACATTATACCGCGAACTCAATTCATTAAACACACTCAATAACTTCATTGATAATAACAACTCTTTCTTTACTCAAACTTCTCTGACTGCATTACAACTGTCTGGCTACACTTACTGGTCTTGAGATAAGCGGCGCGCCATTTTGACCCTCTGGTCTGACAGCTCTCTCTCGCTGTCCTCTCTCGGGTTCTCGGCGTCCTCGACTTCTCTCTCTCTGACTCTCTGTCTCTTACACCTCCTAATATACACACGTTACTTGACTTCTCGTCTCCACAACAACTTCCGGTTTAACAATGTTTTTTTTTTTTTTCAATATATTCAGTAATATCAAATAATATCAGGAACAAGGCCTTCCCATCGCTTGTCGGTAACCGCCTCCTCCATGTCATTTGCTTCTGGCAACCTCTGATTACTACCAGATATGGGGAAAAGGTTCCAGGAGCTTCTTATAATCTACTGCTCGTCTCCGGCTGTTTGTCTTGTCATGACTCACCGCCTCTTGTTGTTCTCCTCGGTGGTCACGGGACTTCTTATGTATCAAATTAGTGATAGCGTCTTATAATCTTGGTACCTGCTTTCGTGTCTCTCATGTTTCCTCATTTATTATTCTCCTTCTTACTTCCATCTTCATCTCTTCATTCTTGTTATCTTCTTTCTAAAGTATTTAATTTCTCAATTTTCATGTCACATCAACTAGACTTATATACATATTCTACACTCTCATACATCTGGTAGCCACACCTAGCCACACTCCTCAGAAGAGTTGCACCCAGACAGAGGAGAGGATACACACACACCGAATTAACCAGGACTGTTTTGTCTCCTGTAGCCAGCTAATGAACACGTGTTGACTCTACTTCGAGCCCCGTGATGCTGACAGCTTCATTAACACACGCGGATGATTATATAGAACTCAGTTAGATCCCACCTACATTACTGAAGAGGTTAACAAGATCCCTTGCTCAAAATACATATCAATAAGTAAAGAAAATAGAAGCAATCTGAGATAAAACCCCAGAGAAACGTTAAAATAAAGGTAAATTATCGTGGTTGCTTTTCTCGTACACTACTACATATGGAAATCAACTCGCCCTGCACTGGAAAACGTAAAACATAAAAGCTACCAGGCAAAAAGTCACACATACTGACACCACGCACCGTCACGCACCACTAACACAAAAATTATGCGCTCACTGCACTTCAGCTGGCACTATTTACACCTGTCGAGATAATTTGCCGGCCGAAATACCGAAGCATGAGAGCTAGGCACGTGTGACTTCCCGCAGCCTTGTCTAGTATACCGGGAGTCTGGCAGGAATAAGGGTACGAATTAATTATACAACTACGACTTCTACGAAACGTGAAAACATGGCTGGAACTGAAAAGTAAACACGGCACTAACTGGATCTTTTTCATCGAGGTACGCTCACTCCTACACAAGCTCTCCGTCTTCACCTCGTATGTCATAACTCATTCATAGGTGTTATGATAAGCAGGAAGGTAGTTAGATAGTAGTAGTAGTAGTAGTAGTAGTAGTAGTAGTAGTAATAGTGCTGGTGGTGGTGGTGGTGGTGGTGGTGGTGGTGGTGTAGTAGTAGTAGTAGTAGTAGTAGTAGTAGTAGTAGTAGTGTAATAGACCTATTTCAAATATAGCAACTAGTAGAATAGAATAGGTAATAGGTAGAATTGAGAAGGGAGAGGAGACTTGAACATGACGGTAAGCTCGCAAACATGTCATAAAACCTTTCAGTAACCCAAACAGCATGACAAGGGTATACACCCATCAGCTTGTTGAATAACGCATCCCATTGGTCACATCCAAGGGCAACTCCACGTGGAGTACATTTCTATTTGTCAATTACATGTGCGACGTCGTTTTCAGCCTCACTGACCTAAGATCCTCCATTTTCATAAGCAGATCTGTACCGGCGCTTAGACCCTTAAGACGTGACCCTGTTAACAGTCACGGAAAAGAGACAGCAGCGTGAGTGTGTCATGTGACTGATCGGTGCCGAACTTTGTTATTCTCTGAAGAACATTTATTTTGTTATAAAAGAAGAAAAAGGAACACAGTCTACTCATTGACCAAAGGACAAATCCCCGCCAGCGAAGGACAACTCGGCAAGATAACACTACAATGTACTTATCCAGTGGTAAGAAGAGGGTGTAACACTGTCATAGACTCTCAGTGCTGACCGCAAAAGCTACACCGTTACACCAAGCTCACAGTA
>NC_059304.1:13638892-13656392 GCF_017591435.1 Portunus trituberculatus
ACACATTTTTATAAGCTTTGTGTAAGATCAGAAGATTTTATTGACATTAGGAAGGGTCTATGGAGATCAGAAGATTAATGGTCAAAGTCTCCACTATTACAATCACCACATAAGTTTCTGAAGCTGTAGAAAATCACTAAATAGTAAGTAGAATGAATATGGAAATGCGTCATGTTACTCAAGGGGTGAAACGGCAAATGCAGTTTAACCTTAACAATTGCAAGTTACTTAGCATCTTAGAGGAAATCCACACAAGAGGTAGGCAATAAACAGCGAGGCCTGGCAGATTCAGGACATTAGAAAGATTTAGGAGTTATAGTTAGCTCCGATCTTGGTTTAAAAAAACACTAGTAGTAGTAGTAGTAGTAATAATAATAATAATAATAATAATAATAATAATAATAATAATAATAATAATAATAATAATAACAATAATAATAACAATAATAATAATATAGGACTCTTATGGTAAGCTGATAGTTAAAGATGTTACTTTATAATCCTTTGTTTCATATTATCATGAATGTGTAACCAGTGTGGTGTGCGATGGATTTATTTAAGAAGCAGATATATTTCATTCCCAATAAAAAAAAAAAAAAAAAAACTCAGGTTCAATACAAACTTCATTTTATGTCTGTGGTTTTAAATCCCTTAACCCCTTCAAGATGAGACACATGTTTACCTTGATTTTTGTGTACGATTATACGATTTTATTGACATTAGGAAGGGTCTATGGAGGCAAGAAGTTGAATGACTACAGTCTTGCCTATCTTAATCCCCACATAAGTTTCTGAAACTGTATAAAATCATCAAATAGTAAGCAGAATGAATATGGTACTGAAGGGGTTCAATTCAAAGCAGCCAAGTACTTTCATCTCCATTACTACTCTGCATTTCACTGTTACAGGCAAACATTTATTGTGTTCCTAACTCACTATTTGAAGACAGGGAAGGTGGTAGGAATGCATCTTCGTCATTTACATATGTCAGAAAAGATAAAGACAGACAGACAGACAGATAAAGGCATAGGAAAAGAAGACGACAGATAATTGAATTAGGGAAACGGGTAAATGTGAAGATAATACTAAACAAAAAACTATGAAGATATATAGTGAAAAGAAAGATATATAAGCAGCTAAGTAAGAAATCCCAGTAAGTAACTTTGCCACCACTCCTGCACAGCCCCAACAATATTACAATGCATGGTCTCTCGTGCACACCAGTCAGGGAAAATGTTCGTGAGAAAAACGTGTGTGGGAGAAATCAATAACAGTGAACGATGCAGTGAGGGAGACTGAATGCAGATTAGAAACTTGTACCAAAGATAGATATAAAAACAACAACTAAATATTCTCTCTCTCTCTCTCTCTCTCTCTCTCTCTCTCTCTCTCTCTCTCTCTCTCTCTCTTGATTAGTGGAGCTGCAAAGGTAATATCACTCGAGGTCTCACAGTTGATCTATAAATTCCTTGGACAACAAACTTGATCATCGCGGCAGACAGTCTTGAGGTCCCGCTGCCACTTTCCGGCCACTAACTCCCACCCTCCCTTGCTTTAAGATTTACGGCCAGACCACCTGCTTTGAGCCAAGGGAACTGGGTGGGCTGTATAAGTTAAGTTACACCCACCCACCCAGCCACACACACACACACACACACACACACACACACACACACACACACACACACACACACAAACACACACACACTATTAGTTTTGAAGGCGGTGGAGTGGCTACATAAAAAAATTGGAGGACAAGGTGAAGAAAAAAATACTTGCATAGAAAAATTAAACTTTCAGGACAATGTTTTTAGGACAAGAGGACAAGATTAAGCGTGAGGGGAAAATCGTATGGAATTATATATATATATATATATATATATATATATATATATATATATATATATATATATATATATATATATATATATAAATTTTTTTTCCAATGACTAGGTGGTGTTGCAAGAAGGGTTTCGTTTTCTTTTATAATTCTGTTTTTTCTATCTCATCGTATGGTTGCAATATTTCTTCATTACACTTTTGCTTCTCCACGGCAACGTCACGTACATACACCGCCAGGAGCTTCGACGCTTTTCCCGGCCCTTGTGACCCGCGATTGTGACGCCATAACGATAATGATGGAAATTTTGGAAGTAATTTCTGAACTTTGAGAGGAGTTTAAGCGACTAAAGAGAGAGAGAGAGAGAGAGAGAGAGAGAGAGAGAGAGAGAGAGAGAGAGAGAGAGAGAGGAAAAAAAAAAAGAAGGAAACACATAACTGCTTCCATGTTTGAGGTTGTTATGATGGTGGTGTTAGTGGCGGTGGTTACATATTTCTTGAATCTCTATAATGGCGTTTGTGGTGATTATCCCCTTCAGTACTGGGACGCAATTTTGCCATAAGTTTTGGGAATTATTAGACGATTTTATTTCACATTAAGAAGAGTCTATGGAATTCATAAGATTAATACCCAGAGTCTTCACTATTTCAATCCCCCATATATGTTTCTGGAGCTGCGTAAAATCACCAAATAGTAGCCAAAATGAATAAGAAAACGTGTCGTGGTATTGAAAAGGTTAAAACTACGGATATTGTTCTTTGCCGATGGGTCTTCAAGCGCAAGGGGTTCGAATCCAGGCCTTCTCACTAGGATAATGGTTACTTAAAAGCCGGGGGATTTTAGATGAAATGTCTTCTTTTAGCAAGGAAATTCCCGTGAAAAAAACTCTATGATGTAAAAAAATCTGCTTTGTAACATATATACGTAAAAAAACACACATTTTATTCTATCTTGTACTGTCTATAGAGGAACAATTTGGAAGAGTCAGCACGCCTCTCCACACCCTTCATTTTGCTTACATTCCCTTCCTTCACCAGCAAACATACTGATAAACAAAAATGGTTATGATTGTAGTGACTAAGACAAGTAAACACCATAGTCACTTAATAGATTAGTGGAGGTTCTATCATAGCTATGGCAGAGTGGCAAAGGAGCAGCAACGATGAAGTAGTGGTGGTGGTGGTGGTGGTGACAATATATGACGTGGGGGTGAGTCAGTCAGCGCTTTGAGGTCAAACACGTGTTCCCCTCAAAGCTAACATGCCCCAGTAAAGACGCCTGACCCACTTGTAACGCCTCTGTAGTCCCTCCTTCTGCCTTGACCTCCAGCTCTCCACCCTCTGGTCTCCCTCCGGCGCCCACACACACACACACACACACACACACACACACACACACACACACACACACACACACACACACACACACACACACACACACACACACACACACACACACACATTCTCCATCACTGCCCACCCTCCTCAGCCTTCACTGCCTCTTAAACTTTCCTCAACTGCCCAGATTACAAACATACTTCTCTCTCTCTCTCTCTCTCTCTCTCTCTCTCTCTCTCTCTCTCTCTCTCTCTCTCTCTCTCTCTCTCTCTGACATGATTTAATTCTTTTTCAATTACTCGGTTATCACAGTTTCCTTCATTTTTTTATCTATTTCAAGCAAGTGGAGGTTTTTTTTTTTTTATGCACTGATATTCCTAGCTCAATTGCATGCGATTTAAGTGTTTGTCGTTGATTTTTCCTTCCCCTTCGTACACTGAACACGCACAATTCGCCATGATGTATATATTCACCCGACAACCGATATCCAGGAGTTTGTTTTCATGTTTGCCTCGTCAGATAAGTCTCTCTCTCTCTCTCTCTCTCTCTCTCTCTCTCTCTCTCTCTCTCTCTCTCTCTCTCTCTCTGCCAGGGACGAGAAACGAGAATTATTTTAAGCGGCTTTGCATAATTTGTAGTTTATCTGAATCATCCGAGTGAAGTTCAGTGGCAAAAGAAAAAACAAGGGAAGATTGAGGGAGGGAATTTTCCACTTAGGGTTCCTCAATCTAAGACACCATAATTACTTAATGTGTTTTTGAGAGGAAAGTTAAAAAAAATGATGGCTGTACCTCCGTTTTTTTTGCTGCTCACCCAACCCCCGTCGCTCATGCAATACTTTATTTTTTTTTTTATTAATCCTTCCAAGCGTTTTCCCTTCCCCGCTTACCCCTACAACCTCCGTTTTGTTCGCCTCCTACAAAACCTTACTTCTTTTTTTATTAGTCTTTCCAATCGTTTTCCCTTCCTCGTTGCCCCCTATAACTCACCCAACCTCCCCGGCTCTCCTTCCTCCGTTCCGTCCAATCCCCACAAAACCTTATTTCTTTTTCTTATTTGTTGGCCTTCCAAGAGGCAATTTACTGCTTACTAAAACTAACCCGTAATATTTTCGTTTCTTTCCTTCTTTCTTTCCTTATGATTTTATTTTCGTTACTGTGTTTTATTTCAGATTTTCAGATGTGTCGGTGTAGGCAATTTGAAGAAAGTTGCTGTGAGGTGGTGTTGCACGTCACGCTGCCACTCCCGCCCCGCCCCGTCGATGTTTGCACCATGACCATCACCATCATCACCAGCATCACTACCACTACTACCACCACCACTACCATCACCATTAACACTAGCACTACTACTATCACCACCATTACCACTAGCACTACTACCACCACCACCACCACCAAAACTACCACCATCACTACAACCATCACCACCACACTACCACCACCACTAGCACTACCACCACCACCAGCACTACTACCACCACTATCACTACTACCACCACCAACAACAACAAGAACAACGAACGTGTGTGTGTGTGTGTGTGTGTGTGTGTGTGTGTGTGTGTGTGTGTGTGTGTGTGTGTGTGTGTGTGTGTCTGTGTTACCCGAGCGGCAAAAACCGTGAAAGGTCATTGCCGCGGTCCATCGCTGAAGGTGACAAAATTAATTAAATGTTACAAAAAAAGAGTCATTAGTGGCCATGTAATTACACTTCAAAGGCAGCACAGAAGAGTTTCCTTCCTCGCCATAGCGGGACAAAAATCATACAAAAATGACTCACGGAAATTCGATGCGTTTAATTTATTTCAATTAATTAACCTCTATCTAAATGAATTTACCTTAGTTGAAAGCTATGAAAAATATATGTTTAAATTATATACTATCAAATTTCCGGTTTTACTCAGGATATGTTACATTTTGTTTTCATATACGAGAAAAAGAGAGAGAGAGAGAGAGAGAGAGAGAGAGAGAGAGAGAGAGAGAGAGAGAGAGAGAGAGAGAGAGTGGAGAAGTGGAGGAAATTAACAAGGAAAGAATCGATAAAGAAAATTTTCAGGTAAGATAATTGCCTTCATGCACATTTTAATTACGTGTTATTAAAGCTTGCGCGATTTCACACACACACACACACACACACACACACACACACACACACACACACATATAGTGGATAAGATAAGACTTCTAACATAAAATGAATAAAATATAAGAGCCGATGTTGGTCACCGTATTCTGTTTATTTGGTACGAGAAGGTCACTCGTGCGTAGAAAGACCGTAAAAAGAAATTCAAGGGAGAAATTCTGGCGAAGTGGCTCAAAATTAAGCTTCCGAGGCAGGACAACACATGAGTGACACATGTGACGGGAGAAAGTGTGTGAGAAATTGTAAAAATAAATAAATAAAAAAAAAATGTCAAGTTCAAACATTTGGAAAAACAAAGATCAGAAGATGAGATATAAAAAACAACAACTTGGCTTAGTCTTGTAAACACTGCTACGTAGATGAAAACACACACACACACACACACACACACACACACACACACACACACACACACACACACACACACACACAGATAGACACAGACAGACATACAGACAGACAGACAGACAGACAGACAGACACACACACACACACACACACACACACACACACACACACACACACACACACACACACACACAGACAGACACACAGACACACACACACACACACACACACACACACACACACACACACACACACACACTCTCTCTCTCTCTCTCTCTCTCTCTCTCTCTCTCTCTCTCTCTCTCTCTCTCTCTCTCTCTCTCTCTCTCTCTCTCTCTCTCTCTCTCTCTCTCTCTCTCTCTCTCTCTCTCTCTCTCTCTCTCTCTCTCTCTCTCTCTCTCTCTCTCTCTCTCTCTCTCTCTCTCTCTCTCTCTCTCTCTCTGCTAGTGGATGTAACAACCTGTCCCTTTTCACCAGCTGTTTCATCTTCACCACCTGTCTTCTTTTTTGACACCACCTGCTAAGCTTCTAACTCTCCCGCCCTCATCCTTGTTTGTCTCTCCTTCCTCTCCCTCCTGCCCTCCACGAGTGTCTCTAGCTAAATATACGTCGCCCACACGACTTTGCTACATAAATAACTAAAGAGGAGGAGGTAGAGGAGGAGAAGGAGGAGGACGAAGTGTACATGGAAATTATTATAAACTTGTTGAGGTGTGTACGTCGTGAAGGTCTGGTACATTCATCCTGTCATAACTGTCAATATACTGGAGTCTTTTGCTGCTTGTCCCAGTGATTATGACAGATTACAGCCTTACATTCTCCACTTATACTGTATTTTCGATTTTCTTTTGAAGGTTAATTTTTGCAGGTTAATTCCTTCTTGTACTTTTACCATCATTCATTCTTCTGCCATCTCTCTCTCTCTCTCTCTCCCTCTTATACTCATGTGATAATTATACATACATTAAATACGGTAAGTAAAATATATTCCCTTTAACTGACAACATCTAATTTCATCCTGTCTAGTTTTTCACGGTCAAACGAGAACGTCACACGATTTCAGGAATATAATGGCCTTGATTTTCTTCATCTCATTCTTCACCTCATATATGCCACATATTTCCAAGATGGCGTATATATTTCGTAGCTCACTATATATGTTTTTTATTTTTTTATTGAAGATATAAAAAAAAAAAGTTACGTGTTTTCATTTCATTAAGACAAGATCACAAGTTTCAGAGACGTTCGTTCAATCTTCACAAATCATAACATTTTGCTTCATATGATTAAAACTCGAGTTCTGTACGTAAATACATCATTAGGGTTGAGAGGTAAACATTTTCTTCCCCCCATATCAATAACAATCCCCTGGCATCGCTAAGAGAAAAGACCAAAAATGCGACTAATTTGTTTGAGAAAGTAGCAACTCAACATTACTCGCAATCTGTTGGAAGAATGCAAACATAATCTTCATAATTCATGCAGTCAGGAAAGAGAAGATTGACGAGTATTTACACATTTTTGTCTCGCAAGTTATACAAATCACATAATACCACAAAGCTACAATGGAAACAGGATTAATTTGTTGGATCGGGACGGGAGTGGTACAATAACCTCATTTCTTTACTGTGGATACCAAAAATTTAGAAATGGAGTTAAATTATACAAAGAAAAGTCACTAGAACATTTCTATGGAAGGAGACTCTCAGACGCAGTTTGCAAGAATATTATTGAAACCATTGTGTTTTTCGTTATTTCAAAAGATGGACAATGTTGAGAGGAATAGAAAGAAAATTGAATGAAAATATGGTAAAGTGACGTGTGTGTGTGTGTGTGTGTGTGTGTGTGTGTGTGTGTGTGTGTGTGTGTGTGTGTGTGTGTGTGTGTGTGTGTGTGTGTGTGTGTTTACGTGAATCTGTACATACATACACACGCTCATATAAACAGACACACTCCCATCCATGCACATATATCAACATAAATAAGGAAATGAATGCAAGGACAACTTCAGCAAACATTTTACCGGTATCCTCTTCCCAGCAAGGGTATGTCTAGGCCACTAGCGCTGGCACCAAGCTGCTTCCCTCCTTTCCTCCTTACTTCCCTCCCTCCCTCCCTTACTTGTCTGATTTTACTCCCTCCTCTGTGCAACCTCCTCTTCCCTTCTCCTTCCTCCTCTCAAGGTCACACAACACACTACTGAAAATTAATATACGTGTCTGTTGTTGTGGAGTGTTTACTTGCCTTGCTACGTGTCAGAAATAACTGCTGCTGCTATTACCACCAACACCACCACCACCACCACCACCAACATCAACATCACTACTACTGCTACTACTACTACTACTACTACTACTACTACTACTACTTACCACTGCTGTACCATTACTACTACTACTACCACTACCACCACTACCACACACTACCACTTTATTGCACCACCATTACCACCACCACCACCACCACCACCACCACCACCACCACCACCACATCCACCATCACCACCACCTGCCACCACCACCACCACCACCACCACCACCACCACCACCACCACCACCACCACCACCACCACCACCACCACCACCACCACCACCACCACCACCACCACCACCACCACCACCACCACCACCACCACCACCACCACCACCACCACCACCATCTCACATCCACCATCACCACCACCACCACCACCACCACACTCCACTGCTCACCACCACCACCACCACCACCACCACCACCACCACATGCACTGCTCACCACCACCACCACCACCACTACTATTTCACATCCACTGCTACCACTACTGCTCACCACCACCACCACCACCACCACCACCACCACCACCACTACCACTACTGCTGCTGCCACCACCACTACTACTACTACTACTACTACTACTACTACTTCTGCTACTACTGTTATTGTTGCTTCTGCAGCTGCCATTTCTTCTGCATGTTTAACACTCTGAATAAAAACAAGCATGCCTAAAAGAAATCAGTCTTTCATCAATATCTAAATAAAATCTATCACATTTGCCTATGAATTTCCCTAATGAACAGTTACTAATGTTATCAATAGTCTACTCTAATTCAAGAAGCTGTTTTTCATTAGTTTTGAATATTTTTCTTTCACCTTATTCATTTCACCAAAAACCTCACATTTACATCTTCTATACTAAAACATGAAACAGTGCACGCATTTCATCGCCAGAATATTACATTTTCTTCCCTAAATCTAAATATACAACAAATATAGAGGAGAATACGTCACTCCTCTTCTTTCCCATCAGTTTAAAAATAACGGGTGGCAAAAAAACAGACCACACCCACTCGCGCCATTCTCCCGTAAAACCTCAACGGTGCGCAGAAACTCATGCCTTGAAAATATGTGTTTTGTTCAGACTTAGCTACTGGTTTGGGATTCATCTGTGTCTTTTTTCTATGCCACATAAGACACTTCATCATTTAATTACTGTTTACCATATAAGTGAAGAGGGACAAAGTAGTGATAAGTTCTGCTACCGTTCTTTGCTGTGCGGATCTCAGGCTGTGGAAATGTTTGACACTGCTGTAAATCGTACCGTGCTGACCTAACATACTCCTTCCTTTCAGCCATGCCAGCCCTTTATTGTGTCTGTAAGTAGAGAGAAAGGTTGACGGGAGTAGACGTAAACATAATTCACAAGTGAGTAATGCGTTGTTTGTGCGAGTCAGGTGGCGAGGGACACATCACTGGTGCCTCCATTGTTTACGCAGGTACACAACAGTTTTTGTCACTTTTCATTTTCCTATAAAATGTTTGTGAGTGTATTTTTTTTTTTATGTTCTCTTTTAGCTGGTTACGGTGGCGGCGCCTGCACTGATGAAACAATGATTTCACTCATGTTAGATCATTCACTGGCATGAAGGAACATTATAAGTTGCTTTATTAAGTTTATCTGATGTGTTTTATTGTCATACCAGAATGCAGTAATTTTCGAATATGTTCTTCTTTCCACCCTGAAGGTGAACACAACAGATGATATCATATTCACATTTTCCACTAAAACAAGGAAGCCGAAGTAATGTTTATTCATTCCAAGCCTCTACGTGCGTAGCCTTTGAGTGCGTTGTATTGTCCTTCTCTCTTTGTTCGTCTTTCCATATTCTTAGTCAATTTTGATACTTCATCAATTTCTTATTCTGTAAATGTTATTCAAATGTAATTATCAGGAAAATATTGTCAATACCACACAACTTTAATTGAAATGTCATCTGCAGCTGTTTCAGAAATTCTATATTCTTTTCTTACCATGACAACCGTATTACTTTAATCCATATTGTAGTTTGCATAAAAAAAATCCTTACGATCATAAATTAATTTTCATGGCCAAAGTTCTGAAGAATAGTAAGGGAAGCAGAACTTTTTGGTGACGATATTGAACGAGGATGCCAGTCATGAATCCTTTAAGTATAAGCTGAGGACTGATTGCGTTATGACACCTCAGCACCGAGACAGGCAACCAGTCACAGAATGCGGGTTGCTGATAAGAGATAAAGCTATTAATAAGTCTCAATGTGAAGGCAAAGGACGTGATGAATACAGTGTTGCTTATGTAGCGCCTTCAGGTTCTTCACAGGAGTATCAACATGAACAAGTACGCACCAAGATACAGACGAAGGAAGTAAAGATCCAGATAGACATACAGATGCATCTACTCCAAAGATGCCATAAATCTTCAACGAATTTACTTTTTCATTGATTCTAATCTTCCACTTACTCTTCCTTAATTTTTGTTCTTGTTCTCACCTATAGTTCGTTGAAAATTATTATTGAATTCATTATGTCCAGTTTCATTTAATCTCCTTAAAAATTGTTGTTTTTAATATTTTCATTATTACAGTTTAGTTTCGGTCCTTCATTGTTAAAGAGTGCTCATGGTCTCGTTGGTGGTGTCCTTCCCTGGCGGCGCGTCGTTACTCAGCACTGCCATCATAATAATCGCACTCACTGACTTCCATTAGAAAAGTGAAGAACTTGACTGCTAAGGGAAGGTTATCGCTACATTACTCACTTCTTCCTTCCTTTCCCACACAGCCAAACCTGCAGAATGCGAAGGCTGGAGCTCTGCCCTGCGGCCCACACACTTACAAACACACACACACACACACACACACACACACACACACACACACACACACACACACACACACACACACACACACAGCAATACCACTACTAGCACTCACTGCTACTACTACTACTACTACTACTACTACTACTACTACTACCACCACCTCGACCATCACCCCCACTACCACGATCACCATCACTACTAACACTGTTGTTGCTGTTGTTACACATTAATTTGTACGCAAGAGTTGCTTGACGTAAAATCCTTTGCGGGAGAGGGCATAATTATAACTAGGCTTCTATGTCAGCCAAGTAGTCAAGAGCTCTCTTATTCCCCTCCACTCCCATTTCTCTCTCTCTCTCTCTCTCTCTCTCTCTCTCTCTCTCTCTCACCTGAGACATAAAAGCAGGTGTTACTGTCTTATCTCTAGCGTCTGTCTTTCATAACTTCTTATGTGGGTGGGAACGAGAGAGAGAGAGAGAGAGAGAGAGAGAGAGAGAGAGAGAGAGAGAGAGAGAGAGAGAGAGAGAGAGAGAGAGAGAGAGAGAGAGAGAGAGAGAGAGAGAGAGAGAGAGAGAGAGAGAGAGAGAGACCCTATTGATTTCCATGGCAAGAACATGATAACAACATTCCGGAAAAAAACAAAATCTATCTAAGAGAGAGCTAACTAAATGTACTGTGGCGGCGCAGTGTATATAGGGAAACTAAAGAGAAATAGCTATATACTCAAAACTGGCCCCCCCACAGAAAAAAAATAAATAAATAAAATGAATAAACAAAATAAATAAAACTCTATATACAATATGGAGACTGACATGTAGGACGAAAATCTCAAACGTAGTGATATTGAATCTTAATAGTTTACACATATTGACTAAATGATAATATATAAAGAAAACGGAAATATGAAAAGAAAACAGGAGCGGAATGTGAAAAGCAAAGGAAATGACTGGTGTTTACTATCATTTTCAGTTACAATAGCAATACTCTTTTGGTTTAATCACATTCTCGTTCATCCGTCTCTTCATTTGCATCTAGGTGTGCGTCTCTCTCTCTCTCTCTCTCTCTCTCTCTCTCTCTCTCTCTCTCTCTGTGTTTTGGTTGGTTTATTTATGTCGGTGTCACTCATGCCACCTTTCCTTCCTCCTCCTCTTCCTCTTCTTCCTCCTCTTCCTCCTCCTCCTTCTTCTCCTGCTCCTTTTCCTCTTACCCTTCTTCCTCCTTCATTTCCTCTTCCTTCTCTTCCTCCTTCTCCTCCTCCTCTTCCCCTTCGTCACGAGACATTGGGTGTTCACAAATACCTGCAGACGACCTCGAATTCTTTCTTTTCCTCTCCAACTGAGGTGAGGACCAGGTGAGGTAAGACGTGTAATATCTTTTCTCTCTCTCTCTCTCTCTCTCTCTCTCTCTCTCTCTCTCTCTCTCTCTCTCTCTCTCTCTCTCTCTCTTTGTTTTTATTTCCTCGTGTTGCGCGTTTTCTTGTTTACTCTTTCTTCTCGCACTTTTTTTTTTGCTTCCGATATCTTTTGTTTTCGCTTTTTCTCTTTGTGTTTCCTTTTTCACTCCGAATTCCTTAACGTCTTGCGCTCACACACACACACACACACACACACACACACACACACACACACACACACACACACACACACACACACACACACACACACACACACACACACACACACACACACACACACACACACACACACTATGCTCTGTGATTCTGTTAGTTCCCTCATGTGTAATCCACCACTCATCAGATGAATTGGACGAGTGAGAGCTGGAAAAAGCGTACGAGGATGAAGAAGGAAATGCGAGGAGGAAGTTAAAACAGGAAGGACGCGAGTGAGCTGTGGGCAAAAATGAAAGGTGTTGGAGAAATAAGAATGGTTAGATTATATTCCTCAGACTTTTCAGGAGATTTCGAATGTAAAAGGCCTTTGATGTTTATGATTAGTGATGAAGTTTGATAGTCAAAGAGTAAGATGAGGAGAATCTTTATATAAGAGGAATAAAAAGGAGAAAGAAGTAGGAGGAGGAGGAGAAGATGGAAGAAAAAAACTTGTAATCTTTCTCTCATTTCAAGCCACAGCAATTTTTTTTTTTTTTTTGTTGAGAAAAGTTTTGTAATAAAAATTCACAGTAAAGTAAGCTATGTGCTGCTACTACTACTACTACTACTACTACTACTACTACTACTACTACTATTACTACTACTACTACTACTATTACTAGCTACCACTACTACTGTTATTACTAGCAGTAGCAACAACGATGCTATAAATAACAATAGTAAGAATTTCATCTGTAGCACTCATAGTAGAAGTAATCACAAGAGAGGTAAAATGGAGGAGGAGGAGGAGGAGGAGGAGGAGGAGGAGGAGGAGGAGGAGGAGGAGGAGAAGATAAAAAAGAACAAGGAACATATAACTCTGCAGCCCATCCATCAGTGAAGTACACCCCACCACAGTCCTTTAACTCACAGATATGTACGTATAAACCCACACTGGCATGCCTTGAACCTAATACAATCTCAACATTTCATTCAGCCGCACTCCTCTCTGCCTCTAAATAAGTTTATACACTGGCTCCTTCCTTCCCTTCCCTTGCCTCCTCTCAATCCTCGTGACAAAAGTCTGCCCACTGTCCGTTGCAAATTGATGGCGCCAGGAATAGGTCTGGCTACTCCTTGCATTGTTTTTTTGGGGGTGTCGGTCGGTGTGGTGTGTCTGGCTCGCTGGTGAGTGGTGAGTCACACGACCACGCAACGCCCTGGCACACTCCTTACTCTCAGGGTCAAAGTGACAGGTATTATTGCACCTTGAGCCAACACTCTACCTACTGGTGCTATATACTGCTGACTGACTGACTGACTGACTGTGTGTATTCACTCACTGTTTGATCTGCTGCAGTCTCTGACGAGACAGCCAGACGTTACCCTACGGAGCGAGCTCAGAGCTCATTATTTCCGATCTTGGGATAGGTCTGAGACCAGGCACACACCACACACCGGGACAACAAGGTCACAACTCCTCGATTTACATCCCGTACCTACTCACTGCTAGGTGAACAGGGCTACGTGAAAGGAGACACACCAAATATCTCCACCCGGCCGGGGAATCGAACCCCGGTTATCTGGTGTGTGTGTGTGTGTGTGTGTGTGTGTGTGTGTGTGTGTGTGTGTGTGTGTGTGTGTGTGTGTGTGTGTGTGTGTGTGTGTGTGTGTGTGTGTGTGTGTGTGTGTGTGTGTGTGTGTGTGTGTGTGTGTGTGTGTTGCCCTCGTAAACGTTGAGGAGGAGGAGGAGAAAGGTTTCCTGTGGAGGAGGAGGAGGAGGAGGAGGAGGAGGAGGAGGAGGAGGAGGAGGAGGAGGAAAAAGGAGGAGGAGAAAAAAATGAAAAAGAGGAGATGCAGAGGAAGCAGAAGAAGAACAACAAGGAAAAAGAGGAGCTGCAGAATAGGAAGAACAAAAACAAAAATACAAAATATAAAAATAAAAAGGTTAGCGTGGGTTAGGATAAGGAGGACAAACTTGGTGAAGAAGAGGAGGAGGAGGAGGAGGAGGAGGAGGAGGAGGAGGAGGAGGAGGAGAAGGAAAGGGAAAAGGAAATATCAAGTAAAAAACATATCTTCTAGAGATCCATTGCACTGAAAGTTAGAAGGTCAATAGTTTCAACCACATACATTTTCTCTTTCACCGTAGCCTTGCATCTCAACGCACCAGCAAGGCGTAAGGAGCTGTACATTTGCATATCAAGGGATCCGGGCCTCAAAGAACTATTCAACCTCCTACATCAGGACGCTACAAAACAACTCAGCCTGTAAAGAAAGCCCTCAGGATATGTGGGAGAGTAAAGAGCTTTTTCCTTCTCGCTATTGAAAAATCGTTGAAAGGAAATTTTGACTTGAAAGCGCATCGTGTAACACAGTAGCTTTTAGTATACATATTTTCCGTGTCAATATGTATTCGAGACTTGATCCTTTTTTTTTTTCGTTATTTGACAGTATTTGTAGCAGCCAGCGACGCACAAATAATTAGGTTTTTACTTTAATTTGAACCTGCACTTAATTTATTAGTGTACCAACACCTCTCTCTCTGGCGAGTATTCAGATACGCTTTGCTCTCACCATCACTGATTTCCAAGGGCTCCAGTTGAAGATAGTCGTGTTTTTAAGGGTATTTTTAATGGTTCTGGTGATAGATTGACAAGATTTCTAGTTTACTAAAAGGAGAAACTGCCTTCAAAACTCGGCTGGTTGTCTGTGTGGCCTTGGAAAATTGTCGCAGTGAGAGAGAGGGATGGTGTTTCTGGATATGAGCTCTCACGTGTGTCACTCAAACTCACCGTCCCTTTTACCCGAACTAACATTTCGCACTTTACCGCCCATACATTTCCTCCTCATTTGCTGCCTGTCACTTCCCTTCGCACACTTTGACGCCTCTCGCTTTATTTAATAATGAAAGTGCAGAGAACAGGAAAGTGGAACTGTTGCGTGGGGTGCCTGATGATGCAGGAAAAACTTATACGTAGAGGAAAAAAAAAAATCATGTCTTTTTTGCTTTTCGAAATGTCAGACTGCAGCACACTGTTTTAACGCACTATGGGGCGTGTATGAGTATGTATGCGTATAAGTATGTGTGTGTTTTATCTATCGTTTTATCTCTCACTTTACTCTTCAGTTTCATATTAGCGTCATGTTCTTAATTCCTTCAGTACTATGATGCGTTTTATAGTCATACTGCTTACTACATGACGATTTTCTACAATTTTAGATACATATGTGGGGGACTAAAATAGTGAAGACAGTGACCATTAATCTTCTGACCTACATAGACCCTTCCTAATATCAATAAAAATCACCTAATCGTAGTCAAAACTCATGGTAAAAAATGTGGTGCAGTACTGAAGGGGTTAGGATTATTTTGCATTGGTTGTTAATCTGCTTTGTTTTCCTGTTCATGGTACCTGGTCGGACTTCATACTGTATCATAGTATAGCAGCGTTTTGACTGTGGCTTCATTATACATTTGGACAGTTCATGATACCTTTATATGTTTTTTTTTTTCAGGTTTACGCTCATTAAAGCATCTATCTATCTGTCTGTTTGTCTGTCTGTCTATCTATCTGTACGTGTATATGTGTAAAATGTAATAAAATCTTTCTTTCTTCTTCCCTCCCAACCATTTCTCTCTCTCTCTCTCTCTCTCTCTCTCTCTCTCTCTCTCTCTCTCTCTCACATATATATTGAAGCACAGAAAGGCTAGTCTGATAAATCTTTTTGGTCATAACTTTTAAAATGGACTCGAGGCAGCAAAAGCAAAACATCACATACTGAATTTACAGCTTATTGAACTTTAACGAGTCGCTTCACAGACAGAATTAAGGCGCCTCACTTCCGCAACGTGGCTCGAGTAACTTTTCGAGGACGATCGCAGAAAGTTAGCAAGCGGAGATTGTGAGAGAGAGAGAGAGAGAGAGAGAGAGAGAGAGAGAGAGAGAGAGAGAGAGACTTTTTCATACCTGTCTCATTTCCTGTATGACTTCGGATGGTTTTCATTACATTAGCAAAATTTGTATATGTATCTCTGTTTATCTATCTATGTATCTGTCTGTCCGCTTATCTATCTGTTTATCCATCTACCTATATATATACGTCTATCTATCTATATGTATGTATGTATGTATCTTTCTATCTGCCTGTCAGTCTAACCATTCCTAACGTTACTTAGCCTCTTTATTACCATGACATGTTCTCACACTTATTGTGCTTACTATCTGGTGATTTTATGCAGCTTCAGAAACTCATAAGGGGATTAAAATAGTGAAGATTGCGCCTATTAACCTTCTGACCTCCATAGACCCTTCGGAATGTAAATAAAATCGTCTAATCATACCCAAAACTCATGGTAGAAATGCGTCCCAGTACTGAAGAGGTTAAAGTGAATGTAGCTGGGTTATCTGATCAGTTTTGTTTTTCTTTCTCCATAACGATGCATGTATTCATTGTGAGCTTGTGTTCATCTCTCTTAGCTTCGTCTCTTTCTCTTCCCCTCCATCTCCAATTCTCCCATTCCGTCTTTGTCCCCAATTTGTCGTCCTTGAACAGACACATCTTCCACTTTCCTTTCTAGTCTCTCTCCCTACAGGCAGGAATAAAAGTTGCATCGGTTTTGTCTCTCTATCTGACGTGAAATGGATGGAGTTCGTCTCACATTTCTTTATCCTTCCAGCCTTGTTTCATTCATATCTCCCCTTCAAGTAAACATGTGAAATGGAATATTTTTAATGACGTTTCCTTGTTTTGTTTCTGGCCGGCCACGTCATCTTGCCTTGTCTGATTTTTTGTTTGTTTTTTTTGCTGTTTTCTTTTGTTGTATTTTTTTTTTTTTTTGTATTGTTTTATTTCGTCCCTTGTCAGTTTGTCTCTCTTGTCCGTCACCGCCTGTCAGTTGTCTGTGTTTACGTGCCCCTCTCTCTCTCTCTCTCTCTCTCTCTCTCTCTCTCTAGTATCTGTGTGTGTGTGTGTGTGTGTGTGTGTGTGTGTGTGTGTGTGTGTGTGTGTGTGTGTTTTATGTAAGATAGAAGGCCAGCCAAGGGCAACACAATGTTAAAAAAAAAGGGCCCACTTGATGCTGGTTCTCTAAAAGATGAGAAGAAGGTGTGTGTGTGTGTGTGTGTGTGTGTGTGTGTGTGTGTGTGTGTGTGTGTGTGTGTGTAGGAG
>NC_059304.1:13666392-13688892 GCF_017591435.1 Portunus trituberculatus
GTGGCGGAAGCATGAGAAAAAGAATGAAGAAAGAGCTGGAGGTGAGCCGGGGAGGAAGAGTGAACACACAGATCGTCAGCATAACATGTAACTGTAACCCCAGGAACAACAGGCAGAGACGTCAGGAGACGATGCATCAAAACATTGAAAAGAAAAGGGCTTAAGACTCCCCTGAGGTGTACCAAGAAGAAAACTACGAGAAGAACTGTAAGAACCGCAGAAGAAGACACGAGAAGACCGGTTACTGAGGTAGCCCTTAATCCACCGCAACAAATTACCCTGAATCCCAAAAGCAACAAGCTGATCTAAAATAACGTCTCGACTAGCAATATCAAAGGCGCTCTTAAGGTCTAGAAAAGCCACCACACTGTCACGGGAGAGGCGGGAATACAAGTCGAGGAGGCAGTGGTGGGTGCTGCACTGGGGAAGGAAGCCGAAGAGACGCGGGGAGAGGCGATCCTCCAGACGGTGCATGAGACGAGTGAGCAGGATCCGTTCCAGCATCTTGCAAAAACAGAACGTAAGGGAGATGGGGCGGAACTTGGCTGAATCGGGCTTAAGAATTGGTATGACGGTACTAGTGGTCCAGGTACGCGGCAAGCAACCATCACAGAGACACAGGTTGAAGAGGCGAAGGAGAGGGTTGCTGCCAGGGACTTTGTGCAGCAGGCGTAGCACGGCGTATGTAATACCATCATCCCCAGGGGAGGAGGCCTTACCCCTCAGAAGAGCACGGTGCAACTCGTCCTCAGTGATCAGCACAGCGTCCTCGTCATCCTCTTGCAACAGCGCACGCACCAGGCGGAGTTGGCGGAGAAGAGCCCCGGAGGAGAGAGCGTCCTGGACGGGTGCAGGGAGGCTGGCAGGAGTTGACTGCGCCGACCACTCATCAACAAGCTGCTGAGCGAACACGGCGGGGGAGTGATGGCGGGCAGTAGCGGGCGTCCTCTTCACTACGCGCTGAATCAGGTGCCACATGGAAGCCACACTGGTCTGGTGATTAATACTGTCAGTGAACCGTTGCCAGGAGTCCGTACTCACACATTCCAGGAGAACAGTAAAATCGTCCCGGGATTGCTGGTAGTGACGAAGCAGCTCAGGAGATGGGTCAGCCTGGAACAGCAGCCCGACACGCTCTGCCTTTTCACGCGCATCTTGAAGACGGGCGTCCAGACACCACGAGTTAGGAGCAGGGCGACGCTGGAGGTGTGGCCGGGACACGTAAAGCCTGTAGAAGTCGTGGGTGGCGGAGACAAGACTGGAGTAAAGGGAATCAGGGCAAGAACAGTCAAACGAAGGCAAAAAACGGGACATGTACGAGATGTAATTTGGACAATACTTAAGCGGAATAGTAAGACGAAGGCGTGAAACAGGAGGGGGAGGCGTAGAAGGAAGAGAATAGCGAAAGAAAAGAGCGACATGATCAGAGAACAGAGAAGGCACGGATGAGCACTGTACGCGGGAAGACACTAAACCAGAGGTGAGAATGTGGTCCAGAGTACCGCCCCGGAAGTGAGTCGCGCCACCGGTGTCCCAGCGGGTCAGGTGATGCCTGTCGATGTATGAGAGTAGGAGAACACCAGAGCGATTAGAGGCACCAGCACGATCACCCAAGGCGGCATGACGAGCATTGAAGTCCCCGCATACACTGTGCCCCTAACCGTAGGAGGAGGAACAGCAGCAAGCTAAAGACGAGCAGGAGCCGAGTAGATGTTGCAGAGCTGCAGAACACCACCTCCAACCTCCACCTCAAAGAGCTGGAACGTCACATCCGGGTCGGTAGAGCAGCGGAGAAGACGGTGCGTCAGAGAGCTGTGAATATAAGAGAGGAGACCATTCCGCACCATATGTAAGTAGGGAATGTAACCGAGAAGGGAAGGAGGCTAAGGAACAGGGTTGGGGCGACCTGGAAACGCTTCCTGGAAGAAAATAACAGGACAGTGGGAGAACACGTACGCCTTGAGCTGAAAAAAATTTGTCATAGCTGGCGACACCACACACGTTCCACGAGAGTAAGTCCAGGCGAGAGTCACTGACGAACGTGGCGCTTCGAGGTAGAAGACCGGTGAGGAGGGGAAGACGGACGACTCGAGGAAGACTGGGTAGGAGCGAGGAGTAGCTCACACAACTTCTCCAGGCGAGCAGCAACAAAGTCCATCTTCTCAGCCAGCTGGGTGACAGAGGAGGCAATCGTTTGCTGGGTGTCGGCCAAGGCGGTGAGTCGGGAGGCAGTAGCAGCGTGGGCGGACACAATGTCATCAATCCGGGCATCAAGGGAGGCGAAGCGGTCCTCAAGCGCCGAAACCCGAGCCTGGAGAGACGCAACAGCTTGACGGAGGACAGCGTCAGACTGGGAAGGAGGAGGAACAGTCCGAGAGGGAGGCGGCGAAAGGGCCATGGCGGCGGCGGCAGACTGGGCCCGACGACGAGCACAGCCGTGCCATACGGCTTTAGACAGCAGGGACACTTCCAGCGAGACGGGTCCGGTGGAGGTGGAGGCTCGGCGATGGAGGTAGAGGCAGGAGGAGGCCCGGACACACGGTGGAAAGGACACTCACGGGACTCGTGGGCGGCAGCACACCAGGCACACTTGGGGGAGGCAGAGCAGTACCTGGAGATATGGCCAATGCCCCAGCACCTATAACACCAGGGACGGTCGTCGTGGAGCCGCCGCACCTCACACGCAGGCAGAAGAGGGAGGAAGTCCAAGGCAATAGTGTCTGGCGGCGGGTCAGGGAGGCTCCACACAATAACGATGTGGTTGATTGGAGAGCCATCTTGAACGAAGCGCCGAGACGAGTTTACCCCCGGGTACTGCTCAGCGAGGCGGTGGTCCACATCCACTGGGTAGCGGGTGAGGAGGAACTGAGGGTACTTGCGTGGCCGCACGGGGGAGTCCTGAGGGACGAGAGGCAGGGACAGGAATTCCCCGGATGTGATGCGTTCCAGTATGTCCTTGCGCTGCCTCGAAACGTACACGAACCGGAAGGTGAGCGCAGCCATCTTGACCTCAGCCTCGTCCCGCCGCAGGTGGAACGCCTTGGTGACAGCAGACAGCCAGCGGAGTTTAACTTCGGGTGACTGACTGCAACTGAAGGTGAGCTTGACGTAGCTGTCTCGTGGAGCAAATGCTGGTAGGGCAGGCGAGGGCCGGGCAGGGGTGACAAGGGAAGCCCCAGTAACAGGACGGTGAGGGCGAGGAGGAGGCTCATCATGCACCAGCGAAGCACCCTTGGCAGTCTTGGCAACGGGGGGCTGACAGCCCCCAGGAGGCGAATCAGGGGCGTCTCCCGACAATGCGCGACAAATTGTTGTCTCCCGACAATGCGCGACAAATTGTGGTCTCCCGACAATGCGCGACAAATTGTTGTCTCCCGACAATGCGCGACAAATTGTTGTCTCCCGACAAATTGTTGTCTCCCGACAATGCGCGACAAATTGTTGTCTCCCGACAATGCGCGACAAATTGTTGTCTCCCGACAATGCGCGACAAATTGTGGTCTCCCGACAATGCGCGACAAATTGTGGTCTCCCGACAATGCGCGACAAATTGTGGTCTCCCGACAATGCGCGACAAATTGTGGTCTCCCGACAATGCGCGACAAATTGTGGTCTCCCGACAATGCGCGACAAATTGTGGTCTCCGACAATGCGCGACAAATTGTGGTCTCCCGACAATGCGCGACAAATTGTTGTCTCCCGACAATGCGCGACAAATTGTTGTCTCCCGACAATGCGCGACAAATTGTTGTCTCCCGACAATGCGCGACAAATTGTTGTCTCCCGACAAATTGTTGTCTCCCGACAATGCGCGACAAATTTTTGTCTCCCGACAATGCGCGTCAAATTTTTGTCTCCCGACAATGCGCGACAAATTGTTGTCTCCCGACAATGCGCGACAAATTGTTGTCTCCCGACAATGCGCGACAAATTGTTGTCTCCCGACAATGCGCGACAAATTGTTGTCTCCCGACAATGCGCGACAAATTGTTGTCTCCCGACAATGCGCGACAAATTGTTGTCTCCCGACAATGCGCGACAAATTGTTGTCTCCCGACAATGCGCGACAAATTGTTGTCTCCCGACAATGCGCGACAAATTGTTGTCTCCCGACAATGCGCGACAAATTGTTGTCTCCCGACAATGCGCGACAAATTGTTGTCTCCCGACAATGCGCGACAAATTGTTGTCTCCCGACAATGCGCGACAAATTGTTGTCTCCGACAATGCGCGACAAATTGTTGTCTCCCGACAATGCGCGACAAATTGTTGTCTCCGACAATGCGCGACAAATTGTTGTCTCCCGACAATGCGCGACAAATTGTTGTCTCCGACAATGCGCGACAAATTGTTGTCTCCGACAATGCGCGACAAATTGTTGTCTCCGACAATGCGCGACAGACAAGTTGTCTCCGACAATGCGCGACAGACAAGTTGTCTCCCGACAATGCGCGACAGACAAGTTGTCTCCCGACAATGCGCGACAGACAAGTTGTCTCCCGACAATGCGCGACAGACAAGTTGTCTCCCGACAATGCGCGACAGACAAGTTGTCTCCCGACAATGCGCGACAGACAAGTTGTCTCCCGACAATGCGCGACAGACAAGTTGTCTCCCGACAATGCGCGACAGACAAGTTGTCTCCCGACAATGCGCGACAGACAAGTTGTCTCCCGACAATGCGCGACAGACAAGTTGTCTCCCGACAATGCGCGACAGACAAGTTGTCTCCCGACAATGCGCGACAGACAAGTTGTCTCCCGACAATGCGCGACAGACAAGTTGTCTCCCGACAATGCGCGACAGACAAGTTGTCTCCCGACAATGCGCGACAGACAAGTTGTCTCCCGACAATGCGCGACAGACAAGTTGTCTCCCGACAATGCGCGACAGACAAGTTGTCTCCCGACAATGCGCGACAGACAAGTTGTCTCCCGACAATGCGCGACAGACAAGTTGTCTCCCGACAATGCGCGACAGACGACAGACAAGTTGTCTCCCGACAATGCGCGACAGACAAGTTGTCTCCCGACAATGCGCGACAGACAAGTTGTCTCCCGACAATGCGCGACAGACAAGTTGTCTCCCGACAATGCGCGACAGACAAGTTGTCTCCCGACAATGCGCGACAGACAAATTGTCTCCCGACAATGCGCGACAGACAAATTGTCTCTCGACAATGAGCGACAGACAAATTGTCTCTCGACAATGAGCGACAGACAAATTGTCTCTCGACAATGAGCGACAGACAAATTGTCTCTCGACAATGAGCGACAGACAAATTGTCTCTCGACAATGAGCGACAGACAAATTGTCTCTCGACAATGAGCGACAGACAAATTGTCTCTCGACAATGAGCGACAGACAAATTGTCTTGCGACAATGAGCGACAGACAAATTGTCTTTCGACAATGAGCGACAGACAAATTGTCTCTCGACAATGAGCGACAGACAAATTGTCTCTCGACAATGAGCGACAGACAAATTGTCTCTCGACAATGAGCGACAGACAAATTGTCTCTCGACAATGAGCGACAGACAAATTGTCTCTCGACAATGAGCGTCAAATTGACGCTCGTCAATGATCGACAATGAGCGACAAAGAGCAAGAAGGAAAAAAAGAGAGAAAGTGCGACAAAGAGCGACAATGACGCAACAACGAAAGGAAGATTTGATTGATAGGAGTGAAAAAGAGCAAGAAAGAGAATGCGACAAAGAGCGACAATGACACAAGAACGAAAGGAAGATTTGATTGATAGGAAATGAGACACGATATCATTTTCTCCTTTTCTATAGAGACGGTATTATTGGAGAGCTACGATGAGTGTGATGAGGTGATGGTAGTGTGGTAAATGTGGTGGAGTGTGATGGTGGGGGCAGTGGTGATGTAACCTGAGCGACTTGTTACAATAGGAGAAGGTGTGCGTTTCAATTGGGTGTGTGTTTCAATTGGAAGAGAAAAAAGAACGGGGAGGAATAGAAGGAGGCGTGTCAGTGCCAGATTGGAGGTTCTATATCTAGCTAAAGGAGGAGCATGTCAGCAACCACTAGACTAGATAACTGGGGAGATTCTAAATCCAAGATCTAAGGAATTATAAAACACTTGAAAATTCAATATAAATTATTAAGACAACACAAATACACCACAAACAAAAGATAACAACAGCCACGTCCACTCGGCCGGGAACCACACACTCACGTCTTGCCTCACCATGTTGTCTTGAAGCGTAGAGTAACCCTCGCAGAAGCCAGCTGCGAAGAGGCCGCCGTGGAACACGTACAGTTGATGGAAGGAAAATAGTTCACCACACGAACCTCGACGGCAGGAACGCTGGAATACACCCTAAATCTGGGGTGTGGGTTGGGTGAAGGAAGGGTAGAGGCGAGAACGTTGCCTGCCCAATCCATGCAACTCGCTCGGGCTGAGAGAGGAGAGATACACGCTCAAGGTCTTCTTCAGGTGAAGGCAGGCAACTCTCTGCCGGACTATCAGGAGTGGTGGCAGACGTTGACTCGTATAGACCCGTAGGAGGGAGGTACCGAAAAGGAGGGGAGGAGGCGACAACGTGGCCGACCCCCTAAACCAAACTCGAGCTTCGAACTACTGTTTTGAAAAAAGACAACAACTGTAATAGTGTAAAAGGGGCTGGTAATTACCTTTACCTGTTAATGCAAAAGTGACTGTGTTTGTGTGTGTGTGTGTGTGTGTGTGTGTGTGTGTGTGTGTGTGTGTGTGTGTGTGTGTGTGTGTGTGTGCCCGCACGAGCAAGCATGTACAATAATGTGTTTAGGCATACCAAGGCTAGTTAGGTATTTCTGCCCTTACAAGGAGGAGGAGGAGGAGGAGGAGGAGGAGGAGGAGGAGGAGGAGGAGAACGACAACGATCCAAATAATAAAAAAATTGTAGCTGGAGGAATAAGACAAGATAACACACGAAAGTACACACCTTCGTTTCTAATCTTTAAACAATACAACAAAAACAAGGGCAAAATAGTTTCTGGTAAAAGTTGACATCAATACGGCGTTACACAACCCTCCCATTCTCTGCCACCGTTGAAGCATGTGTGAGAGGCATCCGAGCGGAAAATAAAAGCGGTAAAGTTTCGAGCAGTGAGGGAGGATTCCACCCAGAAGAACACTTACTAAGGCGATTAAATGAAAGACAGGATTCCAAGAACAACTTATATCTCTTCCAAGCGCCTCAGTGAAAAATGTCAAAATATTGCAAATCGCGTCTGACTCCTTGTTAAAACATCTCACTTCGTCTTCAAGATTGGTAATACACAGTGGAAAAATTGCCGACGAAACGTATTCTTTTCCCTTGATTTGATGTAGAGAGCTCGTATCTTTCAATACCATGTTAATAATAGTACTGACATGATATAATGGAAGGAATTAGCCACAGTCAGTACAAGGACGCGTTTTTTCATATTTATTCTGGTCACTATTTGCAGATTTTATACAGCTTCAGAAATTGATGTGAGAATTAAAGTAGTAAAGACTCTGACCATTAATCTTCTGACCTCCACAGACCCTTCCTAATGTCAATAAAATTGTCTACTCACATAAAAAAATTCATGTGTTTTCGTATTTATTCTGCTTACTATTTGGCTATCTTATACAGCTTCAGAAACTTACGTGGGTATTAAGATAGTGAAGACTGTGGCCATTAATCTTCTGACCTCCATAGACCCTTTCTAATGTTAATAAAATCGTCTAATCATACTCAAGGTAAAAATGCGTCCTAGTACTGAAGAGGTGAGGAATCATCGGCCCTGGAAGGCAGTTCTTGGTGGCCTGAGTGACTGAACGAAAGAGAGAGATTTGAATACATGAAGAGTGAATCGCACAGCATCCCAGCTGATGTGTGTCCTTACCGGAACACTAAGTGGCAGGCAAATAATGATTAATGAAGTCGTGTCTAGTGAAGCAGGAGTCTTTCACTATGCATGCCGCAAAGTACATCGTGTTTGTGTCTCGAAAGGGTATACACCTTTACGTATTCATTAAGTCCTTTAGCCGGAAAAATAGTGAAATTGAAGTCTAAAAAAAAAAAAAAAAAAAAAAAATTATCTGGAAGGGATAACCAATACCAGCTCTTGCAAAGTCTAGACGCTCCACTTGCCCGCAGACTGAGCCATTAACGGATGTTGTGTAAACACTGCTCCAAAAATCATAATTAAGGGCGAATCTCCCTGAAAGTCCCGAGAAACACTATCCGAACCTGGAAACCATTATGGATCCAAACCTTGGAATCTTGAGTCACAAGTTTTATAATTTCCGCTGTGAGTGACGGCAGAAGTTACCAATTCATAATTACACTAATTAACTTCTTGTCACCCTCTTGACCTTCTATCATAAATGACATGAATTCGGAGTTTAAAGAACAGACGAGAGGATATGGAGTTTCTGCGTATGTATACACCATCATTCACTTAAACAGCAATATAAATTAGCCTTAGTGTGATCTGCATAAAAGTAATGGTGATAAAATACCTTATATTTACTCCACATTTCTTGCTTAAGTTGTAAATGAGCACCCATCAACCTATCTTTTACCTGCGAATATGCACACACACACACACACACACACACACACAGACCCATATAAAAATCATTCCTTCTGGCCCGTATGGGGATCGAACCCACGACATCCGCGTTATTAGCACGGCGCTCTAACCAACTGAGCTAACAGGCCGTTGCATGCTGCTTTCATTAAAATAAAAATCCTTAGATGAAGATTTTAGTAAATTCAGAGTTATGCAATTTCTAAGTGTTAGAAAAGATCAAAAATTATATACAAAGTACAAAAAAAAAAAAAAAACAATCACGGAAAGGAAAGGTAGTAGTAGTAGTAGTAGTAGTAGTAGTAGTAGTAGTAGTAGTAGTAGTAGTAGTAGTAGTAGTAGTAGTAGTGAAAGGAAGAGGAGGCAGAAAGCACCTGACGAAACGATAATGAGATAGTAAAGGTCAGTAAGAGGAGGAGGAGGAAGGAGAGTAGGAGAAAACAGAACGATAAAAACGAAGTAAGAGGAAGCGAATGGGGAAACAGAAGCCATCGCGAATGAAACAGAGGATGGAAAATGTGAGGAGTGGATGATGAGGATGGCGAAGGAGAACCTTTGCCGGATCAACAAAATAAAGGTTAAGAAGTTACTCATTAGCAAGATAATAAAAAATAAATAAAACTCTCTCTCTCTCTCTCTCTCTCTCTCTCTCTCTCTCTCTCTCTGTGTGTGTGTGTGTGTGTGTGTGTGTGTGTGTGTGTGTGTGTGTGTGTGTGTGTGTGTGTGTGTGTGTGTGAGTGTGTGTGTGTGTGTGTAAATCCAGGTGAAGAGAGTAGGTTTTATTTTTTCGGAATTTACATCATAAGTGAGAAATGTGCAGAGTTTAATCAGTATTTTCCACTTTCCACTTGTCCAAGAATGAAATAAGTACCTTGGTGAATATAAAATACGTTTGCCTATCGATTCCAATTACTATCAGTAAACACAACATGAGAGAGAGAGAGAGAGAGAGAGAGAGAGAGAGAGAATTTGCGAATGCATGCCTATCACATTCTCTCTCTCTCTCTCTCTCTCTCTCTCTCTCTCTCTCTCTCTCTCTCTCTCTCTGTGTGTGTGTGTGTGTCTCTCTCTCTCACCACGACTGTTTTCAAGGCCAGAGATAATATTAGCAAGGTTTTCAATAGTGTTTCTCTTGTTGATAATGCAAAAATATAGTTCACCTGTCACTACAACCGCGAAAGCATCCTTGAATCTGTGCAGCTTGAATTAGAGCTTTTAAATATAGGTAACATGGTTTTCAATGATGCTTTTCCTGTTATCTATATAGGAAGTTTCTTAATTTTTCACCACTAAAAAACCTTAATAACTCGTGTCACTTCAATTAGAGCCGTTTAAATGAAGGTAGCAGTTTCTCGAGGCTGTTTCTATTGTTAGGAATGCGGAAATGTTGTTAACTTGTTACCAGAACTATACAAACATCATTGAAAGATTCAACACCAATTACGTATTTACCTTGTGATTCACCTGATTGATATGTGATGTTGCGTAGTGGGGTTTGGTGGTGTCTGGTGGTATTGTCGCGTCTTGTATAGTGTGTGGTGGTGCATGATGATGTGTGGTGAGGTGTGATATGGTATGGTACGGTGTGGTGTTGCACAGTGGTGTAGTGGTGTGTGATGATGTGTGATGTGGTATGATGTGGTGTGATAATGGTATGGTATGGTGCGGTGGTACCTGGTGTGGGATGGTATAGTATTGTGTGGTGTGGTGTGGCGTTAACACTTCACTCAGGAAAGCTTTACTGCCGTGTGTGTGTGTGTGTGTGTGTGTGTGTGTGTGTGTGTGTGTGTGTGTGTGTGTGTGTGTGTGTGTGTGTTGCACCTGCTTGTATCTGTATCGAGAGCCACTTTCCAAAATTGAATGTTGGTAGTGTAATGGCTTAAAACTGACTGGTTTTTAGTGGTTTTGTCGTGTCATTCTCAGTGAGCCCCACACACACTCTATGCCAAACACATCTCCACGTTTTGCTTCCCACCGTCACCAATTATGCCTCTCATCTAGAATATAAAGGGTACATGTTTAACTAACACTGCTACTATTACTACTACATATGATAATAATAACAATATACAGTAACCACCATCACCACCTCTTTTCCCTGCCTGACACATACCACGAGCAAACCAAAGATCTGGCACAAAACACACACACACACACACACACACACACACACACACACACACACACACACACACACACACACACACCCTGAGGCCACAACAGCGGTGTGTTTGAAGCTTTATCACTCAAAGAAGAAACCAAGTAAAGAACGACCGCTGGGAGGAAAGCGTGTTGATGAGTGTACAGCACCAGCAAAAAACTCCTGACCAAAGTGACCAGACACAGACCTTTCCTGAGCAATGTTTCATGTCAAGAAAACTGGAGCAAAGGAGAAGTGATGCTTGTGTACAGTGTTTGTGTTTCTTACGGCTGTTTGATTTGGACTTGCGAATGAGAACTCGTGGGGAAATGTAATATATAGACACACACTCTCTCTCTCTCTCTCTCTCTCTCAAACCAATTATGATGGAATAAACAGGTTTTGAGGAAAAATTATTTAGATACACCTTTCTGAGGGTCTGTTCGTCCGTGTCCGTATCCGTATCCGTGTGTGTGTGTGTGTGTGTGTGTGTGTGTGTGTGTGTGTGTGTGTGTGTGTGTGTGTGTGTGTGTGTGTGTGTGTGTGTGCAATCAAGACAGGGTGGATTACTAGCTGTTACCTAGAGAAGTAAGTTCAGAGTATATAGTATGTAAAAGTAATAATGACATGAGTGAAATTGAAGTGCTTGAAAAGAAGAAAAGGACGTAGAACACAGAAGACAAGGAAGAGCGTGAGGCGTGAAAAAAATAATAAATGTGAAATCAAAAGAAATGTTGGTTATTATTTTCTTTCCATCATTCCGCTCTGCTCTATCCAAACATTTCTGGAATATGACAAAGAAGAAGAAGAATGGAAGACGAAGGAGGTAAGGAAAAGATGTGAGGTTTCTTTTCATTTCTCCATGAACGCTTCCAACTTTTTGAAAACATATCCTGAAGGACAGATTATAGTGGGCGAGATTGAACGAAAACTTACTATTTTTCTTCCGTCCGCTCGTTTCCTCACCCTATACAATTTGGTAGTGTGTTCCTTCAAAACCTTCATAACAGGCCGTGCTCCATACATGCCTGGAATCTATAAACAAATTTTCATCATGTACTGTATACCTAATAACCCACTGCATCTCTTCCAACAAAACAACATTCAACTTACCGGTTTATAAAAATGACTGGTTAAGTGTATAGAAAAAAATAGGACAGGCAGCTCACCTAATCGTAGTAAGAAAAAAAAAAAAGGAAAAAAATCAGGGAAGCTCAAAATACGTAAGTTGACCATTTTCGCTCCAGAGTTATCAAGTTAGTACACGATAGATTGCATTGTCTGACACTATATCGTAAATGAAACCTGACTATGAACAGAAAAAGCTAGTCTTTTACATAGTTAAGATCACTATTAACTTTGTGTGTGTGTGTGTGTGTGTGTGTGTGTGTGTGTGTGTGTGTGTGTGTGTGTGTGTGTGTGTGTGTGTGTCCTCCGCCATTACCATTGCCACTACCAGCAGCAATAATGATAATGCGGCTATTTTCACTATCTTGAATCCCTATCACTGTCACAATATGCACTTCCACCTCACACTGTGTGTGTGTGTGTGTGTGTGTGTGTGTGTGTGTGTGTGTGTGTGTGTGTGTGTGTGTGTGTGTGTGTGTGTGTGTGTGTGTGTGTGTGTGTGTGTGTGTGTGTGTGTGTGTGTGTGTGTGTGTGTGTGTGTGTGTGTGTGTGTGTGTGTGTGTGTGTGTGTGTGTGTGTGTGTGTGTGTGTGTGTGTGTGTGTGTGTGTGTGTGTGTGTGTGTGTGTGTGTGTGTGTGTGTGTGTGTGTGTGTGTGAGAGATAGGATAGGGTGTGACGGTTTTAAGAAGTCCTCGACTAGCGTGGTGACTAAGGCGGTGTCAACACGGTCATATCTCATTCTCTGCGGGGGTTTGTTGGCGTGGTGGCGTGCACGTATTTGTTTTTAGCGCGCGTGCTTTTGTGCACATTCACATGGTTTGTGCTTTTCATTTCCCTCCTCGCCGGCAATTCAAGTGTTGTGGTCAGCGGCGTAGCTGGTGAACTTCCTAGAATCAATATCTCTGAGTTATCTTCGTGCGGGGAGGTAGCACGTGCTGTTTCTACGTTTTCTTTAAGGAGGGTCGGCTTGAGAACTTCCTACTCAGCGATGTGGTTCTTCTGAGATCTATATATTCTAATTACTGCTTCGTAACATGAGCATCTTGATCTTTGCTATCATGAGAGCTAACTTTTCTTCCACGATCTACTTACGCATTTCATACCAAGGTCCAGGATTTGTTAAGGTCAGGTCAACACTACACCTAGCATCACCGTCACAGGAACATCGTGAGGCGAGGTAGAGATAAGCCAATCCATCAGATTTTTCACACCATTTCCAGCCAGCACGGAGAGAGTCTGAGCGCGCTGAGTGATTCCTGGAAACACGACTTCAATCGTTCGCTTGACGAGGGACAGGAAATGGGCAAAGAAGTCTAAAAAGAATTACACGATTTTTGTCTGTCTTTCTGCTCTCTCTCTCTCTCTCTCTCTCTCTCTCTCTCTCTCTCTCTCTCTCTCTCTCTCTCATACATTCACCCGAATGGATCATACACTCTGACCATTTATTAGTAGTTATACGTGTGTGTGTGTGTGTGTGTGTGTGTGTGTGTGTGTGTGTGTGTGTGTGTGTGTGTGTGTGTGTGTGTGTGTGTGTGTGTGTGTGTGTGTGAACATCTATCATCTGTTTGCATAATCAATAGCCAGGCACGCATTTAGAAAAAGAGAAAAATACTATAAATAACGTACAATTAACCAGTTTTCCGACTCATATGCTGTGGCTGAACACAATCAGGAAGAGAGAAACCCAGGAGAGTGAGGCGAATAAAGAAACTTACTCTTATCTAGGAAATGTTTACTTCCTGCAGAAGCAAACTTTCGGCGGAGGGGAACGGCTGGCCGAGCACCAAGCCGAGCGAACTATTTCAGGCACCCTTAGCGAGAAACCGAGTAGAATGTTGGGGGTTTACGCCGGGAACACAAAGTTTTGCTGCTTCTGTGATTCTGTTTATTTACACTCACGCGCACAGACACGATCTCTCTCTCTCTCTCTCTCTCTCTCTCTCTCTCTCTCTCTCTCTCTCTCTTGGAAAACCAATATGAATTAATATCTACCTAGAAGTGTGTATGTGTGTGTGTGTGTGTGTGTGTGTGTGTGTGTGTGTGTGTGTGTGTGTGTGTGTGTGTGTGTGTGTGTGTGTGTGTGCGTATGCACGTGCATGCCAGCACCTGTGACTTATTGAAGAAAACCAAGAGAGGAGAAATAAAAAAAAAAGATGAGTGGAGCCTAATAAGCTCCTTTCTAATTCTCTTTTCTACGTACTCGCTCTCTTTCCTTGCTCACCTTCCCTGCCTCCTCCTACCGTCCTCCTTCCCTGCTGCCTTCTGACTGTTTACCTTTGAGCCCATCTGGAGAACGTAAATCATCACACCACTACGCCTTGCTTGTTTTGGTTCCTCATTTCGAAATCACAAGGAAGAGCAGGACGAGAGGAGCTGGGAGGAGGAAGAGCAGAAGGTGAGAAGGATAAAGAAGAGAAGCAGGTAGATGACAAAGTGGCTGGAAAGGAGGGCAGGAAGTATAAGGAGGAGAGAAGGGGTGAAAATGAACGGAGGTATTAAACAAGTAAATGTAGGGAGGGAAAATTCAACAGGTAAACACAGGATATTTTCTGCCGTGTAACGAGTGCACCTGTTCTAATATCATGCAAAGTTTTTCAGGTCACCATTATTAGTGAGAGAACAGGCGAGGGAAAAGTGTGAGAGGGTCAGAGTTGGAGGAGGTGCGGAAGGGGGAGTAAGAAAAACAAATGGAGGTGAAAGACGAAGAGGAGGAGGAGGAGGAGGAGGAGGAGGAGGAGGAGGAGGAGGAGGAGGAGGAGGAAAAAAGTGCTGTAATAAGAAAAAAAACGGAGGAAGAAGAAAGGAGGACGGGAGGAAAAAATGGAAATTAAAAGAAGGATGAAAGAGAAAAAAAAGAGTGGAAAAATGGAATGAAAGTGAGATAATGACGAAGGAACGATAAGAAGAAAGCAAGGACAAGGAAGAGGAGGAGGAGGAGAAAGAGGAAAAAGAGAAAAGCCATTAAAGAGAAAATGGATAATTACAGCCGATGTTGTTGTTGAAAAAAAGAAAAAAAAAAGATAGAAAGAAAGACCAAGAGAAAATTTAGGTTTGGAAATTGCAAAGGAGGTCACAAGAAATTAGAGATTCTTCCTTTTTTACAGAACACACACACACACACACACACACACTCTCTCTCTCTCTCTCTCTCTCTCTCTCTCTCTCTCTCTCTCTCTCTCTCTCTCTCTCTCTCGTTACAAACTTCCCCATCTCAATCACTCTCATTGTGTTCCACTAATTGCCTTCATCGACTTCCCCGTCAACTTTGCCCTTGATGTGTTGGGCTTCTGCTGCTGCTCTGTGCCTATTTGTTTCCGCGAAGTATTAATTATTCTTTATCCACGTAGTTTTTCACACTTTCACCAAATAGTACTGAATTTTTTTGTCCTAGTCGATTAGCATTGATAGTCCCGAGAAACATGTTGTCTTCCATCTTGCTCTTCTATTTGTCCTCCCTCTTACAATTTTCCCAGCAGAAGTTTCCTTACCGGTTTGCTTTGACAGAGATCCGTTTTGCTTCTTTCCGCTGTCAGGTTAGGTCAGGGAACACAAAGGAATACAAGTAAAGAATGAGTAGCAATCTTTTTTTTTTTTTAAGGAGGCTAACTAATGATAAAACACAATAGGTAAAATAGTATACCTCATGAAAATGAAGTATATTACCATTGAAAACAAATAAAAGAGAGAGAGAGAGAGAGAGAGAGAGAGAGAGAGAGAGAGAGAGAGAGAGAGAGAGAGAGAGAGAGAGAGAGAGAGAGAGAGAGAGAGAGTTCTATTCATAAGTTTCTCTGAAATAGGATGCTAGGAGACAATACAAGAACCTTCTCAGAAACTTTAGAATCAACAGAGGGTGCAAACAATACGAAGAATTATCTCATATGCCAGCACCTTATCATGTCTGTATTAGAAGTTCTCTCTCTCTCTCTCTCTCTCTCTCTCTCTCTCTCTCTGGAATTTGGAATAGATTCAGGAAGACAACAAAATAAAAGAACATAAAAAAAGAATTGGAATTGTAACGTCAGGTTCTTGAGAAGGAGGAGGAGGAGGAGGAGGAGGAGGAGGAGGAGGAGGAGGAGGAGGAGGAGGAGGAGGAGGAGGAGGAGGAGGAAAGTAGAGTTTTAATAGTTAAAGAAGAAAAGAAGAAGAAAAAAAGAAGAAAAGAAAAAGAACAAAAAAAGAAAAGAAAAAGAAAAAGTAAAGGAAAGAAAAAGAAAAAGAAGAAAAACGAAGAAGAGGTATAGCAAAAACAATAACAACAACAATATGAAAGAGGTAATGAAACAGATGAATGTGTAGACAGGGAGAGCAGGAAGACGAGCAGGAGGAAGAAGAGTAAGATGAGGAAGAGGAGGAAGAGGAGGAGGAGGAGGAGGAGGAGGAGGAGGAGGAGGAGGAGGAGGAGGAGGAGGAGGAGGAGGAAGAGAATGAATCAGAGGTAGGAAATGCAAGAGGTAACAGCGGCAGAATTTTAAGGCCATAAAGTGATGTTTTGAGAAAGAAACACTTGCCACCACTTATATGTCTTACAATTTCATGCTCTATCGACTGAAGTCTTGGCAATGTTACACCTTTCGCACCGTCTGCCTTTGCCTCCTGACCGACCTTCTCCTCTCTCTCTCTCTCTCTCTCTCTCTCTCTCTCTCTCTCTCTCTTCCTTGTTTTGGTGTTTCTTAGTATTTCATCACCTTGAGTTACGTACGTTTAGGTTTATATTTTTTCCCACGTTTCTTACAAGTCATTACATTCCACTAACTCAGGGGGTCTCATCCTTTTTCTCGTTAAGAACCCTCTGAGTTATAAGACCATCTACTCGAACCCCCAGTAATTTGACATCGAACAGAATATAAATTTAGTGACTGACATTAACTCAATAGGCAAAGGTATTCTGCAAAGGATGTAGCATTAAATCAGCCATCTAAGTACCCCTAGAAATCTTCTTGTGAATCCCAGATTGAGAACCCCTGCTCTAACTATTTATCCTTCATCTTGAGTAGTAGTAGTAGTAGTAGTAGAATAAATATACCGCATCCATTAACATTTTTCCAGAGAAGTGACAAAGACAAATTAAGAAAGATTATAGAAACTTGACGACAAAGAAGAAGAGGAAACAGAAGCTAAAAGTTTATATTGGAACCCCACACGTCAGGAGGAAGTGATCTCTCTCATTTTCCTCTTCCTCTTCCTCTTCCTCCTCCTTCTTCTCCTCCTCCTTGAAGAACCACCATCGAAAAGATCAAGTAGAAGAAAAAAAAGTACAAGAAGAAGAAGAAGAAGAAGAAGAAGAAGAAAAAGAAGAAGTAGAAGACGAAAAAGAAGAAGAGCAAGAAGAAGAAGAAGAAGAAGAAGAAGAAGAAGAAGAAGAAGAAGAAGAAGAAGAAGAAGAAGAAGAAGACGACGCCGACGACGACGACGACGACGAAGAAGAAGAAGAAGAAGAAGAAGAAGAAGAAGAAGAAGAAGAAGAAGAAAATGAAGAAGAAGAAGAAGACGAAGACGAAGGGAATAAAAGACATGCCATTTTCCAAGTTCTCTCATGACTTTTTGATTGAAATTCCACGAAAAATTCCTGCCATTGTGATGAAGTCAGCTGCAAAAGTCACCACCTTCCCCTCCGTTTCCTTTATCCTCCTCCACGCAAACCTTCATTTACTTGTCAATCTTTACCTTTTGTCCTCCTTCAGTGCGTCGGTCATATTTTTTTTTCCTTTTCCTTTGCCTCATGTATATTCATTTTGATTATTCTTTACGTTATTTAATATTATTGGTAGAATAATCACCAAAAAAACACAGGTTACCAACACACAAACTTTTCATCTCCATGACGCCAAAATCATGAGAAAACTACCACCTTAATATTAATGGCAACCATCACGTATGCTCTTCCACATGTACTTATATTTCAGAAGTGTATATTCATTTTCTTAACCTCTTCAATACTGGGACACATTTTTACCTTGAGATTTGTGTACTGTTAGACCATTTTATTAACATTAGGAAAATTCTTTGGGATCAGAAGATTAATGGCCAGAGTCTTCACTGGTTTAATCCTCACATATGCTACTGAAACTGTTTAAATCACTAAACAGTAAGCAGAAGGAATATGGAAACGCGTCGTGGTTCTGAAGTGCTTAATGACAAACATCACTTGTGCTCCTCTACATGAACTGTACGTAAATTTCAGAAGTGTATATTCATTTTCTTTAGGCAGAGAGAAACATTCAATACTGCTTGGCCTTCCCTTTCTGGCCAGAAGGTCCAAACATCCCTAGCCTTTCATCCTCTAGAAACCCGGATTTAAAGACACTCCCTGGACAGTTTAGTCTCCCATCACTCTACCCAATGACTCTCCATGCCTTGCGAGAGAGAGAGAGAGAGAGAGAGAGAGAGAGAGAGAGAGAGAGAGAGAGAGAGAGAGAGAGAGAGAGCACTGGTAGGGAAAATAAAAAGAACGTTGGCAAAGACGAGCAGAGGAAAACATCGTAGAAATAATAAATATTCTTTAGTGCGAACAAGTGGAAACAGCGGAGAGCGAGAGGAAGGTGAGGGACGGGAGGGGAGAGGAGGGAGAGGGGAGAGCAGGAGGTGGAAGAAGAAAGGAGAAGTGAGTGTGAACGTGAGTGAGGAGAATGTTTCTATGCAAGTGAGCGAAACTGCAAGAATTGTCTAGAGAAGAGAGCAGGTGGCTGGGTGGGTGTCTGATGAAGAACTGCGTTGGAGAGAGAGAGAGGAAGAGAGATACAGATTAGAGGGGAATGGGGGTAGGGGAATGCATGAGGCCTTCACGTTGTGGTGTGTGGGAGGTGACGCGATGATGAAGTAACATGGCGGCGAGAGATAAAGTGAGAAGGGGAGTAGGGTGGGAAGTAGGGGAAGTATGGGGCGGGGAGTGCAGCCAGATAAGTGTGTAAGGGGAGCGCAGCAGCATCTGGCGAACACCGGTTTTTGGGAAGTGGAGTGACCAGGTCATCGCGAGGGGAGGGAAGGAAGTACAGAGTGAGGGTGGCAGGAGAGGACAGAGAAACAAGAAACGAGGGAAGCGAAGGGCAGAGAGAGAGAGAGAGAGAGAGAGAGAGAGAGAGAGAGAGAGAGAGAGAGAGAGAGAGAGAGAGAGAGAGACAAGGGTTGCGAGGCCAAACGAGGGAGTGAGGGGAGGAAGAATAAGAGAAGATGAAGTGTGGAGAGGGGTTCAGAGGGGAGAAGGGCAGGGAGGAAGGGCTCGAGTTGGCACGAGGCTAGGGTTCGGGCAGGGCAGGGCCAGGGTTGGGCGGGGCCGAGTGGCGATTTTCAGTAGCTGTGGAGACGTTGGTTGAGATACACACGAGTTGATTCTCTCCACCATCACAGCAACCACCTGATAGCGCGATGAACGCTTCCCGCACCGCCAGTTCGCTGCTTCTGCCCCCGAGCTGCCTCTGGCCGTGACTAACGCTGCGCTTTGGTTTAGCTTCCGAGGTGTGTTTTGTGTCATTTGAGGTGACTGTGACATTCTCTTATGATGCATGAGAGCAGCAGAGAGAGCCAGAGCGAGAGGTAAAAGTGGACTCTCTCACGAGGACTGAACATTGCTTCTCCCGCAAGTGTTGTTAAATTAAGAGACGCTCAATTTGTTGGTGAAAAGAGATCGAGGCGTACTCAAGACAGAGCAGCTTTATGCTGTGTTGAACCTGTGCCTGACGAGTGAACTAGGATCCCCTGTTCTGTTTCACGACACCACCCTGTGTATGTCTGAATGCCCGAGTGGTCTGTGTCAATAGAGTGCAGCGAGTACCACGAGGAAAGCTTCACCGTCACCGCCACCATGGTGCTGCACACTGTCAGAGACGAAGAGCAGGAGGAGTCCCTCCAGGAGAAGGTGATGAAGAAGAAGTACTACTGCAAAAATAACAAGAAGAAGAAGCAGCCTCCCTTCTCCGACTGTGACACCTTTAAGTTCAGCGACTATGACTGCATCGGCTTCGACTTGGACAATACCATTTGCCGCTACAAGGTGGGCGAGATCATGCGTCTCGAGTATGACCTCATCGCAAACTACATGGTGAACCGGTATGGCTACGAGCCCGAGCTGCTGCTGCCTCTCGACGATGATATTGACTTCCTGCAGAAAGGCCTTCTTCTGGATATCAAGAGGGGCAACTTCCTCAAGTGCTCGCCGACAGGATGCATCCTGCGCGCCACGCACGGCACGCGGCCAATGTTTGACGACGATATTGTTGCAGTCTATGGGAAGGAGCGTGTGTGGGAGCCAGTGATCGACTTCATGAGAACGCTCAATGATCACCCAGTCAACGGCAAGACTCCTGTGCTGCGCTCCTTCAAAGATTACTTCGACATGCCTGCCGCTGTGGCGATGGCCAGGGCAGTGGACGCGCAGGACAACACAGAAGGAGGCCCTGCAGAGGAGTATGACATCTGGCCGGACGTGCACGTCGCCATGTGCAACATGTATCGGCGAGAACACTTTCGCAAAGATGAAGGTGGCTTCTTCCCTGAAGTCAGATACCATCCCGAGAAGTACATCTACGAGGCTAGCGACAGGCTGAAGCGGTGGCTCAAAGCCATCAATGAACACACGTACACGGCCCTTATCTCAGGTTCCAGCATCGATTACGCCTCACACATCGCCCGCTACGTGCTCGGCCCAGACTGGCGTGAATATTTTGACATAATGATCTGCACTGCAAAGAAGCCCGGCTTCTTCACCATGGATCGCCCGTTCCGCTACCTGGTGGGGCCCGATGACGGCGATGTCGTTCCCACCCACAAGCTGCGCATTGACGGGACCTACTCTGGCGGCAACTGGCGAGACCTGCAGGAACTCATCAAGCAGGAGACAGGCCTGGACCATCCACACTGCCTCTATGTGGGTGACCACCTGGCGCAGGACGTGTTGACGCCGGACAAGGAAGGCGTGGACACGGTGGCCATCGTGGAGGAGCTAGCGGCCGAGGGCATGGTTGGAGACAGGATGGAACACGACGCCGGCTCTGACTTGATGAGCACCTACTGGGGATCCTTCTTCGCTACAGACGACGACAAAAGTGTCCTGGGCGTGGATCGCATCAACACCCTGTACGCCAGCGTCCCGCTCAAGCACTCCCGCATCGCAGTGCCGTCCCTCGAGGTGGTGGCGAGATTCCCAATCAGGCACCAGTACGAGGCCTTCAGTCAACAAACTTCGGGCTTCTTCCCTGGCGATCCCGTCATCCTTCACTTCTAGTGTGTGTGTGTGTGTGTGTGTGTGTGTGTGTGTGTGTGTGTGTGTGTGTGTGTGTGTGTGTGTGTGTGTGTGTGTGTGTGTGTGTGTGTGTGACGGTGCTGACCCTTGCGATTAACCCAAATGTGGTTAACTCGAGTGCGAATTTTGTGTGTGTGTGTGTGTGTGTGTGTGTGTGTGTGTGTGTGTGTGTGTGTGTGTGTGTGTGTGTGTGTGTGTGTGTGTGTGTGTGCCCATAGCCACACTCTGATGATGTGCGTTCCTCTTGGAGCTGCGCCACCTCTACATCTGCCGTCGCTCTGTTTTTGTCGCCCCACAACTGGCCGCAACTCACGAAAAAAAAAAGGTCATGGCTCACACTTGCTCTATCTCTCTCTCTACGGCCTCCCTCGTCCCCTCACCGACCCTCGGGCCCTTCTTTGGCGCTCGTCCAAAAGCTATAAAAAACAAGCACCTCGGTCTTACCTGTGACGCCTCCACCTCCAGCCTTCGGGTAAAGCTTACGAGACGCCTCAAGTATTGCCGGGAGGTGGATGACGGTGGTTCCAGACGAGGGTTGAGGGGACAGGTGGCGTGCAAGTGGTTGGCGCGGAGCATGTGAGTAACGCGAGCACCTGCAATGCTGCGAGGCGCGGAGTGAGAGGTCTTGAACACAAAATCAGTAGTCATGCTCTTCATGGCTCAGTGCAATACTTTACACAAGTGTAAAACGACTATTTAGGTTATATTAACCGATTTTACTTTTTGTTGTTGGTAGTTATTAGTTTACAATAAGGAGGAGGAGGAGGAGAAGGAGGAGGAAGAAGAGGAAGAGGAAGAGGAAGAGGAAGAGAAGGAGGAGGAGGAGGAGGAGGAGGAGGAGGAGGAGGAGGAGGAGGAGGAGGAGGAGGAGGAGGAGGAGGAAAAGCTTTGAGCTGCCATTTTTCTGGTAAAAGATGGAACGAATGTCAGGCACATTTGTTCTCACTCTAATTCGGACCGACGTTCACTATTTATCACCTTCCTAATAGAAAAAAGCATTACGTGACAATAAAAATAAACGAAAATAAAACGAAGAAAAATAGTAACCCGTATTCTGGTCTTTGAGGTGTTCGCGTCAGTCCTAAATGAGCCAGAGAAGACTATTTTGTTATACGGCCATTTCAGCAACACAGCGCGACACACACACACACACACACACACACACACACACACACACACACACACACACACACACACACACACACACACACACACACACACACAGGGAAACCAAAACCATTAAAACACTAATTCATCAAGGTCCTAATGACGCACTGCACAACACACACTGAGCCCTCCCACGCTGTGTTGCTGGACTGAATGAAACTCGTGCAAAGTTTTTTTCTATAAATATTATGAGCTGGTACATATATAAGGGAAAAACGTATCCATGAATACATTCAACTGTGTATGTGAGCCTTTGTTTTTC
>NC_059304.1:13693892-13698892 GCF_017591435.1 Portunus trituberculatus
CGCCTCATCTGCATGTACATTCCATATTTTATTCTAAGCACTTTCGCAAAATGAAAGAGTTCTGTCAGGTCATAAACATTCAAATGCGATTCAAGTTGTCCAGGAAATAAGACATTTTCAGAAATAAGTAGCTTTTTTTCCATCTTTTCCTGCACCAACTCAGTGAAATGTTTGAGTATTTTGAATAAGAGGAAGCAGAGCAGAGCGGCACGGAGCAATCAAAATAATGCAGAAACCATGGAGCACTAATAATAACCCTCCTGGCAATAAAGACTGTGACTCTGCTAGCGACACTTTCAGCAAACAACACTCTGGCGACATGGGCGATGAGGATGTGAGTATCAGGATGTCAAGTAAATCTTTTCCATTACACTCAATCTCCGAGAAGCAATCATTCGTACCAACTTCAGAATACGTACTGTGATTCATAATTCCCTCTCAGCAAAAGTCATCAAGAAATGGATGTTTAATTGTAGCTGGTACTTCTGCTCGTACTTTTCATTCTACTTATAAATATGAACTGCTTCCCTGTTGGTTAAGAATTTTTTATTTTCATTATATACGCTGTACCTGAATAAAAATGTCCATGTAACTAATGTAACTTTTAATCAAACTCTCTCTCTCTCTCTCTCTCTCTCTCTCTCTCTCTCTCTCTCTCTCTCTCTCTCTCTCTCTCTCTCTGGATGTCCTTGTATAGTCTGAATGTTTCTCTTTCCTTTCATTCATCACTCATGTTCAAATTCTTAAGGTCTTTTACCAGTCTATGAAAACTCGTATCCCTTTCCTTCTTCCATTCATTTCATTCTATCAGGATCTCTGTCGGGGTTATAAAAGTGTTTTTCTTTCTCCGTCTTCCAATCATCTTTCCTGCTTCCCTGTATTCCGTTTGTCCGTTCGGCCTTTACTTTCCTCTTCCATTTGTCTCTCCTCTCTCTTTGCTTCCTAATCCCTATCTTTTCTTTTTTCACTTTTCTCCATCCATTGAAACTTGTTCCCCTTATCCTCTTCCTCTAATCCCTTCGTCTTTCCGTCTTCTATACTCCCTAACCTAATCTCTTTCGTCCCCTCTTCAACGATGGCTCTACATTTTCTCCTCTGCTTTCTTCTCTAACACTTTCCTCCTCTTTCCATTTTTTTTTGTCTATTCCCTTGGCTCGTGTCTTTCATTATCCCTCCATTCTCCTTAATCCGACTCCCCATTCTGTTCCTGCTCCCTCGTTACATCTCCACAGAATTCATCACTCCTCTTCCCATTTTCCATCTTCTCTTTCATGTTTTCATTAGCCGCAACTCTATCTCCCTTTCAAAATGCCTAGCTGTTATTTCTTATTTATTTCTTATACAATATGGGTTTTTCACGGGAATTTCCGAGATAAAAGAGACATCCTATCTGAAAGTCCACCCGTTAGACAACCGAGAAAGGAAGCTCTACCTACACTCCGACCGTGGCTAGGATTCGAACCCGTGCTCTTGGACACAGATACCTCGACCCCCAAAGCGCGTGTGGTTCCATTGTACCAGTAATAAAGAGAAAGTCAGTGTAGAGGTTGGGTTTCCTTTATTGGGACTGAACAGACGGCACTGGGAGGAAGGGTGATGAGGGATGGAGAGTGACGAGGGGCGGTCAAGGCGGGGTATTGATGGAGGCTGGCAAGGAACACTGAGGGCGGTGTGATGGGGGAGACATGAGGTGACAATCTATTTTCAGTTCGCCGGGTTAAACTAGTATTGTGTTTTTGCGTAACTGTAAGAGTGATCGCACGTGATTCAGATGGTGTGAGGTTAACTGTGACATAGAGCAAAAGGTAGGTTATCGTTCAGCACGTGAGGCATACGCGCACACACACACGCACACACACACACACACACACACACACACACACACACACACACACACACACACACACACACACACACACACACACACACACACACACACACACACACGGTCCAAGAATAGAGAAACAAGAACAAAAAACACATCAAAGTGACGTTGAATGATTGTAGGATAAACGATCGGAAAATCAAGTGTTATGGCATTGAAAGAGTGAGTCACAGAGGAGGACGAACAGTTAAAAGTGTCTCTCTCTCTCTCTCTCTCTCTCTCTCTCTCTCTCTCTCTCTCTCTCTCTCTCTCTCACAAATAAGAAATCAAGAAGAAACAAGAAATAACAAAACTAAACATGGGCGTGAATGACATCAAGTTCTACATTACTTTAAGGCAAAAATTAATATTAAGCACTAGATTTGCTCAATGCCTCTAATTACCAAGAGCAAACACGGCTTGAGAGAGAGAGAGAGAGAGAGAGAGAGAGAGAGAGATCAAAAGGATGCAGCCTTCAGATGTTACGTGTCACTGCTGGTGTTCACGTGCAGTCTTCACGAACTTTTCCCGTGCCCAACGTTATCAGGTGTGGTCCGCCGCGCCACACGTGCGTCTGTCAGAAGAGAAGTTAATCTAGGGCGACTAATTAAGGGCACACGTGATCGCATTTGTGTAAAGGTGGATGCCAAAGACTGCATGGGATTACTGTGCGTTAAGTTTCGGGATTTAAGGAGGGGAGATACGATTGACGGGCTTATCCAGTGTAATACAGAAGCAGAATTAACAGTACAGGCAGCAGCAACAACACAACAGTAACAATAGCAGCGATAATAAAAGCAACAGCAGCAAAAACAAAAGGAAAAGGAAAAGCAAAATGTGGCAACAATAGCTAAAATACAAAATAAAAATCAAGGAAGGACAGAAACGATGGAGACATATATATATATATATATATATATATATATATATATATATATATATATATATATATATATATATATATATATATATATATATAGAGAGAGAGAGAGAGAGAGAGAGAGAGAGAGAGAGAGAGAGAGAGAGAGAGAGAGAGAGAGAGAGAGAGAGAGAGAGAGAGAGAGAGAGAGAGAGAGAGAGAGAGAGAGAGAGAGAGAGAGAGAGTGAGAGAGGTGTGTGTGTGTGTGTGTGTGTGTGTGTGTGTGTGTGTGTGTGTGTGTGTGTGTGTGTGTGTGTGTTCAAGTTAGCTTCATTAACAGTGAATGACTCCTGTTTATTAAGGTACAAGGTAGTGCATCATCTTGAAAACACACACACACACACACACACACACACACACACACACACACACACACACACACCATCACCACTTGCCACGAAAACTCTACTCTGACGTAAGCTGTTTTCCCTTCCTGGCTGGGCAATATTTTAGGCCACACGCTTTCCTGCCTCGAAGTTTCCCTCATAACAACTTTAATTCACGACCTTGCCAGCGAATTTCATCCATCTTCGTGGGCTCCAGGAAGAGCAAAGGAAAGGCGAAAGAGTGCACCTTTTCCTTCCCCCCTCCTCTCTCTCTCTCTCTCTCTCTCTCTCTCTCTCTCTCTCTCTCTCTCTCTCTCTCTCTCTCATTACCCCCTAAGCTGCTTATAACCTTTTTTCAAGTTTATAATTCAGTATTATAAGTTTTCTTTCTTGTACTTATCATGTAGAGTATCTCTGTATGTTTTTCATTTCTTTCCCTTTTAGGTTACGCATATATTGTCTCTCTCTCTCGGTCTCTCTGCCTGTCTGTCTCTGCCTGTCTCTCTCTCTCTCTCTCTCTCTCTCTCTCTCTCTCTCTCTCTCTCTCTCTCTCTCTCTCTCTCTCTCTCTCTCTCTCTCTCTCTCTCTCTCTGCTTTTTTTTTAATCACTCCATTTTTTTTCCCTCTCTACCTTGCTCTTCTCGTATCTTTGGTAATTTCCTTTGTCAACTTCCACGAATCAATTCAATTACTTGTCATCGTATTAACTGAATTCTAGACAAAGTCTTTTCTCTTTCCTTATCCTCTTCTTTTCCCTCTTTCTGCAGCAGTTAAAAATATTGCCTTTCTTTTTTCCGAACTTTATTTTCCTCTTTCTTATATTGTAAATAAATTGTCTTCGTCCTCTCGCTTCCTGTCATCCTTCTACTCTCTCTCTCGTTTCTCGTTTCTTCTGCTTTCCTACCGTCCTCCAGTCCCTTTTTTCTCTTTTATCTTTTCTTTTCCATCTTCATTCTTCTCCACTATTTCCTATTCTCCCTTTGTCACAACCACTACAAAGCAACCACCATCAACTTCCATACACAACAAATATTCTGGTGGGTCCTCGATGGTCTCTTTCTTGTATCACACTTCCATTTCCTGATCAAACTATATTTCCTGAGATGCAAAGAGCTCGGGATTCTGCATTCAACGAGATGACGACTATAAAACCCCATTCCATCAAGGCGAGGGCTATATATATATATATATATATATATATATATATATATATATATATATATATATTTTTTTTTTTTTTTTTTTTTTTTCATGCGCTGAATCGTGACGCAACACTGCATATTCATGTTGATGAATCTTGTAATGCTACTCTTTTCTTTAGTTTTGATAATGAATCAAGATCAAAGTTTCTGCATTTTTACATTCTGGCCTGTAGCGCCTGTAGGTAACACGATGAGTATTGGAAGCGCTGTTAAGACTCCACCAAATATTGGCACAGACAATTTTATTTATAGTGGTACTCATATTAGGACCCATATCACAACCCAAGCGCATCTTTGGTGTAACCACCTAGAACCTGGGTATCATGGTAACATGTAGGTAACTTTAAACCACTTGACAAATGGCAAAGATTCAAGGCCGTACTTGGTGGGATTTAAATCTACGCGTGGAAGTCTGCCCGATCTCCAAGCTCACCACCTTATCCACTACGCCATGTTCAAAAGATGGGAACGAGACGGGACCAACTGGAAAACAAGACGGAACCAACAGGAAAACAAATAAAACAACACTAAATTAAAGGTCTAGGGTTGATGTAATAAAAAAAAAAATCTATAATAGTTTTGACCTTTATGGAAATATTAACATAATACAAAATGGAAGCGAAATTTAGTTATAGTAAAATGGAGAAAGAGAAAGAAGCAACAGGAAACACAAAGTAAAAGAGAAAACA
>NC_059304.1:13706392-13708892 GCF_017591435.1 Portunus trituberculatus
TGCTGTGATTGGATTAATGTTTTGAATCATTGGTGAAGAGATCAGTGATAAGGAAAATATAACGATGCTAACTACAAATATCATCATTAACAGCAGCAAAAAAAAAAAAAATAACAGCAAGAGACGGAGACTGTATAAATCCATACGAGGAAATTAAACATTGAATGCCAATAATCAAACACGTCAATTGACAATGGAAAGCTAGGTACAAAAAGACTCCTAATTGCACACTGACAGCGACACACACACACACACACACACACACACACACACACACACACACACACACGGCGGCCAATCAATCAATGGAAATGTCTGCCTGCGATGGGGCGGAACCCAGTCAATGCCTCGGAGAATAAGCGAAAAAAAAGAGAGAAAAAGAAAGAAAGTTGACCTCGCTGAGTTAATTCACGTACCGGTTCAGGCTCTCAATAATTCAGGCTCCACATAACCCTGGCAGCTTGATGACCTCCACGCTATCACAAGCAGGGGAGTGAGTGCATGAGGTTCGAAAAAACGTTTACACCAGTTTTGTCCCTGTCAGTCGCAGTGGTGTGACAGAATAGTGTGCATATATGACGCACCACACATTTCACTGCCATTGCCTTGTCTGCTGGCTATAATCTGTATGTTGTTGTTGTCTGTATGTATGTTGTTGTCCTTGTTGTTGTTGTTGCTATTACTATTATTAACTTTATCATTACTGTTGTTGTTAACATTGTTCTCTTTGGTGTTGTTACTGTTGTTGCTATCACTGCTTTAGGGTCAGAATGTCGAGTATTATATTATTATTATTATTATTGTTATTGTTATTATTATTATTATTATTATTATTATTATTATTATTAGTAGTAGTAGTAGTAGTAGTAGTAGTAGTAGTAGTAGTAACAACAGTAACACTATCATAAAATCATTCGTTATATTTTTACTTATTTACATAATTTATTAACATTTTCGCCATCACTGAGTGCGTTTCCAAGTCTCAAGTGACCTTCAGCTATAAAACGCGCCACTCCACATTTTTTTTTTTTTTTTTTTACATGAATTTCCCAGGAGTAAGTTTTGAAACGTGGGGCTTCTAGTGACACTCAGGCTCGCTTCCCACCAAAATATACACCAACGATTATTCATGATGTCTGCAAAGTTTTTTTCTTCAATACTGCAGCTGAGAGAATGACAAATATGCAAATAACCAGTGGGAGGACGAGAGGAAGAGTGAAAAATGAATGAAGAAAGAAAACAAAAAATCAAGGAAAAAGAAAAAAAGGAAAGACAGCAGCAGAAAGAGAAGACGATATAAAACAATTGAAAACCAGGACACAGAGAAGAGGAGTCAAGAGAGGAATCTAAGAACCCATTTGACTAAGAACACCACTATCGGCAGTATTCTGAAATCTTTTGCTCTATCACATCAACTATGCATTTGCGAAGGCCACAGATATGATAAACTGGATTCTAAAGTGCATTTCTCTTATTAATAACGTATAAACCATGTTAATCTGTCACTATAGAGTCCAAAAACACTGAAAACCGTGAAAATTAACTTGCGCCTTTATAAAATAGTGGAGGTGTTATGGAGGTGTTTTGCAAAGGCCACAGAGATGATAAACTAGATTCTAAAGAGCATTTATCCAACTAATAACGTAGAAATCTTGTTAATCTGTCACTAGAGCCTCCAAAAACACTGGAAACCGTGACATTCCAACTGGTACCTTTGTAAGATAGTAGATGTGTGATTGAAGTGTTTCATTATATTGCCCTACTTCGATTCTGCGTGGTGGGAGCGAACCAGCTACAGACGGTTTGGTTGATGCCAACCATCACCCCGTATCTGGCCGTCCCCTGGGTCACTACCTCCACACACACAGCGGTTATGTAATTATGACTCATTGCTTATTATTGCGGTTATACGATTGGCAGACTCAAGAGCATCACAGCTGTCGCTCCTCTTACTGTTAACTGATGGTGATGGGAATGGAAATGGTAGGTGGTGGTGGTAGTGCGTAGTCATGGTGATGGTGATGGTGATAATAGTAGTAGTAGTAGTAGTAGTAGTAGTAGTAGTAGTAGTAGTAGTAGTAGTAGTAGTAGTAGTACTACTACTACTACTACTACTACTACTACTACTACTACTACTAATAATAATAATAATAATAATAATAATAATAATAATAGATAATAATAATAACAATAATAATAATAATAATCAGGAGAATGATCCCATTAATAACAACAACAAAAATCTGCTTGCTGGATACAACTACGAGCTAATTAAGAATAAATTGATAGAGTAAATACATAATCAAAACGATGAAAAAAATCAATACAATGGAAGAATATAAAGAAAAGTGTTCTAATATAAACATACAAGCTCTCTCTCTCTCTCTCTCTCTCTCTCTCTCTCTCTCTCTCTCTCTCTCTCTCTCTCTCTCTCTCTCTCTTGCCTATCCCTTTTAACACCTTTCCTTCCTTCTCCTTCTCCTTCTCCATCTTCCCTTAA
>NC_059304.1:13711392-13716392 GCF_017591435.1 Portunus trituberculatus
GCAGTAGCAGTAGTAGTAGTAGTAGTAGTAGTAGTAGTAGTAGTAGTAGTAGTAGTAGTAGTAGTAGTAGTAGTACACGGAGGTGGTGGTAAGGGTGGTGGTAACAGCTCGTAGTAATGTAGATGGGAGCAGTGGAGGCATCGGCATTGGCAGTGATGCAATGATAACAGCGTCAAGGAGTTGAGAGACACACACACTGGTCACTGGGAGGATGAGAATAGGCGGTTAAATGTAAAGGTGTGAGTGTTGAAGTTAATTATACAGTCAGGAGTGAGAGTGAGTGAACGCTGCTAGTGATGAAACAAAACGTGTGTGTGTGTGTGTGTGTGTGTGTGTGTGTGTGTGTGTGTGTGTGTGTGTGTGTGTGTGTGTGTGTGTGTGTGTGTGTGTGTGTGTGTGTGTTGGAAACGGAAGACAGTGCCAGTATCAGCACAAGGCATGGCACCCTCCTCACCCGTGCCACTCATCCTTCACCCCTCACACCTTATATTCGCCCCTCGCCTTCACCTGGCATTCCCCTCGTTCCCTCACCTCACCTGTTCCCTCCCTTACCCTCTCCCACCGACCGACCCATGGCACTAAGTCACCCCCTCTCCCTAGACCACTTTGGCACTGTGCCCACCTCACGTGCCCGCCACAAAAGGCACTCCCAGACTCACCTCAAACAATCGCCCTTGTGAAAACTGGTTCTAAGACTCAAATTAAACCATAGAAACTATCTTCTGTTTTTCCCTCTACTTCCCTTTCCTTCTCTACTTTCGTCTCTGCTTCCTTCGAAAAGTCCTTATCTTCTTTTCTCCCTCTCTGGCTTCTCCTCCGTCTTATAACTGTATATTAAAGCAGTACAGTTAAGTAAACTTGGATTCACTTATCGCCTGTCTAAGGTACGAGCACCTCCACATTAAGGTTGCTCTGGGAGTGTTAGAGCGGCAGCCAAGGTGTGGGAGAGGTGTATGACGGACCGAACCTGTAGGTGTTTAATTGGTGTGGTGATCGCACTAAAGGAGTGCTTACGGGAGTGTGTGTGTGTGTGTGTGTGTGTGTGTGTGTGTGTGTGTGTGTGTGTGTGTGTGTGTGTGTGTGTGTGTGTGTGAGTACGAAAGGGATTCTATAGTGAAGTGAGCTATTGGATTTTAAGTTTCGTTTGTTTTGAAATGATTTTTTAATTATGGTGTGTGTGTGTGTGTGTGTGTGTGTGTGTGTGTGTGTGTGTGTGTGTGTGTGTGTGTGTGTGTGTGTGTGTAGAATGAGGGGTTTGTGTGTACGTGTGTTCGTGTGGCTGAGTATTTAGTAAACTTTTAATTCGTGGTCTGATTAAATGTTCTGCCCAGCATCGATGCAGAAACACTTGAAATCTGCTCCAAATGAAGTCGTGTGTCTGGCTGTCATCAGCATGCATTCGATAGATAGACTAAATTTGAAAGTCAAACACTTATGCAATATTGGATTACGTCACGTCACGTGATGAAAGTGATGCATGTTTATTGGCTGCTGCTGCTGCTGCTGCTGCTGTTGCAATCACTTCTTGCACCGCAACGCTGCTGATTTGCCTACATGTTTTGGATTTGTACATTTATTTCATCTGCTATTCCCCTTTTTTGTAGATTGACGATATTGAATTAAAGTAATAATAACAATGATATTAATAATAATAATAATAATAATAATAATAATAATAATAATAATAATAATAATAATAATAATAATAATAATAATAATAATAATAATAATAATAATAATAATAATAATAATAATAATAATAATAATAATAATAATAATAATAATAATCAGGATTACTATTGCTAATACATTGCTGCTACAATTAATCTTTCCACCATTTCTTTATAAAAGATCACTCTCTTTAAACATTTTAATTCTGAGAGCAAAATAAACAAACATAAGGAAATATCTTTCCTTATAAGAAGTTATTCAAAGACAAACAACCAGCATTAGTAGTAAATATTTCATTACTTATCGCATTTATATAAAAACAAAACAATAACTCTAAGTATTAAAAAAAATAAATAAATAAATAAAAAGGCATGACCAAAACTAGAAAGATTTCATTCTCACCTTAAGATTTTAATCTGAACCAATAATGTTATTAAAGACAGTTTCACTAATCACTTTCATATTCCACTCTGAAATACGAGTATGTACTCTTTTCCCAAATGTTTGTGTAATTAATGTCTGTGGCTTCATTAAAATTGGCCACGCACACATCAAAGGCCTCGGCAGAACAGATTATTTCACTTGTTAATTTTCTTGTTTTTATTAGGAAACGAATACTAAATATGTTATTGTTTATCTATGATTTTTACTGATACTTTAATTTGCAATTGGAATATCTTCATGGAATTCCACTCAGCCATCGTTGTTTATCATTTCAATTGATGTCTTTACGCTCTTGAATGTATTAATTATTTCCTTAACAAGTCGTCTCTGAAAAAAAAACCATTATGAATATCTCCAGCCTTCACTCTCTCTCTCTCTCTCTCTCTCTCTCTCTCTCTCTCTCTCTCTCTCTCTCTCTCTCTCTCTCTCTCTCTCTCTCTCTCTCTCTTACCTACATTTACATTCATCAAACTTTATACAAAAATTCCTTCCCATGTAGATGTAATTATTCTGGAGACCACGCTCATGCATCCTTGAGATTATGCGGGTATGCAAAATGAAATAAAACAATTATGATGATGTATGACGAGTAACAAGCGACAAGTCTGTTCCTTCTTCAATGAATTATCTGATATATCGTAGCTTCTGTTTTCTGATGAAGGGGAAAAGATCGAGGCAGAAACCTAGAGAAACATATACTGACAAACGTACATAAAAAAGGCCATGATGGAAAGATAGGTAAGCAAAGAGGAAGGGAGATAAAACATGAGAAAAAGGGGTTTGTTTTGAAAGAAGGGAAGGAATAGAAGGAGAAGCAGGTGTACGTATAGACAAACAGGGAAAGGCAATCAGAGGGACAGACAGAAAGACATATAAATATGTAGGGAAGGAAAGGCAGATCATAGAAAGACACGAAAGAAAGGAAAAGAAAAAGAAGGAAATAGTGTTCCGTTTTAATTAAGAGGCAGAGAGGACATAGGAAAAAATAGATTGCATACATACAAACACACGGAAAAGAGACTTGCATAGTGATGGATACATGTAATAAAAAGAGACAATGGAAAAATATAAAGAAAAAGCTCATTCGTTTTGAAAGATGGAGAAAAAAAATATAACTGACACACGAACGAAGAGACAGAAAGACGACAGAAAGACACGTAAGAAAAGAATAGAAAAAAAAGAAAGAAAGACTGAAATGTTTTAAGATGCGGAAAAGGACATAGAGAAAAATAAAGTGCATAGACAGACACACGGGAAAAGAGACATGCATAGTGACGGACACATCTAATACAAACAGAAAAAAATGGAAACAGTGAAGAAAAAAAAAATCTGATCCATTTTGAAAGACAGAAAAACAACATTAATTGACACATGAACGAATAGACGTACCTTACGGAACGATATTGTGCAACAAGAAATTGACAGATATGTTTTCGCTGTCGTGCCGTCAAATCCATCTCGTTCAGACTCGTCAGGGAAAGAAAACGAGGAAGGGAATTGAGCGACCTCCAAATTATTTCTCAGAAGGATACAAGCTCTAGGGAAGTCTGCTGCTATTTATATGACGACAATGGCGTTTGATACATAATCTCTCTCTCTCTCTCTCTCTCTCTCTCTCTCTCTCTCTCTCTCTCTCTCTCTCTCGGGTGATTAATGAGTTACAGTATGACCCATTTACTGAATGTGAGGATTTGAATTCTATTGCCAACTTTCTCTCATACAATATACAGTGTAAATATTATTTTTGTGATGAGTCTACAACAATTTCTAAGTTTGACAATTACTTCAGCATCTTATCATTTAATATCAGTAGCGTTTCTCTCCATCTAGAGGCTTTTTATGACGAATGCTTGAATCCTATAAATTTTTTTCCTGATGTTATTGGTTTGTGTGAAACACGCATGCATGACAATATTTCATTCATCATTGTATAAAATGAATGCATATCAGGCATATTACCAGAATAAGAACACTTCGGGTGGGGGGTTAGCTGTGTTTTTGAAAAATAGATTTTGTGGTAAAGTTAATCAAAATATGTCATTGCAGCTACCCCATATTGAGTTCATGTTCATGGAAGTGACTGGTCCTCTTAAGTTTATAATTGTTGTTATATACAGACTCCCTAATTCAAACTTTCAGAACTTCTTAAATTCAATGGAAGAATTTTTTTCTGTGATAGCCTCTGCATACAAATTACCTTGTTACATACTCGGTGATTTCAATATAAATCTACTAAACAATACTAACACTATGGTAAAAGAATTTCATAACTTGTTCTATTCTAATTTGTTTTTTCCTACTATAACCAAACCAACTAGAGTAACGAAATCTACAGCCTCCTTATTGACAATATTTGGTCTAATAACTTTGATGAATATAAATGTAGTGGAATTATTTATAGTACGATTAGTGATCATTTTCCAGTGTTTTCTTCTTTTACGCTACCATCTGTTAATGAAGAACCATATCAATTAGTAAGAAAGAGGGTATTCAGTGATGGAGCCATTAACTCATTTACAGAATCATTATCAAGGTTTAATTGGAGGGAAGCAATGTGCGGTCACGATGTGAACAAGGACTACGATGTGTACATGGAGGAGTTTCTAAAGTTATATGATTCTTGTTTTCCTGTCAAAGAATTCATAGTAAAAAATAAGCACAAAAATAAACCATACATAACCGCTGCTATTAAGAAATCAATTAAAGTAAGAAATAGATTACAAAAGCTATACGCGAAGTGGCCCTTAACTTATGAAAAACAGTTTAAGACATACAGAAATATGTTGACATCTATAATTAGAGAGGCAAAATCCAAGAATAATAAAAACACTCTAGAGAATAGTAAAGGAGACGCCAAAAAAACTTGGAAAATGTTAAATAATCTA
>NC_059304.1:13721392-13731392 GCF_017591435.1 Portunus trituberculatus
CAAAAGGCTTCAGCTACAGTCTTCTCAAAATTCCCAATTTGCCTAAAAGAATCCGTGCATCAGTCGCTCCGGATATTTTGAGAGGTTTAATATCAACTTATACACATGGCAAGAGACGGACGCTTCACCTAAAGGCACTCCGCAGTACAGCAAGATTAAATGAATAAAGAGGGAGGTTTCAAGACATTTATCCCTTTCTTGATTAACTCTCAGACCTGCAAGGGGACTGGGAACTAAGCGTTTTCTTTATTATTTTCGTTTTATGTTCCGATTGGTCATTTATCCCCTATTACATAAGAAGAGTCAAAATTGAGAAGATTAACTGCTGCAGAAGGCTTTTATCTTATTGAGGTTGTGTGATAAGCTGAACTATTCTCATGTAAAGCAATGTGTAATGGATAACAAAGAAAGAAAGATCAGTCAATTATGTGCGATAGAAACTTCACAAACTTAAACACACGTGGTCATAAAATAGATGAAAAAATAATTGACTTAACAAATCATTAACCGTCGCATTTTGAGGAACTTATGAGCTGTACTGAAGCTTAACCCTTTCAATACTGGGACGCATTTTTTTACCATGAGTTTTTTGGGTACGATTAGACGATTTTATTTACATCACGAAGGTTCTATGGAGCTCAAAAAAAAATAAATAAATAATAGCTAGTCTTCACTTTTTCAATCCCAACATAGGTTTCTAAAGCTGTCTATAAAATTACCAGATAGTAAACAGAATAGATTATGAAAACGTGTCACGGTACTGATGGGGCTAAGGGGGAATACTGGAAAATTCTAAGGAAAATTTCAACACTAAAAAGAAAAGGAAAATATGTTACAGCCTTTGATCACGTGGTTTTTTTTTTTACTTTCCTGCATGATAAAGGAGACACACAAGACTCGTCCAATATCCAGTAAAGAAAGTCTATCTAAACCTTGTTTCAGGCAACGGTCTTGAAAATATAAAGCCTGCATTATCGAACACCCTCGTTCTGCTATACAATGCCTGGTACTTAGGTTCGTCTTCTGAAACGCTTTGCTCTCTCACCATCCCTGCTTCCCAAAGGTTTCAGTTAAAGATACTCGTGTTTTTAAGAGTATTTATATGGTTTTGGTGATAGATTGGCAAGATTCCTAGTTTAGTAAAAGGAGAAACTGTCTTGAAAACTCGGCTAGTGGTCTCTGTGGCTTTGGAAAATAGTCGTTGTGAGAGGAGAAGACGTTTATGAATATAGGCGTTACTGATAGCACTGCGTAAATAAATGCAAGGATATTCAAGTGATATTCTTTTATGTTTTGTGGTCTTCATGAAAATGTTGGCGTCGACACAACTGACACGTCACTGTGGTCTGGAATGGCGAGATTATCATGCATTTTACGGTAAGGTGCAAGACTCACCACCATCTCGTGCCCTTTCACTCTGATTTACTAACCTTTCAGGGGAACACACGCTGCCTCACCTCACCGTTGCGAAAAAGATATGAAGTGAGATTTTCTTCCTTTACGCTTTTAAACCATTCACACCAATGCTTATACAACAGTTTTTATTAATCTTAATGGAATCTGAGCGCAGGATATCAGTTGTTAGGGAAAAATAAAGAAAACAAGTGTAATATTCTTATAAGTTTGTGCTCCATACATTCTCTTTTCTATCCGAAGCAGAGAATAAAGATCAGAATAAAAAGGAATAGAAATATAAATAGTAAATAAGAAAAGATAGAAAAATAAATAAATAAAAGAAAGATATAAGGAAATAAAATCAATCAGAAAAGACGAAGAACCAAAGGTTGAAATACAAAATCTGTCACGGCGATTTTTCATCTCAATTGCCGCACAGAAGCAGAAATCTTTAACCGCAACCCGTAAAGAAAACGGAAAAGAAAACGAAAATCGATAATCTTGGACACTATCCCTTTTGAAATTAAGGAAACACACACACACAAACACACACACACACACACACACACACACACACACACACACACACACACACACACACACACACAAAACTTCCCCACAAAACTACGAAATGACTCAGTGTCAGAAATTATCGAACAAACATGATACATAAACCTTCTCCCTCACATTACTTCCAAAATTATTTATCTCAATTTTTCCTGTATATCCCGTTTTACTAAGTCTTGTGGCTGAGGTTCGTATTCTCAAACACTCCTCTGCTTCACCTCCACTATTTCAAAAGCCTTCATCTATATTTACACGAGTTTTTTAAGATGTTTTTACGATTCTAAAGGCAAACTGACAATATTTCTACATTATCAACTGGAAAAACACTATTGAAAACCCCGCTAATCATCTTTGTGGCCTTGAAAATAATCGTGGTGAGAGACCAAAGCGTTTATAAATACAAACTTGAGCGCCATATTCAGAAACGCTTCCCCTTCTCACTGCGACTATTTTAAAAGACCACAGAGACGATTAGCCGAGTTTTAAAGAGTATCTGTTTTGTCGATAATGCAAAAAAACCTGTTAAGCGGTCACTAAAATTAAAAAAAATACCCTTTAAAACCAGGAACTTCAACTAGAGCCCTTTTAAAAATTGTGGATGTGAAGCGAGGCATTTCAAAATATGGGCCTATGAGAAACAGAATGAGGGCATGGCCTGGACGTCGGGTCGGCCACGGTATCTCATTCCCTGCCATAACTACTGATGAACCTGTCGCTTATTGGCATAATGAGATTGCAGCCGTGATGATGATGGGATTGCGTTGTTGTCATTGGATTGTGTTGCGGTGAGGGGAGATAACGGAGGCTATAGGGATATAGGGAGGAGGCTTAGTGGTGGTGGTGGTGGTGGAAAGGATAGAGGAAATGATGGTGGCAGAGAGATGGATTATAAAAAGATGGTCAGGGAGTGAGAAAGGAGCAAGGGAAGAGAACGATTAAAAAAAATGGTAATGGTATGGTAAGTACCGAAATTAGAACAGAGAGAGAGAGAGAGAGAGAGAGAGAGAGAGAGAGAGAGAGAGAGAGAGAGAGAGAGAGAGAGAGAGAATAAGAGAGAGACGGGGCACGGGAGGGAATACAGACAAAACCAGCAGTGACACACACACACACACACACACACACACACACACACACACACACACACACACACACACACACACACACACACACACACACACTAATGCCAATATTCTAATTTACAATTCAAAACATTGCTATTCATAGTTTTAAATCATTCATAAATTCACCTGTTATTGTTATCGTAATTATCTTTCATTAAAAACACAAAAAAAACACAATCACGGAGAGAGAGAGAGAGAGAGAGAGAGAGAGAGAGAGAGAGAAAATTAATCATGCATAATCAGGATAAGGTTGAAATCAGGGCACCATGACAGCAGGAAGCGAAGTGTGGACAGAAGCAGCCGGTGATGGAACTGTTATTGCATTCCTCAGACTTGATCCGTGATTTGTGCGTCCAGTGCTTCATCTAATTAAACACAAGCACGTCCACAACTCCGTAATCTGCTTATCGGTCTCTTTATTTGTCCGCCTGTCGGTCTGTTTCTGTCTGCTCTGGTTTATTTCTCTGTCAGTACGTTTTATGTCATTCTCTCTCTCTCTCTCTCTCTCTCTCTCTCTCTCTCTCTCTCTCTCTCTCTCTGGGAACTGGCAGTCAAGTAGGCTTTGCTTTTTTTTTTTTTGTTTTTGCCCTTGACCGGCTTCCCTTCTTGCATAAAAAAAATCTATCTCTATCTGTTTCTTTCTGCTCTGGTCTGTTTTTCCGTTAGTCCGTTTTTGTCATTCTCTTCTCTCTCTCTCTCTCTCTCTCTCTCTCTCTCTGCTATACTTATCGTTTTTTTATCATTCCTATCAATGTAAGTAGTTGGCGTCACCGTGCACGTAGTGGCAGGATCGTGCCTTCACATCAGACGCACCCGAGACTAGCCGAGACGTCCTGGGAACTTCCGACGAGTCTAGTCTGTTTCCTTGGTCTGAAGCTAATGATTCACCCGAGGTGAACTCAAAACAGTTGAAAAAACTAGGATTTTTTCTCGATATTTTCGTTTATGATAGAATATTCAATGATTTATTAATATTTTTTTTTACGGAATCATCAATTGAAAGCAGCCACGTTATGGGAATAGTGAGTGTTCCAGCAATTACACTGAATCGCTGATTGCAAGCTTTTACTGTAACACATAAATATTGAGCAGTAATGCCACGTCCGAGGCTCCAGTTATGGTAATATAACCATTAACAACAAAAACGGCAACATGCCACTGAATTAAAAAATAGATAAATAAATAGATACATATAAATAGATAAGAAAAAAAAAACATAGATGAAGCGGAAATCAAGTGCATCACAGTTTCAGTGATTCACTACCACACAATCAACAGTCCGGCAGAACTAAGAGAACACTGATTTCCCGTTTTCAAAATTGATACAAAAATAGAGATAATAAAAATATGTACAGGATAAATGAAAGAAATGACTCAATAACTGACACAAAAGGCACACACACTTTCCAAACAAAACACATACATACAACATGCATATGAACAGAACCAGCAGGCAGTAAACAACAAGTCAGTATGCCCATATATTGAGCTGCACCACCTGGATGCTCATTACCTTGCCAGCAGTGACAACCCTGTGGCGGCGTAAACCAGATGGAACAAACGGATCATTAGACAGCAAGTGACTTTCATTCTGATCCAAAGCTATTTTCTCATCTTCCTCGAGCCTCAGACAACACCACCAATTACCTTCCACCCTGCCAGTCTCTCTACGACCAGTGATGTGTGAATGCCGACCATAATCCACTTGACCACCTTACCTTCCTCTGGCGTTGTTCCCGCTGATGGAGGGACATTAATACAGATGAAAACAATAGCCTTGCTTCTCCACGAGGCTTAACGGGGAGAACAGAGCGTGAAATATGTACTGCACTCTGCTCTGCTTTACTCCGCCAAGTCGTCCACTCTTATGCAAACTCGCTGAGCAAACCACGCTGAATAAGTAAACCTAATCTAAGAATAAATGTGCCTTCTTGCCTGGCCGCTCCAGGGAACGCCAGGTCAGGGACGTTCCTTAAAAGATGAGATTAAAGGTTTATCCAAATTGTGTTGGGTATCTCTCGCCTTCCCAGTGCCTTGTGTAAGTGATAACCCTCTTTGCTTATCCCTTATTGCCTCTCCGTCTGAATCGCAGCCTACTCAATATTGGATCCACATACACACACCCACACGCTCTCTCTCTCTCTCTCTCTCTCTCTCTCTCTCTCTCTCTCTCTCTCTCTCTCTCTCTCGCCTCAGGGTCTGCTATATTTCTGTTCTTTGAGGTAATACACATGCTGTTCTACCTTCCTTACTGGCTGAATGGTGAATGGTTTTGGGAGAAAGAGTAAAGGAGAGAAAAACTGGAAAATTTTAATGGAATTCATGATACAGTTCAGTTCAGTTCAGTAGTCTTTATTCAACCAAAATGTGTACACTTAAAAAAATAAAACTAAATAAAAGCTATAAAATACATTTCATTAAAATTCAAAAATATGCCACTGTTACTACAAGTCAGTCGATATCACACATAGAATCTTACCTCACTCAGTACACAAAACATTAATCATCATTTTTATCTCCTTTTTATCTAAGACTGAAATCATTTATATCCCTCATGTAATATAATTCTCGAATCTCTGCACCTGTACGAGTTAAGTTCTGCTGATCTCCCTGTAGCTGCTCCCAGGCCACGTTCACCACATCACTGTTCATATCATATCTATACTTAAGGAATCGTGCATTACTCCCTAGCACTGAGTGTCTTCCATATAACCCCATCCTACCTATAGTTCGTATGACTGTATTGCTTGAGGTTAAAATTTGTTTTAAAAATGCAATTTCACGTTTAGCAAACCACAGTTCCGGGGGCATAGCCTGGGCTATATATGAAAGTAGATTACGGTGAGTAGTCCAGGGCAGCTTCCATACGCGACGCACCGCAACCCTCCACGCACGGTACACCTCCTCCATGCCACCATCGCACAAGTTTAAAAGCTGAGTACCATAAAAACTAGAACAATATTTAAAAAACAGATTGCTCCTTACATGTGATGATCCTCCTTTAAAACGAGATAAAAAGGAATTACACAGTCCATAAAAATCTATCACACATTTAGAGGCATCACATTTAAAAATATTACTATTTAAAACATTTCCCAAGTGTATTATTTCCTCCACAGTTTCAATAGGTTTACCATTAATATTTATGATAGGAATGATATTACCTCTTCTACTACCGTGGAAAACTATTACTTTACTTTTCTTTTCATTATGCACAATATCGTATCTAGCTGCATAATCTTCACAAATGCTTATCATCTTGTTCAGAGCAGTCACGCTTGGTGCCAGGCCTTTAAGGTCATCAGCAAACCCAAAGGCTCCTGCGTAGGTGCCGCCCATGTAACAGCCCACGCCAGAGTCACACAGTGCCGAGAGCAGTCCGTCTACATAAACACAATACAGTATGGGAGAGATCACACCACCTTGTTTAACTCCATTACTCACACCAAATGTACTGGATTGCTTCTCGTTCCACTTCACACTTAACTTTTGATTTATATACATGTTTAACAATAACCTACATAAAAGTGGACACACGTTACGTTTCATTAAAATACCAAATAATTTACAGTAATTAACCCTGTCAAAAGCCTTGCTTGCGTCTAAAGTAAACCCATAAACAGTTGAGCCATTAGAAACATAGTACGACACAACTTCTCTCACCATTGCTGTACACATGGTAGAGGATGTTCCTTTTTTAAATCCAAATTGCAAACCATTGGTCAATAGTTTATGCCTTTCTCTTATCAAAATAATATTTTCAAGTACTTTACTCATCAAACTACTTAAGGTAATGGCACTGTAATTTTCACTGCTATTAAGATTAGTCCAACGACCTTTAGGAAGCGGTACTATAATCCCCTTCAACATTCCCCGAGGAGAAAAACCATGTCTCAGCATGGATGAAAAGAGCAAAGACAAATGTCCACACAGCACGTCACCAGCATGTGCAAGATGGTCAGACATCAGGTCGCCTTCGCCCTCGCCCTTAGCAGGCCTCACACTGTGCAGTGCCTGGCGTACCTCATCAGGCGTGATCAAGAGCAAACTTTCGCATCCAGTACTATTATTTTGAAGAGTAATGGTACTGTTAATGGTAGATTTTAGAATATCCATCTCATTTGTATTGTATGAGGTACTATTATACAGCTCTTCAAATTTTCCTTTAAACATATCAGCTATATCACTGGAAGAGTGTTTTCCATCATCTACTCTAGGTGTTATTTTCTTTTGTTTCTTTTTGTTTCTCCAAAACTGTCTACTAGTAGCACCAACCTGCAAACTTTCAGCTAATTTCTCTGTCCTTATTAACTCTTCTTGCCTTATAACCATCTTACGTGCTTGGTGATAATTCTTACGTATTTTTACGGCGTATATCTGCAATCAAACCTTGTTCAGGACGCCCGTTGTCCATCCATAACTTGTGCCAGAACAAAGCAGTGCGAAAGTAACTCTCGACGCAATCATTCCAGCCCGGTACACGGTACAATTTTCTTAGCTCTCCCACAATAATTTCTCGGAATACACGCTTTACCTGCCTTTACAAGAGCATCAACGATGTGTTCATACAATGCCTCTATTTCACACTCGTGCTGGGTGCACAGAACATTCCTACACATCAACATATCCTCCGGTAGGGGAACGCTAAGCAAATATTCAGTATTCTGTATCTGAACTTAGCTTCCGTATTTGCCTTATCCCAACAAATACGATCAAAAGACTCAAGCTCAGAACACTCCACAGTATGTGAGACAGTGATATCTAAAACACACTTTATGGCTATGTTGTCTGATGGATTTTTAACAGAATCAATGGCAGCATATGTCTGAAGTAAGCTAAATACATTATCTGATAGCAAAAAATTATCAATCAAGGATTTAACATTACTTCCCTTACTGCAATAACTATAACTGACTGTGGATAAAGCATCATTACAACAACTAGAAAATCCGTACTCATTAATGAAATTCACTAATGCCCTCGTCTGGGCAGTGCCACGACTAAAATCCGTATTAAAATCACCACCTACTATTAAATCTACATCACTACTAAGACTAAGAAATGCTATGTCATTCAGTATATTTACATATTCATTTACATTTTGGTCAGATCTTTGGTCATCACAGGGTATGTATACACATATCACCAAACCCGTTCGGTCAGGTAACTGAACCGTAACAGCACACAATCGCTTAGATTCATAAGGCACGGGAGTAACGAGGTGCTGCTTGTTGTCGCGCCACAAGATGGCCACTCCTCCGTGAGGTCGGCCCCGCACCAGCCGACCCTCATCCATGGCACTGACCCCGTGCACACATACACCCTCACCCACTCCATAAAACCAATCAAGCTGACTCACAAATACCCCATGCTCCTGAATTAAAAGAAAATCACTTTGGTTATAAAGTTCACTTAAAAAAAATGCCCTTATCTCATCTGCATATTCACATTTAAATGAGATACACGTTAAATTTCTACTTCCCGCCATTTCCATGATGTTATACATAAACACTAATTTCTGTTTCTCCATTTTTCAACACAAACGCCCTAAGGCCAAATATCAGACGACAACACTTTACTTTTATCCCCAACATGAACTGACAACTTGTAAAATTTGTATGTAACATTTTCATTTGATACGAACAGCAACTCAAAATTCTGAATTCCCTTATCTCTTATATAATCTTTTATAACCTGATCATCAGTGGTACTCACAACTCGCGAGAGAAAGAAATCCCTCCTTGGTCCACCCTTAAACATATCACTGGAGACACTCACTTGCACGCGCCTCCTGCCTGCCTGCCCAGTATCGTCCCCTGTGCGGCGGTGCATGACCTCTCGCCCAGGGCGTCGAGGCGGTGCGTTTGGCTTAACAGGCTTGCCATTACTGTGTTAAAGTTTGTATTAAGTCCTTCCATAGTAGGACACATTTTTGCCTTACGTTTGTGTACATTAGAACATTTTATTGCCATTAGGAAGGGTCTATGTGGGTCTGAAGATTAATGGCCACAGTCTTAACTATTTCATTTCCCCACATAAGTTTCTGAAGCTTATAAAGTCACCAAATAGTAACCAGAATGAATATGGACACGCGTCATGGTGTTCGAATGGTTAAAAAGAAGAGAAATAGAAGGTTTTAAGATCAGTGTTCATAGTCACAATGGGTGTGTTAATGGTACAATGACACTCCATGTGAGGGAGAGAGGAAAGAAAAAAGAATCTTATAGTTTTATCCACAACATCCTTTGCTACACGTGACTGAATCCAGCTTGGTTTTCAGTGTGTGTGTGTGTGTGTGTGTGTGTGTGTGTGTGTGTGTGTGTGTGTGTGTGTGTGTGTGTGTGTGTGTGTGTGTGTGTGTGTGTGTGTGTGTGTGTGATGGGGATGTGGACGGGTAGGTGAGGGGGGGTACTGATTGAAATGGAAAGGAAAATTGTGTTTACATAGATCAAACGCTACTTTCCTCAGTATAACATAATCAGTGAGCGCCGACAACCACAACGGCGTGTTCCTCATTGCATTTCACGGTTCTTACCTGCTCATAAAAGCGTATTTTTTCGCTTACGTGGTTGTCAGTGTGCTTACATTTACCACTGATTTGTATACAGCGTTATATGTTTGCGCATTCAGAGAGGTTTATTTTCTTTTCGTTTTGGAAGAGTAGAAATAGAGAAAGAAATATGTGTATTTCTGTGTATTGTATTTCTTTCCATATACATTTCTTTTTCTTTTTTTTATTTATACCATGTGGGGTTTTCACGGGAATTTATGGGCTAAAGGGAATAATTTTTGGGTACCTCCTATCTCAAAGCCCACCCGCTAGGAAACGGTTACCCCGAGTGAGGAAGCCCAACCTACACTCGGACTGTGGACAGGATTCGAACCCGCGCGCTTGGAGACCCCACGGACCCCAAAGC
>NC_059304.1:13736392-13766392 GCF_017591435.1 Portunus trituberculatus
ACCTCTCTCTCTCTCTCTCTCTCTCTCTCTCTCTCTCTCTCTCTCTCTGCTAATAGTAAAGACAACAGAAAATCCAATTGGGACGTTGTATCAGACCGGCTAAGCTAACAGGTTCGCGAGACACGGGACGCTAAGTGGACGAGTGAGCCTTAAAGCGAAAGGTGCAGCCAATGAGTGACACACTTTCTCAATAACGCTGTCCGGTGTAATGGCACAGCACGGTGACGTCCAACAACACGAAGATATTGATCCTTTTTGACTACAGTATCTTTTATATATTTTTTTGGCGCAACACGGTGACGTCCAACAACATGAACAGATATTGATCCTTTTTGGCTACAGTGTCATCTTATTTTTTTTTTTTTTTCGTATGCTTTGATTCTGTATATATATAAAAAAAGAAATGCGTTCGGGCTATCTATATTTCCTCTTCCATATGCCTTCAGTACTGGGATTAATTTTTTGACCGTGAGTTGGGTTACGATTAGATCTTATTTTACATTAAGAAGGGTTCATGGAGGTCAGAAGATTAATGGCCAGAATCTTCACTATTTTAGTCCTCGCAAAAGTTTCTGAAGCAGTGAAAAATCACGAAATAGTAAGCAAAATTAATATGAAATTGTGTCATCGTACTGAAAAAGTTAAGTGTATTCGCATTTCGGAATACTGCATTTAAAATTTCGACACCTCAAATTTTCGGAATGGCAGTGTTTGCAGACGTACTTAGCCACGCTCATAACCATTTCCCATCTTTGTTGGAAGGAGAACGCTTCTTTCGCAAAACAATTCAGGGCAATGCGGCTATAACAGTACCATTATGTGCATTTCGCCGCGCACAGCCCCGGAACGGCAAACAGTCACGATGAGGAAGGGTGAGGAGGGGCAGCCTTCCACGCCTCGCCTGCAAATCCTTAGAGGCTTATAAAAATCATTATATAATCTTTTCGTCCATTAGACTGAAGACAGAATGAAGAAAAAAATATGGATACAAACATTAACCCCATCAGGATACCATGACACGTTTCCATATTCATTCTGCTTACTATTTGGTGATTTCATACAACTCAAAAAAACGCATGTGAAAGATTAAAAGAGTGAAGATTGTGGCCATTAATCTTCTGCCCTCCATAAACCCTTCCTAATGTCAGTAAAATGGTCTTATCGTAGCCAAAACTGAAGATAAAAATTTGTCCTACTAGTATTGAAGGGTTAAGAAACGATTTAATTGGAGGAATAAAACGCGAACTCTTAGAAAAATATAAATATGTACATGTATAACGAAGAAATATCTGTAGAAATAAACACACTAAGAAAAAAAATAGTGTTCTACAAGACATTTAAAATTATTGATCTATTACCGCATTATTTACCTCTTCAAATACACATCTATTTCCCGCACGTGCCATATATCAATTGATGAATCTCTTTCATTTCTTGCTTGCATGAGAGATTTGATCATGAAAAGGGGAAATAACACGTCAACTGGATATCAACACGTGGCTGTACACACACACACACACACACACACACACACACACACACACACACACACCGCGTAGTGTAGTGGTTAGCACGCTCGACTCACAATCGAGAGGGCCGGGTTCGAATCCCGGCGCGGCGAGGCAAATGGGCAAGCCTCTTAATGTGTAGCCCCTGTTCACCTAGCAGTAAATAGGTACGGGATGTAACTCGAGGGATTGTGGCCTCGCTTTCCCGGTGTGTGGAGTGTGTTGTGGTCTCAGTCCTACCCGAAGATCGGTCTATGAGCTCTGAGCTCGCTCCGTAATGGGGAAGACTGGCTGGGTGACCAGCAGGCGACAGAGGGGAGGTGAATTACACACACACACACACACACACACACACACACACACACACACACACACTGCCCGAACATATACAGGGTCGTTACTCACCCACGCCGTGCAACAGGATGACAAACATACCTAGAAAGAGAAAAGCAGAAAAAAATTACATCAGAAACAAAAATAACCTTTTAACAAATGCAATTATATCCCTTCACAAAACAATAAATAAAACAAAACTATAAATCATAAATCATTACAATATTTAACTATAAACTCCCCATTTTAATTCCCCTCCAGAGTAAGAAAGGGACTATAATCTTATGGCACTACAAATGAACGTGGGACCCAATACGATCTCAGGTGACGAGACTCGACTGCATGGTGGGCCCAAAATAGACTAATAAACACACTCACTGGCAACTCTCCAACACTGGATAAACAAACGCCGCCATCTTGGTTGCGTCATTGATCAAATAACGCCACCTGCTGTAAAGAGCCTCATGATAGGAGTGGTGGTGGTGGTGGTGGTGGTGGTAGTAGTAACAGTAGTATAAGTAGTAGTAGTAAAAGTAGTAGTAATAGTGACAGTAGTAGTGGTGGTAATAGTGGTAGTGGTAGTGGTGGTTATAGTAGTAGTAGTAGTAGTAGAGAGAGAGAGAGAGAGAGAGAGAGAGAGAGAGAGAGAGAGAGAGAGAGAGAGAGAGAGAGAGAGAGAGAGAGAGAGACAGACAGACAGACAGACAGACAGACAGACAGACAGACAGACAGACAGACAGACAGACAGACAGACAAACAGACAGACAGACAGAGAGAGTACGTATTCCAGGACAAACGGACAGCCAGACATGTGTTCCCGATATCGGCACCAACAAATAACCTACATGACATTTTCAGTCTCAGTTGAAAAATGAAACGCAACGAAACTATGAGATTTTTCCCCGGAAGTACAGAAGAAAAGTGGGGCAGGGGTGTGTGTGTGTGTGTGTGTGTGTGTGTGTGTGTGTGTGTGTGTGTGTGTGTGTGTGTGTGTGTGTGTGTGTGTGTGTGTGTGTGCATGAGAGAGAGAGAGAGAGAGAGAGAGAGAGAGAGAGAGAGAGAGAGAGAGAGAGAGAGAGAGAGAGAGAGAGAGAGAGAGAGAGAGAGAGAGAGAGAGAGAGAGAGAGAGAGAGAGAGAGAGAGAGAGAGAGAGAGAGAGAGAGAGAGAGAGAGAGAGAGAGAGAGGATGGGTATGTAAGTTATCAGTAATTCAGTGTGGAAAATATGCAAGGAACAACAACATACGCACGGCAGTTCTGGAATACAATGAAGACAAAAATATACTAAAATATACTACCATTTTAATTCTACCTCTCTCTTACACCTCTCTCGCTTATCCAGGCTATGCTTCCCACGGGACTCAGCACACATCAAAGAGTCCTGGTTCTTCTCCTTCCCACAACACGGTCTCCTTTGTAGTTCTAAGGCCACTACACACATACCCTTCACACTTACATTGCTACAGCTTTACACCCTTCAAGAAACTTTCATTTTTGACATTTCTTGTATCTTTTTCTTGGCAAACATTTTCTCTACGTTCTTTACATACCTTACAAATCCCATTAAAATGTTGACTCCTTGCTTTCTTCCTTTTTGAGGTTCTCTTTGGGCTATCTACACTGCATAGCTGGCAATAGCGCAGTCGTGTATTGTTAGGATAGCAGTATGTAGAAAAATTGTAAGCTTGTTTGGGTTATTGTGATAGGATAATGCGCTCTCTCTCTCTCTCTCTCTCTCTCTCTCTCTCTCTCTCTCTCTCACACACACACACACACACACACACACACACACACACACACACACACAGCATGCCCGGTAGCTCAGTGGTTAGAGCGTTGGCTTCACAAGCTAGAGGACCGGGGTTCGATTCCCCGGCCGGGTGGAGATATTTGGGTGTGTCTCCTTTCACGTGTAGCCCCTGTTCACCTAGCAGTGAGTAGGTACGGGATGTAAATCGAGGAGTTGTGACCTTGTTGTCCTGGTGTGTGGTGTGTCTGGTCTCAGGCCTATCCGAAGATCGGAAATAATCAGCTCTGAGCTCGTTCCGTAGGGTAACGTCTGGCTGTCTCGTCAGAGACTGCAGCATATCAAACAGTGAAACAAACATTCACTGTCCATGGATAAAAGAAAGAAAAAAAAACAGTTTGCACAAAGAACGAGAAATAGAGAGGCATACTCAGAGGGAACGAAAACATGTAATCACAAGCACTCAGGGGAGGAAAAACAGGTGATAAGCCTGATAACAGCAACACATCAAACAGACCTGAAATTTGTAAGCAATGTGAAAGAAAAGAGGAGAAAGAAAAGCAAAAAGGAAAAGGAAAAAGATAACGTAAACACTCTTGCTTATACACCGTTTAGTTATTACGTGTAGTCTTTGAAGCTCAACAAATATACATCAGGTAATGGGACAAAGTACGAAAAAAAAAAAAACAGCACCTTAGGCAATATGAATCAGTAACATTTCTTGTTCTTTAATGACGAAAAAAAAAATATGGATGAATATTATAAGTTAGGTGGTGACAAGGAATTGAAAGAAAAAGGGACACAAATATCAAAAGTTATTGTTACTAATACTACTACTAATACCACTACTACTACTACTACTACTACTACTACTACTATTACTACAGAACTACTAGTACTACTACCACTACCACTACCACCACCACCACCACTACTACTACTACTACAGAACTACTGGTACTACAACCACTACCACTACCACTACCACCACTACCACAACTGCTACAACCACCACCACTACTACTACTACTACTACTACTACTACTACTACTACAAAGCTACTAGTACTACCACTACCACTACTACTATCATTACTACTATAGAAACAACAACAACAACAACAACAACAACAACAACAACAACAACAGTAACAACAACAATAATAATGAAATGAAAATAAAGTCCCAGGCTGGTATTTTGTCTTCCCTCTCCTTATATCCCCGGTGCCTTTTCCTGCGACCGTAGGGAGCCTTTCAGCGTGTTGGGTATCGCTGTGAGTCCTGGGAAGGTTTCTGTCAGCAGGAGACTGTCGAGAGCAGTGAAAGTATTGGACGGGCTGCCTTTTTCCTGTAGACCATGTGTGAGAGAGAGAGAGAGAGAGAGAGAGAGAGAGAGAGAGAGAGAGAGAGAGAGAGAGAGAGAGAGAGAGAGAGAGAGAGAGAGAGAGAGAGAGAGAGCGCTACACAGTTCGATAATGTATTATTATTTTTTTATCTGAGATCGGCTTCCCAGAGGCGTTCATATTCTTCTTTCATTTCCTCTTTCAGCAGAAACCTGCTGAGAAAAGAAGCTGGCAGGTGCAGTACTATTTTTAGATACGTATGTTGCAGCATATGCTTTTGATTTATCATTAATTTTCTTCATATTTTCTTTTCGTTTTCAAAGAGTGTCAGACTGGAAGAAAAAATAACAAATAAAAGCTAAGCAAAACTACCGACTGATATACTATTGTGTATACTGTACAAGGATATTACGACTGACCTTAGGCAATATGAATCAGTAACATTCTGCTGACACCAACAATAACATTACCCTGTTTTTACGAGTATCCAGCAGTGCAGGCGTATCAATAAAAGTACTGCGGGTGAGTGACGTTATTATACAAGTACAAATGTAATGAGCTTCAGTCGGTGACTTAATGTCTTTGGTACAAAGCACCACAATCGTATGCTCAGTATATTCATACGCGTTAGATTATCAACGCATTTGGGCGGATATTGCAAATGCATTATATCGAACGAAAACATTCGCAAACTTGGAGTGAGAATACTAATATTATCTTATCCTTTTCTATTTTACTTTTAAGAGTTGCAAAAAATGAATTTATACACACAAACTGTATACATATTTAAGTGGGAGATATTTATGATAGTAAAACAACATTGGAGCGTCAGGTTATATGCATATATCTCGCATGCTGTCCATTCTATTTAGCCCAGCGCGTGACGTGTCTTGCATGAGGCAGATCAAAGCCATTCCTTGTCTCAGAGAGCGGTGTGGTGGTGAGCGCCTGGACTCTGGAATCTCCTATGCTTTCTGGTTCCTGGTAGTGAAATTCTTATATTTTTGCACATTATAAAGATATCATGAAGTTCTTAATACCATAAGCGTATAAGATAATAAGACAAGTTACAAATACCCAGAAGGCAGCATACATGTGGCTCTCCCTGTATGAAAGGCACCAAAACACGTCAACAGCGTTTTCTAATAGTGTCAGCTATCATACATCCCACATCGTACACTGCCACTTCACACCTTCAATACTTGTCCATTTTCTAGAACAGACATCTTCTATAATGGATTGACGCCAGGGGTTTCAAGACATTTGTCCCTGAATTTTGGCTAATTCTTCACCAATCTTTAATTAAAGAAACAAACATTTGAAGTGGGACCTTTTTTTTATCTTTTGTTGCCCTTGGTAGGTGTCCCTCCTGCATACAAAAAAATCAAATAGCTTGAGTTAGACTTACAGAACTTTCCATCTCGGGCAGAATCATCTTGGTGACTCCCAAGACTAAGGAATGGATGAAAACATTACATGAACAGGGAGAAGTCTGCTGTCACCGTGTTCGCTTCCCGCCCACCAGGATGCACTAAGAGGAGCTAATAGAAACTGTCATGCTCCGGTCTTTGCAACTTCATGAATTAGAGCAGCAAAAATAAGAACATGAAAGGATTACTGCAGGTTGAGAAGTACATAAAAACACCACAAAGAGTTGAGAAGACTGCATCACCTCTGCACTCAAAAACTAACACGGCGGCATGCCAATTACTCCTCACAAGGCTATCTGGCAAAAAGACACAGGATCTCACCAAAATTAAGAGATGTAGGATGGTAAAGATAAAGATTTTTCTTCATAATCTGCACTGAGTTTATCATTCAGGAAAGTTTACATATCCTCCTTTTCCAGAGACGCAGCTCAAGTATCACCGCCACTCCCACGTCACTGAATTGCAAGGCTTTTGGTGAAATTTCTTATTGTGAACTGGTCTTTTTTCATGAAAGATTGGGAAAGCCGGCCAGGGCAACAAAAATAATAAAAAAAAAAAACCAGCCCACTTAGGTGCCAGCTCCCCTGCAGAATTAGTTATTTATGTCACGCTTTTTCCCTGTCTTCATTCTCTTCAATTCGCATGTAACTAAAGTATACCCAGCCATTCAATATCAAGAGAACAATTATTTTTATGAAGTGAAATATATTTGTATGATGTAGTCTTCAAATTCACAACATAAAGAACAGTGACTATTAATGTTACTACTCGAGTGAAATCTTGTTGGTATTGTATAGGATGAGGGAGATATGACAAATGTACATGTGTAGGTGATGACGCATATGTACAGTTCGAAGTGTAGTATTGTGTAGTATTATGCCCACTACGTGTTCAACAGGAACTCGATGAGACCAATAAAATGAAAGAATGAAGAGTGAAATGAAATGAAGATGTGTGACAGAAATATGAGGATGAGTGTGTGTTTAAACAATGGAAATGTGTGTGTGTGTGTGTGTGTGTGTGTGTGTGTGTGTGTGTGTGTGTGTGTGTGTGTGTGTGTGTGTGTGTGTGTGTGTGTGTGTGTGTGTGTGTGTGTGTGTAGGCGACTAAAATGTAGAAGCGTATTCACTTGAATATATATTTTTACAGATGCAATCCAAACGTTATATGATATTTGTTGTTGTTTGTAACATTGGAAAGGAAAAATACATACACACGAATGATTTCACAATTTCGTCTCCAATATGTTTAACAGGCAACGCATTCTTATGACCTTAACAACCTTCGTTACTCAAACAATAGTTAAGAAAACGCTGATTTTCTGGTACTTACTATTAAAATAACGATTCCATAACATAAATCCACTTCTCTTGCATCACACATTGTACTCGTCGTCTTTGTCATCCACACCGTCAACCTCACGCTCAGGAACACACGCTCCCTTATCGCTCTCACGCTCCTTTCCCACCCCAAGCCTTGCCCTGAGCATCTCCTCTTCCAGCGAAAGAATTCTCATCCTGACGGCGTGTTCCTTGCCTCTCGCCTCGCTCTCCTCCATCAACGCCTTCATTCTGAGCTGGTGTTCCTGCTCGGCCTGGGCAGCGAGGGTGGCGTGCAGGTCAGGGCAGCAGCAGTGGGAGTTTGAGAAGTGAGTAGACAGGCCGCCCCCACACCCTCTCAGCCGACTCGAGTCTCCCACAATGTCCAGCTTGGGCCTCTTGGTGGTTTGAGATAAGAGGTCTGCGGCGGTGTTAGTTCCCAGAGGGCTTCGGGAATAGGAGAGTGTGTGGGCGCCAGTGTGTGAAAGATATGAGGTCGGAAACTGAAGACTGAGCGGAGTTTTGGAAGGGCTGTGTAGGTTCGTGCTACAGGGAATAGTTGTGTTGTTCAGTCGCAATGACGAAGAGGTAAAACATTGAGCGGGTGAGGAAAGAGGCGTCCGCTGTATTGTCCCTTGCTGCTGCTGCTGTTGCTCCTCCTGTTGGTGATCATGTAAGGCGGCCGCTACTGAATTTGTCACGGAGACCCCTTGCTGGAGAGGCGATATCGCAGAAATTTCAGTGCGCAGAGGAGCAAGAACTGACTCGGAGAAAATAATTGAAGATGATTTATGCTCTTCTTTCTCTTTTCCTTCCTCTTCCTCCTCCTCGTCCCTCTTCGGAAAGTGTTCCTCTGGGGAGGTCGTGATGATAGTGTCCTGAGGCTCGTCCTTCATGTCTATCTCCGTGGCGAGTCCTTCCTCGAGAGACACCTGCATCACCTGTAGCGGGAAGACACCATTAGTCCGCCGCCACGCCTCCACAATTACCTGCACACACACACACACACACACACACACACACACACACACACACACACACACACACACACACCTGCTCGGGCGTGAGAATGGGCGTGTCCACATTGCCGTTGAAAGGCTTAACAGTATCATCTGTGGGCGGGGACTGTGTGGGTAGTGTGTGATTATGGCTGTAGTTGTCCAGCACCGCGAGACGCTGCAGGTGGCGCCGCTGGTGCTGCATCTGCTGGTGGAGTAGGCCGAGCAGCATCTCCGATATCGGGTCAGGGTCAGGGGGAGGCACCCCGCTTGCTACCTCCGCCAGGCGCGCCTCATACCGCCGGGCCTGAGAGGGTACATGTCGTGACTCATACAGAACACTCTCTCTCTCTCTCTCTCTCTCTCTCTCTCTCTCTCTCTCTCTCTCTCTCTCTCTCTCTCTCTCTCCTTTGGTCACCGTTTTTCCCTCCTCCCTGTCTATCTCAGGCTTTCCTCGTATCGACATGGCAATCTCCAGGTCGTCCCTCTTATTATTTTATGTATCTATCAATCAATACACCTGAGCCAGATATACCCAGATCTGTATCTATATGTTTATCTAGACGTTCATCTATCTAATCTCTCTCTCTCTCTCTCTCTCTCTCTCTCTCTCTCTCTCTCTCTCTCTCTCTCTACCTTTGCCTTCATGTTCTTATACAAGGTCTGAATCTGCTGGCGGGATCGAGGGGCAAGTGTGTGTGCGTTGAACTGCCTCGTGATCTCGTCCCACAGCTCAGACTTGCGAATGATCGTCTGCGCGTCGTTCTCTCTCGCGTCTAGTACCCCCATGTGCGTCGCCAGCGCCCCCAGCAGCAGTGACCGTTCTGCTGACGACGCACTGCTACTCCTGCTGCCGATGCTGATACTGTTCATGCCCAAGACGCCTCCTGCACCGCCTCCAGGGTTGCTGGCGCCGCTGCCTCCGCCTAGTGATGCTCGTGAGAATACCAGGCCTTCCATTTTGTTGTTGTTGTTGTTGTTGTTGTTGTTGTTGTTGTTGTTGTTGTTGGTGGTGGTGGTGGTGGTGGTGGTGGTGGTGGTGGTGGTGCCGGTGGTGCTTTCTGTTTCTAACGATTTTGTTCTTTGGTTCTCTCTCTCTCTCTCTCTCTCTCTCTCTCTCTCTCTCTCTCTCTCTCTCTCTCTCTCTCTTTTCTTCTTCTACATACACTTCATTTTGGACATATTTTAATCACGTTTTCTTCTCCATTGTTGTTCAAGGTGATCTGTTGTTTAGCCGTCCCTGTCTCAATAATCACTTACGGTCTCTTTACATGTGCGCGTACGTGACCACTTCACCACAACCTCCACACATTATACGCTCCTCAGTACTTTCTGCCACTCACCATTCCCCCGGCACCACACTACACGTCAATCACCACAGTAACACAGTCGCAAAAATGACAAAAGCACTTCACTTCACCACTTCACCAGCTTTCCAGATTACACAAACACGAACCACGAGAAACCAACACACGTACACACCGCTATCTTGCTACAACTCGAGCCTCAAGAATGACTCTGCTTCCCCCTTGGAGTGTGAGCAGCAGGTAGGCAAGAGGTACTGCTACACGAACAGAGCAGAGGTGCACGGTACACTAGCTGCTCCAACGACCGTGTATCGAGCTAGCGGGCCTTATCTCGACACGCTATCTCACCTATCGAGCCGTCCTTTGATAGCGAGGGTAGATAACACTCCCCTCCCTCTCTCCCTCCACCAGCTCCCCACCTCACTACTACACACACAGTTGGATATATCGGTGGGGGTTTGTCTGCCTGCACTGTGAAGGGGAGGTGAGGTACAGGGGTTGGAAGGGGTTGGAAGGGTGGTGGAAGGGGGTTTGTGTTTTGTGGTGGAATAAAAGTAGGATGGAGGGGAACAAAATTTGAGTTCAGGTATTTGGTAATGGAAATGTATGAATGTGTATTGTGGTATGCGCATGTGTTGTATTTTTTTTTCCCCTTTTTTTTTCTGGCGTTATCTGATTATTTTTCATTCTATTCAGCGTATCGTATAGGGTAGCGGTTATAGTGTTTTGTGTATATTACTTTTTTTCCTCGTATCATACAAGTTGTTCTTTTTTTATCAGTGTTTTATGTATCAATAGTTGTTTATCTGACTCGTTTTCGTTTTTTTTTTTTTTTTTTAATTTTGGCGCATGTATGTTTTGTTTCTTATCGATGTTTAATAGTGCAGGCAGTGTGCAGCAGATACATCAATGGTTTTCCCAGTGTGGTTAGTGATTTGAATGAATTCTCTCACTAGAAGGGTAAAATAAATTATACTAGAAGAACTCGCTTTGTCTGTCTGCTTGTTTATCTGTCAGTCAATCTCTCTCTCTCTCTCTCTCTCTCTCTCTCTCTCTCTCTCTCTCTCTCTCTTCTCTCTCTCACACACACACACACACACACACACACACACACACACACACACACACACACACACACACACACACATATAAGACTAACTCTTGTCTTGACGGCCGAAATCTATTTATTCATCTGATAAAATGTGATAGCTAGCGAATACTTATACCTGCCTGTGTGTAATTCACCTTGGTCGTCCGCTGGTTACCCCAGCCAGTCTTCCCCATTACGGACCGAGCTCAGAGCTCATAGACCGATCTTCGGATAGGACTGAGACCACATCACACAAACACAGGAGTGTTTGGCGATGAGGAAAGTCAGAAGCGACAGTTTGTGCTGCTTGAGAGAGAGAGAGAGAGAGAGAGAGAGAGAGAGAGAGAGAGAGAGAGAGAGAGAGACTTAACAGCAGATAATGTGACGTTAGTAGTAGCGAGGATGGAGACAAGCGGATGAAACTTGCTCAGCGCGAACCGCCAACTTAGACATGTAATAGTAAAGCCTAAAACTTAGTGCAGGTAATTAAGAGCACTGATTGAGACACATTGCAGGCGGATTCTGTCTCGATGCCACGACAACCAATGGTCTGAGGCAATTAATGGAACTCTGCTGGGAGGCGAGCGATTAGCAGTAGTGGTAATTGTTATAGTTTAGTGTGGTGGTGGTGGTGGTGGTGGTGTTGATAGTGGTACTAGTGGTGGTGGTGTGGGTGGTAGTAGTAGTAGTAGTAGTAGTAGTAGTAGTAGTAGTAGTAGTAGTAGTAGTAGTTGTTGTTGTTGTTGTTGTTGTTGTTGTTGTTGTTGTTGTTGTTGTTGTAGTAGTAGTAGTAGTAGTAGTAGTAGTAGTAGTAGTAGTAGTAGTAGTAGCAGTAGCAGTAGTAGTAGTAGTAGTAGTAGCAGTAGCAGTAGCAGTAGTAGTAGTAATATCAACATTATCATCATCACTGATTCTACATTTTGCATTTATGTAAGAGTGCTTGCCACTGTAACTGTTTGAGTTTGAGCAGCCAGGAAACAAAACATTGCTAGTCTATTGTTATTTGATCATTTGGACCTTCCGGACAGAGGAAGGATATTGTGCTGAGCCGCCACGCAATAAAAGTGTATTAGATTTATATATAAACTGAGCTTTGCTGCCTTGTCTTTTGACCTGATGCCGCAAAGTGGATCTTATTTCAGTTATTTCTATATTGTTTCCACGTTTGCTGGCGCTGCTGATTGGCCAGATTTTTTTCCGCTTTTCTCTCACACTCGACACATCTTGTAGATCTTTGTTTCCAGACTGAAATGTGGTCTAGATTCTTTTAGCACTGTATGGATATGATTTCAGCTCGTCACTGAGATCCTGAGACTGTGATTTCCTAATGTCACAGCACGTTGAGGCTTGAACGTGATTTGAAGTTCAATCAAGTAAGTTTTATATTTTGTCTCGTCTCTCATTAAACAATACTTGTTTTATCAGCAAAACTCTCCATCATTTTAATCATTGCAGGCCAGACACGTCTCTCCCAGAGGCTGCCAGCACAGCCTGCAATACACCAGTGTAGACAGGCGCTCTCTGCACATGACAAGCATTTTTCCTCCTCTGGTATTACAGGTGGAATACGTGTGTTGGAAAGCTAATGGAATACAAAACTGAGAGCTCTGAACTGCTGGGGAGGAGGTTCTGTCACTGGGCTGCTTCGGACAACTATTTGTTTTGATGTATGAATAAAAATTAAACAGATATAAAAATAAATGCTGGAAAAGGAGGAGTTTTCGAGTTCCTCACCTTGCTTTTTAAACAAGATTTTTTTTTTTTTTCCACATGCACAAGCAATGCGGCCCCAATATTCTTTCAACCCTCCGCCGAGGATATAACCTGAATGTCAACTTCACTGCAGTTACAGTACATACAATATGAAAATAACGTAATAATAAAAGAAAAAACTTCTGGATATAAGCGTCGCCGTGACTCTGGTGGCAAAAAAAAAAGTAAAAAAAAAAAATAAATAAATAAATATATATCTATATCTATCTATCTATCTATCTATCTATCTATCTATCTATCTATCTATCTATATATATATATATATATATATATATATATATATATATATATATATATATATATATATATATATATATATATATATATATATATATATATATATATATATATATATATATATATATATATATATATATATATATATATATATATATAAGCTCTGAAAGTTGATTACCGATTCTCGTTGCAACCCTCTCTCTCCCACCCACGTCCCTGTGACACACAATCCAAACCCTCGATTTTAATCAAATTTCTTCGCTCTTTTCTATTCACTTCCCTACCCACCCTCGCCCAAAGGCCCAACACTCGTCATTTTTTCTCTCCGTCTCCCTTCCCTCGCGCCAACACGACACTCCGCAAAACGTCATAATTTCCTCCTCCCATCTATCTATCCCATCCTTAAGTCATTTTCAGAGAAGCATATATTTACCCTTGACCTTTTCTCCTCCTCTTCCTCCTCCTCCTCTTTACATCTCCGTCGACATATTCCAGGCCCACTTTTCAATAATCTTCCTTTATTTTTCATTACTGTAGTCATTAACGTGACACAACATAAAACACGGTAGTTTCGGCCAGAGCTGTGTTATGATACGGGAGTGCTATCAAATGTATCAAAAAGAGGCAAATTTCCACAAGGGAGAATGTGGGGGAGGGTGAAGCTGTCCACAGGGGGATACTGTGAGCAGGAAAAATGTGTGGGGAGCGAAAATGTAGAATATAGATATTTTGACTGTGACTTTCACCACTTTTTCCTATCCCCACTCTCAGCCCCTCTACCCCCTCCATAAGCCAACACACCCTCCCTCTTTTCTATGTTGTTGCTCTCCAGATTCCCCTCCTTCATTCTTCTGTATAGTCTGCTCGAGCTTCCCCTCTCCCTCCCTGCCCCATGTGAACTGTCCTCCCCTACCCTCTTGAAAACCTTATTCTATCCTCCAAACACACCTGCCCTCCGCTTTCTTCTCTTTTTTCCCCTAGCGCTTCTGTACCTTCCTTCCTCCCCCACTAGTGAAATGGACTTGCCTTTCACTTTTCCTTTCACTTGAAATGCGATGGTCTCGTTCTGCTGGCGTTAGATTTAACTTTTCCTCACACTCCTCCGCGTATATTCTTTCAGATATTCTTTTTAGTTCCTTTATTTACACAGTTCTTTCTTACAGTAAAATTTCCTATACAGTTTCATCATCCACAGATTTTAGTCATTTATATTTGTGCTGTTCATAATACACACGCACTTTTTGTTTTAATTTTGTTGCTGTTTGAATGGATTATATAATTCTGCGCACATTTATTTCAGTAACGATAATGATGATTTCCCATTTATTCACTTTGGTAACTCAATGTGCATTTTAATAGATTACCACGGGCATAGCATTATTTTCACGTTAATCCCTGCAGCGTAACGTATGCTGGATGTTCTTTTATAGCCACAAAAGAGGCGCGGTATTATGATATGTAATGCTCATAACATATATGTTTATTTCTGTCATATCCTGACAAATATACATTCACGCCTGATATTTCTCGCAAAGGTGTGAGTGGAAAACAAGGGAAGCAATAATGTGATGTAAATAGAATCGCTACACCGGTGGAAAGTCGCTTCTAATGATCCTGCAACACTTCAACTCAATGGAAAAACAATAGATGAGGCGAACTTCCATTAATAAATTTATTGTAGTGAGCAGAGGACGAACGCAATTACTAATTAACAGCAGTACGGTTCATCATTCACCTCTTCATTGTTCTCATCCTTCTCCTCCCTCCTCTTCTCTCTTTATTTCATTATCTCCCACCACTTTCTCTTGTTCCTCCTCCTACTACTCCACTAATGACTTCATAACCACTCCTATCACCACCACCACCACCACCACCACTACAACTACTACTATTATTACTACCAACGCCACCACCACCACCACCACCACCACCACCACCACCACCACCTCCTCCTCCTCCTCTCTACCAGCTCCGTACATCTCTTCCGACCTGAATTTCCCTTACGGTCTTCCAGCTTCCCCACACTCTCTCACAATGGACTCGTCCGGTTACCTTTAATACCGAATGATGGATCACACACACACACACACACACACACACACACACACACACACACACACACACACACACACACACGACGTCTACAATCACTACAAAAACACTTTAAAATTAAATAAAATCTACACCTTTCATTGAGAGAGAGAGAGAGAGAGAGAGAGAGAGAGAGAGAGAGAGAGAGAGAGCGTAGGTAAGCGAAGCGAGAAAGCAGATTAGAGTGAAATCTTTCTTTCGGATCACTTTCTCTTTCAATATAACGCTGCTGTACTTTCTCTCTCTCTCTCTCTCTCTCTCTCTCTCTCTCAAGGTCACTGCGGTATTCCCCTACGAGCAGCCAATGGACTCGGCCACTTTCCCTGTTCTACTCTCCTCCACCTCCATGTCACCTCCTCTGCAGGAATCTAAGGCAACAGAAAACTGGGAACAAAACGTAGCAACTCATACAAACTTGAGAGGCGACGCGATATTAGCAGAGGGACGTGCGATGCAGCAAGAAGCGACGCCCACACGAAGCTTTATGAAGACGCACGGGTCCAATTAAGGAGTTAAAATGAGGGAAATGATTGGAAAGTTAAAGTTTAAGATACGCGCCTATGTATGAGAGAGAGAGAGAGAGAGAGAGAGAGAGAGAGAGAGAGAGAGAGAGAGAGAGAGAGAGAGAGAGAGAGAGAGAGAGAGAGAGAGAGAGAGAGAGAGAGAGAGAGAGGGCTGATGGCCTATGTATGCCAGGAAAGGTTAGTTAGAGAGAAAACAGCCAGAGAGAGAGAGAGAGAGAGAGAGAGAGAGAGAGAGAGAGAGAGAGAGAGAGAGAGAGAGAGAGAGAGAGAGAGAGAGAGAGAGAGAGAGAGAGATTTAGCCCCGTTACCGTAAGAGAAAGGGACAAAGAGAAAAGGAGAGAGGGAGAGAGAAAGGGAGATAAAATGGGAGAGAGAGCCTCGCACACGGTGAATGGGACACACATAACCACTTTCCCTGCTACTCATCACTTTCCACGCCCGAGAAAGCCCCGCGCTGACCTACCCTCGAGTTCACCCGTGGAAGTGAAAGCTGGCGATGGTCGAGGTGGTTTCACTCTCACTCTCTAGAATCAGTCCACGGTTCTGTTTTCTGGCCGCGATCTCTCCCTCTTTCCATTCTCCTGCGCCAATAATGGACTCACCCACCGCCGTCGCCGCTGCCTCCACCGTCTCCACCGCCGCCGCTGCTGCTCCTGACGCATCGGTCGTGGGAGGCACTTGGTTTAATACCGGTGCTTTATTTACTTAGAAAAAAAATAGTAATAATAATAATAAAGAAACACGAACCTGAGACTACGTAATTAAAGCTCCATCCAATTACACCTATTAAAGAAGAAAAAAATAGATTGCTTGTAATATATCAACTTGCTTATTTTTCTATTTGTTTTCTTATGTAAGAGAGAAGGACTAGTGACCAAGAGCAACACAAATAGTAAGAAAAAAGCCACACTCAGTTGCCATTATCCTTACAGAGCCGATAGAACTAGTCAAAGGACAGGGAGAAATGTCTTGAAACCTAATTCTTGAATGAAGTCAAGTCATAGGAAGTTGGAAATACAGACACAAGCAGGAAGTTCCAGAGTTTATCATGTCTCTTATACACATTTCTTTTCCTTAGACACACGCATATATATCCTTTATTTCACTCCCATTCTATTTACACTCAATAATTTTACACGTATAAGGATGTAATGCTCTCTGACGACTTAATCACTGTAAGCTGCTTGCTCCTAAAACCATCACACAAAACAGATACAGTGAAGTCTTTTCAGTCACCCCTGCAGGTAGAGACACATCACCCGTTTTCTTTCGTCAGTGTGTGTGTGTGTGTGTGTGTGTGTGTGTGTGTGTGTGTGTGTGTGTGTGTGTGTGTGTGTGTGTGTGTGTGTGTGAGAGAGAGAGAGAGAGAGAGAGAGAGAGAGAGAGAGAGAGAGAGAGAGAGAGAGAGAGAGAGAGAGAGAGAGAGAGAGAGAGAGAGAGAGAAAGGAAAAAATCAACATTTTTAATTTAATTCAAGCTTTATCTTAAGAGTTTGTAAGTGACATGTGCCATCAGCTGCCTGTCCTGCTCACTGTCCTCCTCCTCCTCCTCCTCCTCCTCCTCCTCCTCCTCCTCCTCCTCCTCCTCCTCCTCCTCCTCCTCCTCCTACTACTACTACTACTACTACTACTACTATTACTATTCCTCTTCCTATATCTCCTCCTGTTTCCCTTGGTCTGTTCCCCTCCACGTCCCAGGACAAGGACTGAAGCGTGTATCATGTGTACTTGTTATCAGTGAGGGTGTGTTTGTGTGTGTCTGGCTGGCCGATGTCCCTTGCTGCCTACGTAGTTCCCCTGAGGCAGCGAGGGAGGTGCCGCTGCGTTTCCCCGCCTGCTGGCACTGCTCAGGTAAGACGGCTCTTCTCTTCTATGGAAATGATAGGATAGTGGTGGGAGCAGAAGTAGTAGTAGCAGTAGTAGTGGTGGAAGTGGTAGTAATATTATTAGTATTAGAAGTGGTTTTAATAATAGTGGTAGTGCTGGTGGTATTATCATTATTATAATCATTATTATCGTTATTATCATTTAGTTACTATTATCATTATTATCATTGTTATTATTATTATCATTATTATTATTATTATTATTATTATTATTATTATTATTATTAGTAGTAGTAGTAGTAGTAGTAGTAGTAGTAGTAGTAGTAGTAGTAGTAGTAGTAGTAGTAGTAGTAGTAGTAGTAGTATCATTATTATCAAAATCATCATCATCATCATCATTATTATTCATGGTAATGTAATGCATCATGTTCTATGAAACACATTACATTCCTTGTCTTTGCGATGACTTCATATATGCTGTAATACACGCAGTACCAGTACTCTCTCTCTCTCTCTCTCTCTCTCTCTCTCTCTCTCTCTCTCTCTCTCTCTCTCTCTCTCTCTTGACAATTCCATATAGAAAAGTCTTTCATCAAATAGTAAGCCTTCCAGTCACAAAGATCAAAGAAAATTGCAGACTCAACACATGTCAGCCCGGAGGCAGATCACGTGGCAGACACGACTTGCAGAATGGATAGCACTGAGAAAAGATGACAGCCAGATGGGATTGATAAGAACACTCAGGGCCTTTTGTGTAGGAGGAATAATGTGTTTCAGGGTCACTATTCACACGCAGAGAACTCATCCTTTATTTCCATATTAATTTGATACCGAAAGGCACTTGAATATGATAACTCTGACACTCACTGTTGTTTTCCCTCGCTAATTGGTATGCGTGCGTTACGTGTTCCCATGATACGTAAATGAATGAATAAATTAATATACTTGCAACGAAGGTCAGGTTATTCGTGTTACGGCCATTGCTTATGTGTACGATGTAAGATTATATTCACTTGGACATTCAAATATTTCAAATTTAGGTAAAGTTTTGATGAGAATAACAATAACAATAAAAGTAAAGATAACAATAGCAATACCAATACCAACAATACAAAATTAAGACAATACTATACCTTCCTAAATAACAATAACAATAAAAGTAATGATAACAACAATAGCAATACCGAAACTAACAATACGAAATGTCTTCATCTTCCTAAACTCACAATTTCGATTACCATTGTCAATAATAACATCGTTTTTACTATGCACTCCTAATACTACCACTACCACCACCACTAAATCATCCCAAAACAACATAAATTTTGCAAAAGACCGGGAACACAACAAGCAGAGTGGCAGCAGGGGCAGAAATGAGAGACAGAATAGAGGCGAGGCGCGTGGGAGCATGGTAAGGAAGGTTGGTTTTAATAATGACTTGATGGACGCTGCTGGTTGTTTGTGTGATTAGAGGTGGCACGGAACCACGAGTCACGGAAAGAGAGAGAGAGAGAGAGAGAGAGAGAGAGAGAGAGAGAGAGAGAGAGAGAGAGAGAGAGAGAGAGAGAGAGAGAGAGAGTATTACGGGAGTTTTGCCATTTATGAACCAGAATATGCAAAAAGGGTCTATGCTTGAAGGGCTGAGTGCAATTTGCGTCCAGTGGCTCGTTGGAGATGTTTTTTTCATCCTTTTTTTTTAGTGACAATAAGTACCTACGTGTCTTTGTAGGAATGATTACGTATTTAAAGAGAAAGGGAAATAAAAAAATGGATGCTTATTTTGATGTGACGCTTGGTTGTATGTAAGTTGTAGCTATATTTCCTCTTCTCTCTCTCACACGCACACGCACACACACACACACACACACACACACACACACACACACACACACACACACACACACACACACACACAAAGAAGATTGATTAGAAAACAAGACGAAAAGGAGATAAAAGACAAGTTATGAGAGAGAGAGAGAGAGAGAGAGAGAGAGAGAGAGAGAGAGAGAGAGAGAGAGAGAGAGAGAGAGAGAGAGTAGAATCAGATGATGTGAACTTTTTCTCCCTCTGACTCCCAATCTGCAACGACTAATCACCTGGAAGAGTTTCTGAATAAGTGCAGCATTTCGTACATGAAAAGACTGTTCAGGCAAGGAAATATTACGACATAACTCTTGTACCGTGACAGCGTATCCGATAGACAAATAAGCGGAGAGATGGATTTGATTGCCTCAGTAACTTAACCTCTTCAGCGTAGTTACACACTTTTATTGTGAGATTTGTGTACGATTAGACCATTTTATTGGCAATAGAGAGGATCTAGCAAGGTCAGGAGATTAATAGCCACAGTCTTCACTCTTTTGATCCCCTCATAAGTTTCTGAAGGAGTATAAAATCACCAAATATATAATAAATAAAATGAATATGAAAACGCATCATGGTAATCAAGGACTAAATCAGGAGAGTGCGAATAAAATGTGTTCGAGATACATTTCAAGCACTACAAAATTGAAGGTATGTACGGTCAAGTCTCCTCCTTCATTTTCAATTCTCATTAATGGTCTTGTCATCTTATTTAATTTCCAAGGTTCTCCTCCTTATACCCAAGTCACGCTCCTTCATCTCCAGCTCCTCTTCCTTTCTCACAAATCTCTTTCCTTATATCTAATCCACTCTCCCTCATCTCCAAGTCATTCTTTTCCATACCAGAGTCAGTGTCATTTACCCTTAGTTGCTCTTTCATTTATAAGTCATCCTCTTTCTCATTTTCTTCAATAATGGGACACATTGTTATCTTGAGATTTGTATACGATTAGATTATTTTTTTATATTCGGAAGGGTCTTAGAATGTCAGAAGATAAACGGTCAGTCTCCACTATTCTAATATCCCACATAAGTTTCTGAAGCTGTATAGAATCACCAAATACTAAGCAGAATGAATTTAAAAACGCGTCATGGTACTAAAGGGATGAGTTTAGTATATCCAGACTTTCTGATAACAGTAATCTTCCATCCAGCAAAACTATTCCAATTTATTTTGAGCATATCCTTGTATTTCATCCTTTAATTTTCATTCATTCACCTTTCAACCACCACGCCACCGTATGATCACCACGCCAATGCACCTCCAGCAAGTCATTCAAGCAGTCAATCACTTCCTCTGCTAGTTACTATATCATTATCCCTGGCAATTCCTGCTCTTCTTACACACCCTCATGTATATTCCTCGAGGCACACACACACAATCTCTTTCCCTTACTACGCCTCACCTCTTGCCTCATCCTCCACCTCATTCCCCTCCATCTCGCTCATAACGAACACTCCAGGCGGGCCCTCAAAGTCTCGGCTCCCCTCTGATGTGAAGTGCATCCTCAGACCACAGTGACAAGGACGATGCATGACCCTACCTCCTTCCTTGCCTTTGTCTCCCTCTCTCCCTGACCCGCTGAGCCTTTGGACAGCCTCTCAGTGTGCCAGTCGCAAAAGTCATTTACATTGAAGGACTCCTCTACAGCTTAACCGGAAAGAGAGAGAGAGAGAGAGAGAGAGAGAGAGAGAGAGAGAGAGAGAGAGAGAGAGAGAGAGAGAGAGAGAGAGAGAGAGAGAGAGAGAGAGAGAGAGAGAGAGAGAGAGAGAGAGAGAGAGAGAGAATAGGAAACACTGGGTCTTAAAAGGAGCAGGCAGCGGAAAAACTTATTAGTCCAAAGCGAGATTACCTGTTTGAATACATAATCTCGCTAATATGAGAGAGAGAGAGAGAGAGAGAGAGAGAGAGAGAGAGAGAGAGAGAGAGAGAGAGAGAGAGAGAGAGAGAGAGAGAGAGTTTGTAGGAGCAGAAAGAGACAGGAGCGTAGAGGGATGAGGAAAGCTGGTGGGATGGAATTAGGAATAACAAGAGTTTAAGAAGAAGGAAGAGAAGAAATGGAAGACGAAAGAGGGAAGAGATATAATAAGCAACAACAAACAGATAAGTAAGAGAGAGGAGGAGAGAAGAATAATTAGGAGAAAGCAGCACATAATAACGAACAACAAGAGATAAGAGGAAGAGAAGCACCAGGAGGAGAAATAGGAGAAGAAGAGACGGTATAGATTCAGAAGGAACAACCAGATATGAGGCAAGAGGAAGGAAGGAATGGAGGAAGAACAGGAGAAGGAAAGGAGACGGAATGGAAGGAGCAAGGAGATACGAGGATACACGAAGACATGGTGAAGAAGGAAGACGATTAGGGGGAGGAATTAATTTAGGCAGAGAGAGGACACATATATAGAAACACAGAGAAAGGAATTGCATTTATTAACCCCTTCAGTACCATGACGCATTTCCATATTCATTCTGCTTACTATTTGGTGATTTTATACAGCTACAGAAACTCGCGTAGGGGATTAGAACAGTGAAGAGAGTGAGGCCATTAATCTTCTGACCTCCGTATAAACCTAATGTCAATAAAATGGTCTAATCGTAAACAAATCTCAAGGTAACAATGTGTCACAAAACTGAAGGGGTTAAGTATATAGGGGAAATTCATATCCTTGAGTATTAGAATCGCCTTTGTGTCTCTTTAATCCCTTCAGTAGCAGGACGTGTTTTCATAAGCATTCCGGTTACTATTTTGGCAATTTTGTACAGCTTCAAGAACATATGTGGGGGGATTAGACCAGTAAAGACTCTGGCCATTTATCTTACGACCTCCATAGACCCTTCCTAATGCAAAAAAAATCGTCTAATTATACCTACTCCCCCCAAAAAAAAATCAAGGTAAAAAATGAACATTTGGTTTATAGCTATAGCTGTTCCTCTGTTCCAAGCCACCCCCTATACATCTCTCCCATCCTCATCATCTCTCCTCCTCATTTTCAAAGGCTGCTGTCATCCTCTGTTTAATCTCGCCAATGTTGTCAATTTGTTATTCTAATGGCCCAGCTGTCACACGTTTGATCAAAGAGTGTAATCGTTAGAAAAAATGAAATGAAAAGGAAGGTGATAATAGTAATCGTCGTTGTTGTTCATTCAAATTAATGGTGTTGAAAGACTTTCATCCCGCTCTTTATTATTATTGCGCCACACATTCCAAATTTACACGAAAAATTAGAAAAAAAGATAGCTTCCTCTCTCTCTCTCTCTCTCTCTCTCTCTCTCTCTCTCTCTCTCTCTCTCTCTCTCTCTCTCTTCCCTTTCACTATCTTTCTCACCTCCTCCTTGCCCCTCCCGTCCCTCCCTCCATCCTGTGCTACTCAGCTGGAACGGCGCCCTGAGGGAGTCATTATATGTTCGTTTGGTTATGACACAAAGACGATAATTGTCCGCTCGGCCTTAATGAGCGGCCACCGAGGATCCAATGGCGGGAAAAATGTCGTGTGCTTATAAACCTCTAATTAAGATTCCCCAAAGTTAGGAGAAGAATTTATGTTCAGCAGCCTTCACACTTTGCATACATATTACACGCTTACATACATACATACACACACACACACACACACACACACACACACACACACACACATACATACATACATACATACATATATACATGCATTCGTAAATACAGACATGTAAATATAAGTATACTAACCTAACCTGCACTAATCTAACCTGGCGCAAACATACAGACATATTTGTACATTTATACGTGCTCTTTGTCAGCCCTTCTCTTCTACCCTTTTACAATACATTATGTTCAACACACACACACACACACACACACACACACACACACACACACACACACACACACACACACACACACACACTAAAAAAATATATACATATAATTAAAAAAATAAAAATCAAGGAAGAATAACCTGAACCAAACTAAATAAAGTAAAACAAAAACAGAAATGAGAAATATCTGATGCACAAAAAGTGACAAAAAAAAGAAAATAAAAATAGCAAGCAACAAAAATACTGAATGAAATAAACCAAACAAAATGCAAGCTAAAAATAATGGAACTCCCTTTACAGCAGCGAACAAATTGACCAACGTGACCTACATGTGTCTGGCTGGTTAGGTGACTGACTGGCTGGCTGGCTGGTTGACTGGCTGCCCGCGTAACCTCATCCCTGCTGTCCCCGCGTCGCCTTTCCGTGACCAAGCAACCCATCACACTACACAAGACTCTAAAGAGAAGCCTACTGCATGACGGAAGGATTACAGTCGACGCCATTAGCACTATTGCCGCCATAACACCACCGCCACCGCCACCACAACACTATACTATTAACATGTATAGCCCAAAGTCTTCATCTTCACCTTCATCTCTCTTTCTCCTCCTCTTCTGCCATTTGCTTTTCATTCATGTCTTAATTTTCCTCAGTCTAATTTCTCCCTGCCAAGGTCGTGTTGCTACTAAGGCTGACCAGAACTCTTTGCCTTCCCCATTTTCGTCTTCCTTCTCTGAATACAATGCATCATCTTCCTCTGCCACCGACTCCTCCTCCTCCTCCTCCTCCTCCTCCTCTTCCTCTTCTTCATCAAAGGCAACATCATCCTCTCCTCTCTCGTCTTCTTACGTCTTCTCTTCATCATCTTTTTCCACCTCTTCTCCTCTATCCTCCTCCTCCTCCTCCTCCTCTTCCTCCTATAATCACACTACATACAGTCAAGATGTGACACGAAGAGGTAAGTTTTTTTTTTCCTCTGCTATTATCTATGGACCACTGAACGTTACTTATCAATTAAGGGAAGAAGGGAGTAGCCATGAAGTAGATAATAGGATAATTATATTAAAGTGACTTTTTTTTTCTTAATTATACTATGCAATAATGCACAGCCTTTCTAAATACTCATGCACAACACTAAGGTAACTAATCTACAACACAAAGGTTTCACTAAATTTTCTTTCATACTGCACAAGCTTTCTGAATTACCTTGATTTTTGGAAAGCTTTTTTTTTATCTTTTTTTTTTTTTAGATATTCTTCAGCGCACAGACTGTTTGAAATGATACTGGAACGTGAATAATATCCTGAATGTATTTTCCAGCTTTTGTGAATAACCTTTCTACACCGCACTGCTTTTCTACATAGCGTGACATTTCTGAATAGTCTGCAATGCTGTGTAACTTTTTTTGTAACACTATTCCCCGCATTCATAAATACATATTAAGCAGTTGCACAATTTCTCTTTGATACTTTATTGCAGATCACAATTTTCTCTCTTTTTATATGAGTGACACGTCAATTGCTACAATCACAATGCACTGTAACTCTCCCTTATAAAGATTTGTCTCATAACTCACAATAGCATTTTCCCTTTACCTTTTTCTATGTAAGAGAGGAGAACTCGACAAGGACAACAAAAAATAAAAAGATAAAAACCCACTCAGTTGCCAGTCTCCTTACAGAGCTGATATAATTAGATAGGGATAAAAGTCTTGAAACCTCCCTTGGCAAGGATATCCAGAATTTACCAGAGTTTACCTTCCACCACTCTCTCTATTCACCTTTCATATTCTTTTGTGGATATTTCAAATCCACACTGTTATCTTTGGACTCCTTTACTTCACATAGAGAGAGAGAGAGAGAGAGAGAGAGAGAGAGAGAGAGAGAGAGAGAGAGAGAGAGAGAGAGAGAGAGAGACATGAGGTCATAGAAACATAAAAGCAGTGGAATCGTAAAAAGCTTATCATGCAATCCCAAATGAGCTGTCTCTAAATGCATGACTTGGTTCAGATAAAAATCAAAACAGAGAGAAGGAAAGCTGAGGCAAGAAATGGAGGATGACAGGCCATTAATTATTTACCTCTAATTCCTCGTACTAATGAACCACTATCACTACTTTCTCCATCACTACATCTCTCCTTTACCCTCACATAAGGAAAACTAAGAAGGAAGACAGTTTATAGCTATTCCCCTTTGCATTCCTCCACTACCACCACCACCACCACCACCACCATCACCACCACCACTACCACCACCACCACCACCACCACCACCACCACCACCACCACCACCACCACCACCACCACCACCACCACCACCACCACCACTACCACCTCTTCCTCCTCCAATACACCCCTCTCTCCACTACCACCACCACCTATTACTCCTCCAATACATTCCTCTCTCCACTACCACCACCACCACCACCACCTCTTCCTTCTCCAGTACATTCCTCTCTATTTCCCCACACATAGCCAAAGGGAGAAGGAAGCTTGCCACGCCCAGCCACCACATGACAGCCCCGAAGGAGGAGCCCGTGATGGCGTGCTACTTCGGCTCTTGGGCGGTATACAGACCCGGCCTTGGTAAATTTGACGTAGAGGATATTGACCCTTTCCTCTGCACCCACGCCCTCTACGCCTTTGCCGGTCTCCAAGCGTCCACAGGCACCATCGTTAGCCTAGACCCGTACAACGATCTCTATGACAACTACGGCAAAGGTGAGGAATATAACATACTCTCTCAAAAGAAATAGATTCAGAAAGGGTGTACTTAAAAAGGGTATTTTTAGTGATGAAATTGTGATACCTTTATTCTACCCGTATGTATGCTTGCAAATGTAGACAAGGGTACATCTGTCCACATTATACCCTTTTGGAAGCAGGAAGGTGATATTGTGGCTTCGAATCCTGTAGGTTGGGCTTCCTCACTCGGGGCAAGGGTTTCCTAGCGGGTGGGCTTTGAGATAGGAGGTACCCCCAAAATTATCCCTTTTAACCCCTAAATTCCCGTGAAAAACCCCACATGGTATAAATAAAAAACGAAGAAAAAAAAGATGTGTGATGTTATACCTACTCATATCAAAATCTACCCTCATAGTACCCTTAATTATTTTATAGTGTAGGTGACTCAACCATTTCAGTGCCATGACGCGTTTTCATATTCATTCTGCTTGCTATCTGGCGATTTTATACAGCTTCAGGAACTTATGTTGGGGATTAAAATGGTGAGGACTCTGGCCATTACTCTTCTGCCCTCCATAGACAGTTCATAATGTAAATAAAATCGTCTAATCGTACTCGAAACTCGTGATAAAAAAAAAGCGTCCCAGTACTAAAGAAGGGTACAAGAAATAATGGGTCCACGTAAGGGCTGGCAAATAAATGGGCCTTTTTTCGTTTTATGTTGCACTTGGCCAGCCTTCCCCTCTTACATAAAAGAAAAATCTGAATGTCAGGTTTGAATAAATAAACATGAGACTACTACAGAAAAGGTGAGAGAAAAAAAACATTCACTAGTGATAATAATGATGACAGCTGTTAGTCAAATGCAACTATATTTGAAAGAGAGAGAGATAATCTTTCTTAAACAGATTGGCAGATGAATGGAACAGTACCAAGCCGAGTCATAATGATGGGGAGGATCGTGGATATAAAAAGGTATGAGTGGAAAGGTTGTAAGGAAACTCAGTGGATATCAACAGGTATGAGTGGAAAGGTGGTAAGGAAACTCACTCATTTGTCCTACAACTACACAACATAAGCAAGTATATTCTGTGTAGGGGTTGTCATGTATAGAAGTAATGGTTTCTTGTAGTTACTTTTTTTGTTCTTATACAGTAATATTTGTGGCTTCTAAAGAAAAATAAACCAAAATTCTAACCAAACAACGAATTACTTAACCCTTGAGTACCAGGACACGTTTCCATATACAATCTGCTTACTATTTGGTGTCTTATGCAGCTTCAGAAACTTATGTGGGGATTAAAATCACAAAAAAACTCCATAGATCCTTCCTTATGTAAGTTAAATGGTATAATCATACACAAAACTCATGCTAAAAATGCGTCCCAGTACTGAAGGGCTTAACCTGAGATATTGACAATATAAAATAACTTCACACCATAAGGAAATTAAGATTTCAATGAAGAAAAGGCATACCTCCAATGTGAGAATGTGTGTCAGTGCAAGATGTTTGTTCTTGTGGTTTATAAGCCAACAAAAACAAAGATCTGGAAATGAATGTTCGTGGCAGAAATATTAAGTAACAGGAGCTTAGAGAATATGGTGTGTGTGTGTGTGTGTGTGTGTGTGTGTGTGTGTGTGTGCACTGTTTAATCTGCTGCAGTCTCTGACGAGACAGCCAGACGTTACCCTACGGAGCGAGCTCAGAGCTCATTATTTCCGATCTTTGGATAGGCCTGAGACCAGGCACACACCACACACCGGGACAACAAGGTCAGAACTCCTCGATTTACATCCCGTACCTACTCACTGCTAGGTGAACAGGGGCTACACGTGAAAGGAGACACACCCAAATATCTCCACCCGCCGGGGAATCGAACCCCGGTCCTCTGGCTTGTGAAGCCAGCGCTCTAACCACTGAGCTATCGGGCCGTGTGTGTGTGTGTGTGTGTGTGTGTGTGTGTGTGTGTGTGTGTGTGTGTGTGTGTGTGTGTGTGTGTGTGTGTGTGAGAGAGAGAGAGAGAGAGAGAGAGAGAGAGAGAGAGAGAGAGAGAGAGAGAGAGAGAGAGAGAGAGAGAGATGGGTGAGAGCAGGTGAAGAGGGGAGTACGAGTATACGCTTGAACAAAGTCACGTTCATTCACTCATACACTTCTCATCTGGTTACAAAAGGCGAGATATCAAAGGCAGAGTTGAAAGAGATGAGTTTGCACTGTAAGGTGGAAGGAAAAGAAGAGAAGAAAGAAGTATGAGAACGAAAAACAGAAATGAAATAGAATTGGGAATGAAGTGATGATGAAAAGCTACCAGCACAAATTCAATTCCCTGTTTTAATGATGCATGCACGACACACAATTTTTGATGATATTTTCGTTGTTTCCTTATATTCCACTTTTTATCTGTTTTTCTTACTTGTTACCTATTGATTCAAAGTTCATTCCATTTCACATCACTATACTTTTACATTTTTCTTCTTTACTTACGTTTCCATCGACATTGAAATTATGGTGAAAGGAGAATAACAAAAGAATACAAATAGGAGGAGGAGGAGGAGGAGGAGGAGGGAAGAGGAGTAGGAGGAGGAGCAAGAGGAAGAGGTAGAGGAGGAGGCGAAGAAGGACTGTATTTAAATTCACATGAGTATTTAAATTCACACAAATTATTATTATTTTTTTTTTACATTTTTAAAGGCAGAATGACAAGATTTCTGCATCATTAACTGGAGGAGGAGAAGAAGGAGGAGAAGTGTATTTAAATTCATACGAGATTTTTTAAGGTGTTTTTACATTTATAAATACAGAATGACAAGATTTCTGCATTTTTAACAGGAAGAGGAGGAGAAGGAGAAGTGTATTTGAATTCATTTGAGTTACTTTTAAGGTGTTTTTACATTTCTAAAGACAGAATGACAAGATTTTTACATTATAAGCTGGAGAAACACTCTTGAAAACCGCGTTAACCATCTCTGTGGCCTTGGAAAATAATGGTGGTGAGAGAGCAAAGCGCTTCTGAATACGGACGCACTTGAAAAGATCGTGGTGCATAATCATTTCAGAATAGGAAAATCGCTCAGTTAAACATGCAGTGCAGCGCCGTGATGCAGACAGACTGAGAGGCTCAACTATAAACAAACTTCTGCCTACCTGCCTGTGTGTGTGTGTGTGTGTGTGTGTGTGTGTGTGTGTGTGTGTGTGTGTGTGTGTGTGTGTGTGTGTGTGTGTGTGTGTGTGTGTGTGTGTGTGTGTTAGACATTCACGCTTCCTTTTGACTGCGGCTTCTCACACTTGGCTTGGCTCGAGGCGTGTCAGGAACTTTTAACATCATTTCATTTTCTGTTTTGTACATTTTAATAACGCTCTGTCGAGAGAGTTACGACATTTTTTCATCTGCACGTGTCAGTGCCGCTCCTGAAGCAAATCCACGCGTTCTTACTGGTGATGCAAGTCCATTTTTTCTTCTTCGTTTCACGAGCTGGATTACTTAAACGAGTGGCTCTCATGCTCAACCGAGGAACACATATTATTATTATTATTATTATTATTATTAGTAGTAGTAGTAGTAGTAGTAGTAGTAGTAGTAGTAGTAGTAGTAGTAGTAGTAGTAGTAGTAGTAGTAGTAGTAGTAGTAGTAGTAGTAGTTATGATGAAATAGAGTTTAATGTTGGCTAGTTAACATTTACAATGTGTCCCTGTAATCTCTATACCTCGTTTTACCTCTCCCTCTCCTTCTTCTCTTCCTCCTTCTCCTCTTCCTTTTCCTCGTTCTTGCTCTCATCCTCCTTCGGAATCTATCAACATTATTCTACTCCTCCTTCTCGCCCTTGCTCTCCTGTTCTCCTTCTTCTCCTTCATCTGAATCCTTCTCTCACCCTCCTCTTTCTCATCCTCATCCTTAATCTCTATACATACATCCTCCCTTCACTTTCCTCCTCTCGAATCCCTCTATACTCTCCTCGTCATTCTCCTTCCCCTTTATTCATCCTCCTCCTCTTCCTCTTCCTCCTACAGGCGGGTACATTCGCTTCACCTCCCTTAAGAAGATTAACCCAGACCTCAAGACCCTGCTTTCCATTGGTGGCTGGAACGAGGGATCCATCAAGTATTCCAAGGTAAGGCACGTGCAGGGGAACACAAGAC